>NC_055994.1:97212942-97575108 GCF_018446385.1 Zingiber officinale | reverse complement strand
CGCCCATAGAGAGCCTCGTAAGGTGCCATACCGATAGTGGCCTGATAGCTGTTGTTGTATGTAAATTCTGCTAAGCTCAGATATTTGCACCAACTTCCCTTGAAGTCTAGGGCACATGCTCGGAGCATATCTTCGAGTACCTGATTTACTCGCTCCGTCTGACCATCTGTCTGAGGATGGAAAGCTGTGCTGAATTTTAACTTCGTGCCCAATGCTGAATGTACACACTCCCAGAAGTGAGAGGTGAATCTACTGTCTCTATCTGATATAATGGTCCGTGGGACTCCATGTAGTCTGACGATCTCCTTGAGATATAACTGAGCTAACTGTTCCATGGAGTAGGATACCCTGATAGCTAAGAAGTGGGCTGATTTAGTCAATCTGTCGACTATTACCCAGATGGTATCAAAACCATTCGTGGTTCTGGGTAATCCCACTATGAAGTCCATGGAGATATCCTCCCACTTCCATTCTGGAATCTGGATAGGCTGCAAAACTCCTCCTGGTCTCTAATGTTCTGCCTTAACCCTCTGACAGGTTAGGCAGGTGCTGACATATCGAGCGACGTCTCTCTTCGTCCCAGGCCACCAAAAATGTTTCTTCAAGTCCTGATACATTTTGGTGGAGCCAGGATGCATCGCATAGGGAGTCTTGTGAGCCTCCTCTAAAATCCTCCTTCTAAGTTCCTCCTGATCTGGAACACATAATCTGTCGCAAAAGTACAACACCCCGCTAGCGGACACTCTGAATTCTCCACTTTCTGATTATGCTAATTCTTGCTTGATTTTCTGAATTTCAGGATCCTGCTCCTGAGCTGTCTGGATGTCACCAAGCAAGGTAGACTCTAATGTCATAGTAGAGAGTTGTCTGACTATGAGTTCGAGACCGAAATATGTGATCTCCTTCTGTAGGGGTGGTGACATGGCTGCTAGAGATAATAGGGCAGTACTGGACTTCCTGCTAAGTGCATATGCTACCCTATTTGCTTTTCCTGGGTGGTAGAGGATATCTATATCGTAATCTTTGACCAGCTCTAGCCATCTGCGTTGTCGCATATTCAGATCCTTCTGAGTGAAGAAGTACTTCAGACTCTGATGATCTGTATACACTCTGCACTGAGCTCCATACAAGTAATGTCTCTAAATTTTGAGAGCGAACACTACTGCTGCAAGCTCAAGGTCATGAGTAGGATAGTTCTTCTCATAATCCTTGAGTTGTCTGGAGGCGTAGGCGATCACCTTGCCATCTTGCATTAGCACTGCTCCTAGTCCCAACTTAGAGGCATCACTATAAATGTCGAAGCTGTTTGTGTTCTCTGGTAGAGCTAGAATAGGTGCACTGGTCAATCTCTTTTTCAGCTCGCTGAAACTGTTCTCACAGTCCTTGGTCCACTGAAACTTTCTGTTCTTTCTGGTGAGAGCTGTCAGTGGGGAGGCTATCCTGGAGAAGTCCTCTACGAATTTCCTGTAGTAACCTGCTAATCCCAGAAAGCTTCTGATCTCACTGGCATTCTTGGGTCTTTTCCAGTTGCTCATAGCTTCTATCTTACTGGGGTCTACCATGATACCATCCTTTGAGATGATGTGACCCAGGAAGGACACCTGATCTAGCCAAAATTCACATTTTGTGAACTTGGCGTACAGCTGATTCTGCTGAAGGGTCTACAATACTATTCTCAGGTGCTTTGCATGTTCTTCCTGAGTTCTGGAATAGATAAGAATGTCATCGATGAACACGATAACGAACTTATCTAAATATTCCCTGAATACCCTGTTCATAAGATCCATGAAAGTAGCTGGAGCATTTGTCACACCGAAGGGTATGACTACGAACTCGTAGTGTCCGTATCTAGTCCTGAATGCTGTCTTGGGTATATCCCCTTCTTTAACTCTCACCTGATGATAACCTGATCGGAGGTCTATCTTAGAGAACACTGCTGCTCCCTTTAGCTGATCGAACAGGTCATCAATTCTGGGAAGAGGATACCTGTTCTTGATGGTGACTTGGTTCAGTGCTCTGTAATCTATGCACAGACGCATGCTTCCGTCCTTCTTCTTCACGAACAATACAGGTGCTCCCCATGGTGAGTGACTAGGGCGTATGAAGCCTTTGTCAAGCAGCTCCTGTAATTGCTCATGAAGTTCCTTCAGTTCTGCTGGAGCCATGCGGTAAGGTGCTTTGGAGATAGGATTTGTACCGGGAATGAGCTCTATCTCAAATTCAATCTCCCTGTCTGGTGCTAGACTTGGTAACTCCTCAGGGAAGACTGCTGGGTAGTCACATACGACTCAGACCTCTGCTAGCTGTTGGTCCTTGTCCTGACTGGTACTGACTATATGTGCTAAAAATCTCGTACATCCTGAATCCATTAATCTTTGTGCCTTCATAGCTGATAGAAACCTCTTGGCCTTTCTCTTGGGTTCTCCAATGTACTCAAACTGCACTTCTGCTTCAGGTTGGAATATGACTTTCTGTTTACGGCACTCTATGGAGGCACCGTATTTGATCAAGAAGTCCATCCCGAAGATGACATCGTAGTCTGTCATATTAAGCACTATCAGGTCGCAAAAGAGCTCTCTGTCTGCTATAATGACCGGCACTGCTCTGAGTCAGTGCGTGGATGCCATGATTTCTCCCGAAGGTAGTGTCGTCAGAAACTGACTACTGAGTGTCTCTGGAGGTATTGCTAACTTCTCGGCAAATGCCCTGGATATATATGAATGGGTTGCCCCAGTATCGAATAAGACAGTTGCTATTTGCTGAAAAATATTAATCTGACCTGTAACAACTGTCGAGGCATTTGCTACGTCCTCTCTGGTGAGTGAGTAAATCCTCGCATTGGTCATAGCTGGAGGGGCTTCTAGCTGAGATGTGGACCATCTAAAGCGGCTCGCATCCGATGTAATGGTGGCCTCCATCTTGAATCGGTGTGGTGAGGAAGGCGGTCTTGTTTGACACCTGCTTGGCCATATGCCCTTCCTGTCCGCATTCAAGCATCCGTGTGCCCTTACGACAAACTCGGGATGGAATTTCCCACAAGTAGCACACTTTGGATAATCGGGCTGCTCTGGCTGGTCCTCCTTTTGGATAACTCACTGGTTTGCGCTTGTGGCTGGAGTTCCCTTTCTAGATGTGACCCTGCTGTTTCGAGTGCTTGAGCCTCCTTGACCTTTAGCTTGGAGAGGACTTGCTTGATGTTATTCTGGTAATGCTCAGTGATTAGAGCACTGCTCACTAACTCTTCTGTGGTCTGTGGCCTATGAACGCCACCAGCCACGTTCATTGCTATTTCCGGCCTCAGCATCTTGAGCATCAACCAGATTCGTTCCCCTTCTGTGCTGACTAACTCAGGGCATAGACGAGCCAATCTGTTGAATTTCTTCACGGCTTCCTCCACTGAGAGGTTGCCCTGGCGAAACTCAGTGAACTCGTCGTAATGGCGGTTTGTGACCCGCGTGTGAAAGAACTCCTCAAAGAATTCTTTCTCGAAGTCTGCCCATGTCATCTGATTCACTGGGCGCTTCGCTCTGATTCTCTCCCACCACATGCTTGCATCTCCTGTCAGACAGAAGGAGGCGCACTTCACCTTCTCATGTTCTGGCCAGTCCAGAAGCTCCATCGTACTCTCCAGTGTTTTGAACCAGGCTTGTGCATCCCATGGTTCACTGGTGCCTGAGAAGTTCTCTGGCTTGACTCTCTGCCACTGGATCAAATAGGCTTCTCTCTTTGCCTCTACTGCTGCTGGGGCTACTGGTGCTGTAGGCTGGACTGGTGGAACCTCTAAGACTACTGGTGTTGCCAAGTTTGGCTCCGGGGTGACAGTGGGAGTGTTCTGCTGACTAGCCTTTAAGGTGGCTATTTCCTGTTGTTGTTCTGCTAGCTGCTGCTGTAACTGAGCCACTAGTGCTGTAAGGTCTGGGGGAGGCACTGAACTGTCTGCCTCATGCTGGGGCTCAGTGGCTGGTCCCCTTCTAGCTGGGCGTCCTCGTGTCATTTCTAAAGATATAGAGGACATACATAACTAATACAATCATGTTTATGTAACTACAATTACTAACATGTTAGGTACTATCATCAATCAACATGCTACAGTATCTATAAACATGAAAGAAAGAACATAATAAAGTGAGAGACGTTTCTTACTTGGAAGCTGCAGGTTCAATGCTGATGTGTGTGTAGGAAGTATGGAACACTGCTCTGATACCACTCTGTAACGACCCGCCTTCTAACTAACTAAGCTGTAAGGCCGATCGTCACATTTTGCTGTGCTAAACTATTCCCTGACCATCTCTAGAACTAGATGCGGAAGCTGGACTAATTAAAATTTTGCTAAGCTGTTAACATTTCTTGGTTCTACATGTACTAAGGGGTGTAATCTAAAGTATACCTAACATATACTACATCTCCTATGGTCAAGGAACTGAAATAAATGTTTTCCCGTTGTTAACAGACCTCCCGATCGATCCATTGATCGATTGGAACGTCGGATCGATCCAGTGATCGATCCAGCCGGCTACTGCACGCGGAACATGGGTTGGATCGATCCAGTGATCGATCCAGCACGCTACTGTGCTCGGGGCAATAATTTGGATCGATCGGCTGATCGATCCAGGCTGGTCAATCGATCCATTGATCGATCCCAGAGCTCTCTGTTCGCGACGGAATTGGCTGGATCGATCGGCTGATCGATCCAGAAGCCTACTGTTCGTGGAACAGATTGCCCAATCGATCAGCTGATCGATTAGAAACCACCAATCGATCCACCGATCGATTGAAGTTTCTGATTTTGCAGCTAAACTCTGATTTCAGTACTAGTTCGTGCCAAAATCTCATATGAGAGTTCTAAAATCAATGGAAATAAGTTCTAGCATCTATTAACTAGCATTCCAACATAATTACTAACAACTAAAACAAATCTTCCATGGTTTAAACATTCTAAGGTCTAAAAGTGCATAAAAGTACTTGAGAAAAGAAACTAAGTTCTTAATTTGCTAAACTCCCTAAGGATCTTCATTCCAGGTTCCTGCCACACACACCATCACTGCATTGACCTTCAGCTTCCTCTGCTAATCCATTTTCTCTTTACCTTTATCTGCAGTATAAGGAAAAAGTATCTGTAAGCTTAAAGCTTAGTAAGAAACCATCTACCTCACAAAAACATGCATACGATGCATTTATGCTTTTAAAACATGCTATTTGAAATATGTGCTGATTAAACTAAAACATGGCATGTTATCAACCAATATATGGAAATCAAAAGCTAAACATGGCATACTATCATCTAAAGCTTGTGTAACCAAAAGCTGAGCATAGTGTTATCATACATAACCATAAAAATGCCTGAACTGAAGCATAAACTGAGTTAATTCTAGCTAATGCTGAAGCTACACTGATTTCACCTAACTATTTTGTGAGAGTTTAAAACTACATACATAATAGGTGAAAATACATAAACATGCTGCTGTTTGGGCCCGACAACTGTACGTGCTATGCGCGCGTCCCTAACTAAACCCGGGTTTGCAAGTCCCGAATTTAGAAGGGTTTACTAGGTTATCTAAACCTAGGGACCGACTATGGGAGCCCAGCCCAGTGGATATCTAATCCTGTACAGTGCCATTGAAAAGTAAAATACTGAATATAACTAATTACTGCTTGTCTTGCTCCTTCTAGGTTATCTGAACCTAGAACTAGGTTATCTGAACCTAGAGGCGACTATGGGAGCCCACCCATTGGACATCTAGTCCTGTAAAAGCTGGAGCAAGACTAAATAAACTATAAAATGCTTCTATTGCATTTATCTAAGCTGCTAAAATGCTTAAGTTGCATTCTTCTGTGCTAAATAATTTAATCGAACACTTAGTATGCACTAATTCGCATTCTTTGTGTCGATGGTCTACATATTACTAAACTAATACATGGAATTCACACGGAAGCTACTTATACTGCAGGTGAGGGGTTTCTTACCTCCTGTTCGGATTTTCTTACGATTCTAATCGCTAGATTTTCGAAGGAGACGATCCTTTCGACGATTTTCTCGCGTCTATGCGTTCTTCTCGCGGAGAGGAACGTCCTCGTGTCAGAGATGTCGCCGGAAGGTGTTCTTGAAGCCCTAGGAAAGGAACCCTAGGTTTCTTCTTGTGGTTGGCGCCGAGAGAAGGAGAGGGAAGGGGGCGGCGTGGCTAGGGTGAGGAGAAGGAAAAGTCACGTTAAAAAAAATAACTCTTCACCTATTAAATTTCCTATTTATATTAAGTGGGTAATTTCAGCCCAACTCTAATATAAATTTAATTGCCTCACTTTCCTTTCAACACGGCCCTGCTGGGTTCAACTGGTTACTAACATTATCCATAAACCATAGGTCTCGGGTTCAATTCCCGCTTAGGCCGTTTTCGTTTTCTATTTGTTTTTGCTACTTCCGCTACTCTAAAAATCCTGTAAAAATATCCTAAAATTACAGAAAAATCATAGAATATTTCTAAAATAGTTTTGAGAATTTTCAAGCGTTACACCAATGCCTGATTCTAGAAAAGGACTATACTATGAACCACAAGCCCATGAGTAAAAATTGTTCTTAAGGAAATTAAAGGACACGTCTAACCTAGTACCAACTGTACAAGATGAAATATCACAAGAAACTGCAACACGTATCACAAATGATACACAACTGCAACACGTAGTGGGAGAGTTGTTAGGCAACCTAAAAGATTCATGTTTTTGGAGAGTCTTTGAACTTGATCCCTGATGAACATGAACCTAATTCCCGGACATATGATGAAGCGCTCCAAGATAAAGATGTAACATCTTTGTAAAGAGCAATGAATACAGAATTAGAATATAAGTATTCTAATAAAGTCTGGGAGCTTGTAGAACCACCAAATGGTGTAAAATCCATTGGGTGTAAATAGGTCTACAATAAAAAAAAGGGACAGACAGGAAGGTGGAAACTTTCAAAGAAAGGCTTGTTGAAAAAGGAAACTTTTCGCTGGTAGCCATGCTTAAGTCTATCCGGATTCTTTTATCTATATGGACTATGAGATGTCAAGACAGCTTTCTTTAATGGAAGACTTGAAGAAAGCATCCATATAAAGCAACCAGAAGGGTTCATTGCAAAGGGCAAAGAGCATATTATGTAAAGCTCAATCAGTCTGTAGACTGAAGCAAAGCTTCAAGATCTTGGAACATCCGGTTTAATGAAGTAATCCAGTGTCTGGATGAGTCTTGTGTATACAAGAAATGTGATGGAAACATGGTGGTATTTCTTGTACTATACGTAGATGACATTTTTGATAGTTGGAAACAATATCAAAGTGTTGTCGGAAGTAAGGGTATGGTTGTCCAAGCAATTCAATATAAAGGACTTGGGAGAGTGCGCACATATTCTTGGGATCAAAGGGATCACAAGAAAAGAATGTTGTGCTTATCCCAAGCTTCATACTATCCTAGCTTGTTTTAGCATGCAAGACTCCAAGAAAGGGTTTCTACCTTTCAGGCATGGAGTAACTTTATCTAAAAGAGATGTCTCCAAAGACATCAAAGCAGATAAAGGACATGAAAGCAAGTTCCTTATTCTTCGGTTGTTGGAAAGCCTAATGTATGCTATGCACGAGATCAGATATCTGTTTTGCCTAGTGCATAGTTATCAGATATCGAAGTAACTCAGGACCAGGACACTAGACTGCCGTAAAGCATATATTGAAGTACCTGAGAAGGACTATAGATTATATGCTAGATTACTAAGCAGATGATTTGATCCCTGTGGGTTACACGGATTTTGACCTCCAATCAGATAGGGACAATAGTAAGTCGACCTCAAGGTTTTGTGTTTACTTTAGGAGATAAAGACATAACTATAGAGGAGTGTTAAGTATAGGTGCTTTTCAGACTCCACTATGGAAGTTGAGTATGTGGCAGCCTCAGAGGCAGCCATAGAAGCTGAATGACTCAGTAACCTCAAGATGGACCTAGATATGATTTCTAGTTTGTCCAAAGATTATTACAATTTATTGTAATAATAGTGGTGCAATAATAAACTTGAAGAAACCATGAGTCCATAAGGCAAGTAAACACAATAGAGCGCAAGTACCACCCAATACGAGAAATCATATAAATGAGGAGAAGTTGTTGCCTCTTAGATTGCATCAGGTGATGACCTATAGATCCTTTCACTAAGGTCCTTAAGGCAAGAGCTTTTAATGGACATGTTGAAGGGTTGGGAATCAGATGAATGGTAGCATTTATGACAGCATAGTCTTTTAGTATAAGTGAGAGATTGTTAGAGTGTATACTAAAAGCCTAGCTTTTGTATAAACATTTATTTAGAAATAAAGAATCACAATGGTCAAATATCTACATTTATTTGTTAAATGTAATTTGTTCAATTAGTTTATATAGTAGACAACATGGTGTGTGGTGTCACACATAGAAGATCATGTTGTCAGTTCTTTATAAATTATAAACAGTTGCTTGCGACTAAAATGGAAAGGAACAGACCGTTGAAGTAGTCATAGTGTAATTAAGTATTAGTTTATCTTAAATAATAAATTACACTGATACACTCCAAGTGTATTGAGTAGGACCATTTTAGGTAAGTTCTTTTTGTACTGACTTTATAAAATAACTAGACCTTAGTTATTATGGAAGTGTGTGCTCTTAATCCTAATATAATAACAAACACATATATTTAGTATTTATTTCTTTGACTTATCAATGGGTGATATTTAGCTCGATAAATGAATAAGCCCGATAAGTTGGGAAATGATATTACTTATAGTGTGTGTTGTTGATTATAGAAGGAAACTGTGTCCTAATAATCTAGGTTGAGAATGATTCCAAGAGGAGCTCATAAGGATTGTCATGTTAAACCCTGCAGGTGGACTTAGTCCGACATGACGATAAGGTTGAGTGACACTACTCTTGGACTAAGATATTAATTAAGTGAGTTGTTAGTAACTCATTTAATTAGTGGACATTCATTATCTTAAACACAGGGAGATTAACACACTCATAATAAGAAGGAGCCCAAAATGTAATTTGGGATTGGTGCGGTAGTTCAATAATAGTTCTTTAGTGGAATGAATTATTATTGATGAAATTAAGTTATGTGTTCGGGGTGAACACGGGATGCTTAATTTCATCGGGAGACCAAAATCAATTCCTCCTCTCGGTCCCTATCGTAGCCTCTTAATTATAGAGTACTATACCCACCTATACCCACCTTCTTATCCATCCTATAGGGGCCAACCAAGCTAGCTTGAAGTCCAAGCTAGGGCCGGCCAAAGGCATGGTTCATGGGTTCATGAGGTGGTCGGCCCTAGCTTGAACCCAAGCTTAGGTGGCCGGCCCTATTAAAATAAAAGTAATTTTATTTTTTAAAATTTTCTTATGTGGATTCCATGGTTTTAAAAGAGAGTTTAAAATTTAAATCTTTCCTTTTATAACTTTCTACAAAAGATTAAGAAAAGATTTGAAATCTTTCCTTATTTGTAGATTGAAAGGTAAATTTTAATTTTGAGAAATTTTCCTTTTTAACCATGTTCATGATTTAAAAGAGAGTTTAAAAATTAAATATTCTCTTTTATTAGTTTCTACAAAAGATTAAGAAAATATTTGATATCTTTCCTTATTTGTAGATTAAAAGGAGATTTTAATTTTTAGAGATAACTTTCCTTTTTGGAAATCATTCACATGTTTAAAAGAAAGATTTTAATTTATAAAATTTTCTTTTTACAAATCACCATAGAGGGAAAAATTATTGGAGAAATTTTTTATAAATTTCTGGAAACAAATTAGGAAGTTTTAATTCTTGTGTGAATTAAATTTTCCTTGATTGGGATTAGAATATTGGCCGACCATATGGTTTGAGAAAAGGAAATTGATTTTAAATCAATTAAATTTTATTTTTCATGGCAAAGGAATTAAGGAAGTTTTTATTAAAATTTCCTTATTTTCCAAGACCAAGGAATATAAAAGAGGGGGTAGATGTGCCTTCATGGGTGATAACCTCTATTCTATTTTTCTCCTCTCTTTTTCTCCTTGGGTGTGGCCGGCCCCTCCTCTTTCTCTCTTCCCTCTCTTGTGGCCGAAACCTCTTCATTGGTGGAGTTGCTTTGGTGGCCGGATTAAGCAAGGAGAAGGAGAGAAAGGAAGCCTAGTCTCTAACATCCCTTGGAGCATTGGTGGTGGCCGAACCTATCCTTCAAGAAGGACTCTTGGTGGCCGAAACCTAGAAAGAAGAAGAAGGTGCTTGGTGGTTCTCATCTCGGAAGATCGTTGCCCACACAACGTCCGAGGTTAGAAGAGGAATACGGTAGAAGATTAATAGGTCATTAAAGTTCACAAAGAAAGGTGTTACTAGTATTTATTTTCCGCATCATGCTAGTTTATTTTTCTTTGTATGAATTCCAAACACAAGAGACATTAGATCTAGTTTTTCGAATTTATTTTTCGAGTTTGTGTTTTCTTTGTTTTTCGAATTTGTGATTCGATTATTCTTTTTGGTTAAATTTAGAGTTATTTAAGGAAATTAAATATTAGCTTTCCTTAAAAGGCTTTGTCTAGGCGGTGGTGGTTGCTCCCATATCAAGAAGGCTATGTGCCTCGCCATGCAGTCCTGGAAGCCAATTTTGGAAATTAATATTTAATGGAATTAATAACATAGGTGAATTTGAATCAATAGTGTTAAGTTTCACTTGCGATTCAAATCTAAACCATTAAGAACAGATAAATTAAATTTGGAATCAATGATGTTAAGTTCCATTTACGATTCCTAATTTAATTTCTAAAGAACACAATAGGTTATTTAAGGAAAGGTTCGACACTTGTACAAAAAAATTTTGTACAGTGGAACCGGTACGTTTTCCTAGGACTAACCAACATGCTAGACATGTTTCAACAACTAAAGAATAAGATATACCTTTATTGTTCACTTTCTTATTAGGACAGTCCGCCTTCCAAAGTCCAGCCTGCTTACAGATGAAGAACTTGCCTTTCGGCATCTTCACTCCAGCTTTTGGTCCAGTACTTAGAGATTGATTCACTCTCTTTGCTGAAACAACTTGTTTCTTCTTCTTCTTGCCTTTCGATTTAGAAGAAGAAACCTTTCTAGCAAAGTGAACTTGAGAATTATGACGAAATAGCCCTTCTGCTGCTTGAAGTTCTATCAGTAGTTCTGCCAATGAATAACTCCTCTTATTCATATTGTAGTTCAGTAGGAACTACTCAAAGCTTTTGGGCAGCGTCTAGAGAATAATATCAACCTGGGTTTCCCCATCGATTTCAGCTTCAAGTACTTGTATTTCATTCAGGTAAGCCATTACTTGATACCAAGTTCATTAAATAAGATTATGCCCCTTCCGATGGGGAAGATCACACGCTCCTAATTAATTTCCTATAACCATCCAAAATGGAAGTTTGATCTAGTGATCCGCAAACAAACTCATCCGATATGGAGGAAGACACTCAGAGCCAACGCGCAAGTTTGTTTGCATCACTTACAAACCAGTAATGGAGACCATGGAATTTATCCTAAAAATCCCTCTCCCACTTAGTTATTTAAGGTGAGGAATTTTAACCTAGCAAGCACACATCACATCCACACACACACATCACAGTAAACAAAAGTGATAAATATGGAAATTAATTTTTCAACTATTATGACATTTTCCATCATTATCCTTAGCGTGCTGCCAGCCCTAGGGTTTATGCCGTCGGGTCCATCGAGCTTCATTTTCCACTGCGCCTCTGATCCTCCAATAGTACCACACCTCGCAAGGATATGATCCACGATAAAAATTAAATTTTACATACATCGATCATATATTCCAAGAGGGAATGTACAAGAGATCTAGATCGAATAAAATATAAAAAATAAACCCTAGGTCTAATATAGCTCTTGCTATATTAGTTAAATACAATCATGCACACACACAATAAAATGCCCTTGACATGTCCAAGGGTCCAATCACACACAATATCTATAAGCCATAATAGTTGGAGCCTGCAACCACAGAGTTAGCATATCCTACTATTATCCTACCTAAATTATGTATGACATGTGCATAATTAACCGAAAACCAAACACACATAGGCAAACCCTAGCTCTGATACCAATTGTTGGTTGCTACTCGGAATATCATACCGGCTCCACTGTACTAAAATTTTTGTACAAGTGTCGAACCTTTCTTAACAACCTATTGTGTTCTTTAGAAATTAAATTTGGATCGCAAACAGAACTTAACATTATTGATTCTAAATTTAATTTATCTATTCTTAATGGTTCAACTTGGATCGCAAGTAGAACTTTACACTATTGATCCAAATTCAACTAATGTTACATAGTTAATTAAATATTTAATTCTGAGATTGGTTTCCAGGACAAACGTGGCGAGGCACTAGGCCTTCTTGGGTATGGGAGCATCCACCACTGCCTAGTCAAAACCTTTCAAAGAAATTCAATATTCAATCCCTTGTAATAGATTTAACTAAAAAGAACAATCAATTCACAAGATTGAAAAAGAAAAAGAAACACAAATCGAAACATAATTTGAAACCTAGAATCTCTAGCCTCTTGTGTTTGGAATTCATACAAAGAAAAACTAGCATGATGCGGAAAATATTTACTAGTTATACCTTTCTTTGTATACTTTAACGACCTCTTAATCTTCTATCATATTCCTCTTCTTCTCCCGGACGTCGTGTGAGTGATGATCTACTGAGATGAGAATCTACCTAAGCTTCCTTCCTCCTTGCAAGTTTCGGCCACCTTAAGAGCTCCTAGAGATGTTGAGGTTCGGCTACCACCAAACTCCAAGGGATGCTTCCTTTCTCTCCTTCTTCTCCAAGCTAGAATCTGTTAGTTAGAGCCCTAGAGTCAATCAGTTGATGATTGTTGTATGGACTCGTTGTATCATATTCTTATGTATATAAAGGCATTTGTTTATGGTTATTATGCTTACTTGTATTGGTGCCAAATAACTAAGTATAATAGCGTCCTTGAGTAGAAGGTTCTTGCCTATATCAATCGATTGGTTGAATCGATATTGAGATGATATAGGGAACACTACTCTTAATCATTCCAAGTCAAGTATTAACATTCGGGGACAATGTTAATGCGACGAGACTAGCATGTAGGTCAACTCGATGACTTGATCTCACAAGTCATGGATATGGAGATATCAAGTTGATACACGGGTATGCATTGGAGAATGTATACTGAGTGGCCCGCCATGAGAAAATATCATGGATTGTTATATGAGTGTCATATACTTTCTCATATGGCTATTAGTATGACTATTAGTCCTTGGACCTGAAGTCACCATGATTCCTTACATAAGGAGTTACATACGTTGGCTTCGTCAAACGTCACCCGTAATTGGGTGGACTATAAAGGCGATTATTGGGTATGTAACAAATTATGTGGAGGGATGTGAGTGATGTAGATCAGAACTATCCCTCCTATATGACGGGAGTGACATCATTATTCTTGATAGAGTGAGACCACTAAGTGCATAACCATACCCAAATGAGTCAATATGAGATGTTGAGCTCATTTGATTGAGTGAGTCTACTTGGGATTCAAGATTTAGATTGATTAGAGGATGACACGGTCTATGCCTCATATTGATCAATCTAGATGTCAAAGATAGAAGGACACTTGTCACATATTGTGAAAAGTCACAATTAGTAGTCATAAGGTGATGTTGGATCTCAACATTCTTGTAACTTGGGTAGTAATGATGTGTTGCTAGATACCGCTCATTACTTATGCTTCTAAATGGGTTTAGGAGCATTGCCAACGTTACAAGAACCTATAGGCTCACACACAAAGGGCAATTAGATGGAGATTAGGTTCATTTGATGTACCTAGAGGATTAGGTTCATAAGATGAACCAAATTGGATTAAGAGTAATCCAAAGTAACTAATTGAGTTGGACTCAATTTGGTTCATGTGTTAAATGAGTCTAATTTGGACTTAGACTCATTGAGCCAATTTAATTCAATGAATAGAGATTCATTAAATTAAAATTGACTTGAACCAATGGTTAGATTTGATCAACCATGGGAGAGAAGTGGTCAAGTTTGACTTGACTTGAGAGGAAGATGAAAGGTCAAGTTTGACTTGACCATTGCCACCTCATTTGTGAGTTGACATTAAGTGGACTAATTATGATGTGCCACATCATCAAGGCTAGCACATGTGTGTGCCACCTCATGAAGGAGATCAAGAGTTGTGACTCTTGATATCCCGTGGAGGTTTAAAAGCCATCTTGAAGTGGTCGGCCACTTTACTCAAGGGTGAGTTTTAATTTTGGTTTTGTAACTGTAATGTACAAAAAAAAATGTAAATAAGGATGTAAATACTTGGAATTTGACAATATTGAATTATTATCCGGAAAATAAATATATTGGTCAACTAATTTATCCGGAAATAAGTTCGTGTGAATTTTAGAAAATTTATGAAATTTTTCTAGATTTTAAATGGGACGTTTTAGATTTTATGGGGATCAACGGGTAGGATTTAATGCCTGTTTTGAATACCCAAAAATGGGAGTTGATTGAGGAACTTATCTAGGTCTTAATTGGAAAACCTAAGTTATAAATTCTCCTCGTGCCCTAGCTTTCCCCGCTGACTCCCCCTTCTTCTCTCTCGGTCCTGGCCGCCCCACCGCCGCCCTCTCCAAACCCTCAGGCGATCTCCTCTCTTCCCGAGCCCTCAACCTCTCGCGACCCCTCCTTTTCACGTGGCCATCACTGCCGTGACCTCACTACCTCACGCGGGCGCCAGCCGTCGAGCACAACAGTCGCCGGTTCTCCTCCTCACACGATCACAGCGGCGATCCTTCTCCCTTGCACGAGCACAACCAACCACAGCCGGCGATTCTCTTCCTTGGGCCCTCACGCGACTTCCCCTCTCTCGCGGTCTCCTCTCTTTCTCACGCGAGAGCCACAGCCGCCGACGCCACCTGATGCCATGCTGCCCCGGGACCGTTTAGGGCTATAATTCGAGACGAGCACTTCGACGTGGAGATTGTTTATCTCGGTCTACATTTAAGGCGGGTACTTCTTACTTTGATTCTCTAGTTCTTCGAACTTAGTGCATGAGCTATTTTGGATAAGAACTGCTTTACCTTGACTCCACTCGTAATTTTTCCTATGCTTGATACTTCCACTCAAAACCTTTGAGTTACTCATTTTTATATCCATACAGTCTCTTGTTGTTGTCCATGATCAGTAGCAGATACTAGATACCATGTTTGTATGTTTTGACTGTTGCTTATTTATGTACGATATTAAGCATGCTGGCTTCATGTAGCATACCTGTTTCTGCTTATATATATATGATGACTGTTGCATTGTTCGCATCATGTCATTGCATGCATGCCGCATCCTCGGCCACTTGAGAGAGTGGTAGCTGGAGTTGATGCCGCTTGTCCTGTCGTGCCGCACTCGGCCACTCGTGTGAGTGGTAGCTGGAGTACGAGCAGCAGGGACCCCGTCGCAGATGTAGCTAGTTAGCTACTATGCAACTGTCCCCTCGGCCACTTGTGTGAGTGGTAGTTGGAGTGGTGTACAGTCTGTCACTGACCCGGCCTCTCGACCATACAGGGGTCATGGTGCGGAGAGGTGGGCGGGAGTGACCATCCGTGCATACGCTGTTGTTATTATATTTGTTTTGGCGGTTGTTGTCTATATATGCCGATATTGCTTACTTACTGCTGTTGTTCACATATGCTGATATGTTTACTTATGTTGAGATATATTCTCATTGTGGATGTTTAGTTATTGGAAATTTGTATATACCTTGCTTATTACCTCTGTAGTTTTGAACAGTAATGTAGCAGATTAGTGCCAGTTCTGACCTACTATACCTAGCCTAGGATATGGTTTCAGGTATGAGCATTTGTTTTGGTTCTATTGTAGTATCTGCTATTTCTGTATGAGACTGTATACTCTTGGCTCCCTTTCTAGTTATTGATTATGTTCATGCACTATCTCTTTCCTTACCCGCTGAGTTCCAATACTCACCACCCCGTAAAATGGTTTTCTTTCGCCAGGTAACAGATAGATGAGTCATGGATGCTTGGAGAGATGTCGGCTGCCAGTCCTGGGTCCCGCGTCATATTCAAAAATTGATTTTGGTTCTGTTTCTCTTTACTTGCATTTCGTATTCGTTGGATTTGGTGTTGTGAGAACTATGTTTTGATATTTGTTGGATGGACTTGGTATTTGAGATGTTTTGATAACTTTGCAATTTGTGGGTTTTTCTCTTCATTTTCTTTCCACTGTGCTTATTTTATCTTTTGTCCAGCCGAGTAGGCTGAGTATATTAAACTGCGTGGTTGTGTGTTATTTCATTGTTGTCCAGCCGGGTAGGCTGAGTATATTAAATTGCATGGTTATGTTGTTTCCATTTTCTATGGTATATATATTCTGATGGATCGAGATCGCGCTAGAGGGGGGGTGAATAGCGCTCGCGGCTATTTTGTTCGACTATCGGAATTGTAAAACGTTCGTAGAGTAATTAAAGCAGCGGAATAAAAGAAACAAACACAAGAACACAGTCGTTTACTTCGTTCGGAGCCTAGGTCGACTCCTACTCGAAGGCCCGCGATCCTTGATCGCTTTCCGTGGGCGACAACTATAATTTCGTATGGATATTACAGATGAATTACAAAATGTAACTATAATTAAAATTATACCGACAACAGTAGTAGAAAGGTAATCTGAGCTCCGGGTCGTCGGAATATTGCAACAGCACTTCGGAAGCAGCACTAGAGCAGACCACAGCAGAATGGAAGCTTGTGAATTATTGTTCAGAGCTGCTGGTCGAGACCTCTTATAAAGAGGGTTCAAGGCGCCTTGCTCATCAAGGCGCCTTGAACGAGCCGAGTCACCCGCGTGGATCAAGCCGACCCGGTCGAACTCTATCTGGTTCAAGGCGCCTTCATCCTATCCAAGGCGCCTCCTCGTCCAAGGCGCCTTGAACTCCATCCAAGGCGCCTCCAGGTCATCAACTAGTGACTCGAGGCGCCTCCAAGCTCCATGGGGCGCCTCACTATTCATCCGAGTTGTAACTTGCTCCTTTGTTCTGCAAAATGTGTTAGTCCCACAACACATACCCTGCAAAACAAAGTTAGCATAGTACACATAAAATAAAGTATAGACAGTCTCCGGACTGTCCGAGTCTGACTTCGGGTTTCCGACCGGAAACCCTAGGTCGACCCGACGCCTACTGTTCCCTCTACGGGGAACGCGTCCTCACCTACTCCACTCGGAAGATTTACTTGATGCCATCCTTCAGATCGACTGGACTTTTACTCGGTACTCGATGCTTCCGACTTTCTGTTGAACATCCGCTTCACCGGCCAGTTCAGACTCCGGTTCGCGACACCGGGACTTTCCACCTAGGGTTACCACCCCTAGGACTTTTGCCCAAGCCATCGACCGCCAAGACTTTCCGCATAGGGTTACCACCCCTATGACCTAGGGTTACCACCCCCTAGGGTTTTACCTTGCCTAACAACAGTTAGGACTTTCCTGAAACACTCAGCAAAAGCTGTCAGATAACAACGCACCTTAACTTTGAATCCTTTGCCATTATCAAAACTTAGGTTCGATCGTCGGATGCTTCCCGCACCAACAATCTCCCCCTTTTTGATTATGGCAACACGTAATTCAAAGTTAAGAAAAATAAGATATGTAATAACTGCATAAAGTTAACCAAGCTTAAATAAACTTCAAATGTAATAACAGTTAAGCTGGAAACTTTTAACTTTGTAATATTAGACTCCCCCTTAATAAAAGCCCTCCTTTTATTAAATACTTTGAATTTTCCTTTAACTTTAATTACCTACTCTCCCCCTTTGCCATATATCAAAAATAAACCAGTTTGAGAGTAGACAGGGAAAATATTCAAAGAGGGAAAAAGATAAGTTTTCTTCTTAGCAAAACTACTTAGCCTTTTGAATTTTGGATTTCGCCAAATTTGAAAATAGTTAGCTATATTTTTAGCTTTGAAATGATTTGTCTTGAGAAAATGTTTTGCCAAATAGCTAAGTTTAGAGTACAATATAACTAAGTCTAGTTAAAATAGTCTTTTAAAAAAATAGGAGTATTTGAATTTTCAATAAAAGGATTTGTTTAGAAGTTATAAAATATGAAGTCACTTAATAAAAACTTTTAAACGGTTACAAAAAGTTGACTAGATTTGAAAATAATTGAATATTCACTACATAGATAAGTTTTCTTAAAAACTGTAATTAAGTTTTGAATACCCATTTTGAAGAACATTTGATACTAAGGAAATATTTAGTTTTAGGACAAAGGGAGTAGCAGTAGTTTGTTTTCTAATCCAAGCATGAGTCAAATTAAATTATTGAGTTTAATTTGATCAAGTATCAGAGCCTTTAAAATAATCAGGTAACGTAATTTGATTAGAACCTTAAGTACTATCATGCTTGACCAAAATTAAAACATACTTTTCCCAATTGTCTAACCTTTAGCTACTAGCTGATTTCCTAGAGGGCAGTAGCTTTCACATGGTTAGTCAAGTTAAGTCCTTTTGGTCCAGTTAGAATTGGCTAGAGCTGGAAGACTTGACTTGATTACTCTTTATGATGTGTTTAACGCCCAGACTCATATTGATGCACAAATATAAGCATTCCTGAGTCTAGGCTGTACCCTATGCATCTCACGCCTTTCTAAGTTTTTCAAACACAAGCAAGGTAGACCTAGGTGTTTGTGAGATGCTCTGGTTTTAATCTAGGGGTACATGATGTCTAGGGGGAATACCTAAGCTAAATCCAAATTGAAAAATCTAACAAAATTGGAGTTTTGAAAACTGTTTTCCCTAGCATTTTTTTTTTTTAATAAAATAATTTACTAATGAATGTTATTACTTAGTCATCTCACCCGATCTAAATTTTCAATCAGGGAATCCTATGATTGATGTGAGATGATTTATTGTTGAATTCAGGATTTTTGGTTTAACTTGTGTTAGATTCAGGTTTAGCTTTGGGTTCAACAAGTAAGCATTCTTTGGATAAACTTCTGGGCTATGGTGAGTCACAAGGAGCTCATTAAAGTAACCATACCTTCGAGGTTTTCCAAATAGTCCTACCCATTGAACTTAATACCAATCCTTGGTCTAACTAGTCAGGATCCATTTAGGGGTAGCTTCGGTCAGTTCCACTTGGCCAAATGCACCAGGTCGAAGCCATATCTTCCTAGACATGCGATGCCCAAGCTTCCCTAACGTACTATCATCCAAAAATTTCACCAGTACTGTGGTTCAAGTTAACCTTAGTCCGTTTTAAACTAACCTTAATTACCCTGCCGGGTAATCTACTCTTGTTTTACCCATTTCGGGTAGATTAGGTTCAGTTACCCTGCCGGGTAGTTTAGTTGGGGGTGTCAGCGAGTCTGGATCCCTCATCTTTATTTTGAGTTTTACTTTCGAATTTTGAATTTAATTTTGAATTTTGAATTTTGAATTTAATTTTAATTTTGAATTTAAATTTAATTTAATTTTAATTTCGAGTTTTTAAATTTAATTTAATTTTAATTTCAAATTTTAATTTAATTTAATTTTAATTTCAAATTTTAATTTAATTTAATTTTAATTTTGAATTTAAATTTTAAATTCTTAGGATTGTTTTTCTTTTTGCTCCCCCTGGATCATGGCCTCGATATGGTCTATCGAGGTAGTATATTTGATCCTTTGGAACCCAGTATTGTCCAAGTCCAACTTGATTAACCAAGTTAGACTTGGAGACCCATGCTTGGACTGTTTTATTACTTTGTTTGTTTATTAATGATATATAAGATTTATATTTACTTTTGTAACCCAGCCCAGTTCTGTTGTAGATGGCTCTTTGTGTCCCAAGAATCAAGTCCAAATTCTTGGAGCCCAAAGTAAACCGTTCTAAGGTATTTTCTAAATCTTTAACCCGATTTGTTAGACTTGAATTTTCTTCCTCAAGTTTTTGAACTTGAGTTGGAAATTCAGTCTGACTCTGGTCAGGTAAGGGTTTGGTGTTAGCCACTTCTTTAAGGACACTTACTTCCTTTAGAAGTGACTTAACCTTCAGGTTTGACTTAGCTAATTTGCGCAATAAATAGCTAACTAAAATGTTCAACCGGGAGATACTTACAGCGGGGTCTGGACCTTCGGAAACGGATTCGGATCCGTGGCTTTGCTCGGACTCTGCCTCAGACTCGCTCTCGCATCCGGATTCGACGACTTGGTCCCGGGCCATTAATGCAAGTAGACTCGTTTGTTCGAGCTCGTCGTCGTCCTCCGATGAAGATTCGTCCCATGTTGCCTTAAGGACCTTTTTCCTTCTTTGCTTTTTGACCTCCTTCAGGTTAGGGCAGTTGGTTTTGATGTGCCCTTTTTGGTTACACCCGTAGCATGTAACTTCAAACTTCATCTTTGTATTTTGTGGGCCTTCCTTTGATTTTACTGCCTTCTTCAGATCTCTTTTGTCAAATCCTTTCGTCTTGTAGAGCTTCTTCACGAGGTTTACCAGCTCGGTTGTAATGTCACCTTCTTCATCCTCAGAGTCTGGTTCAGTTTCTGATGCTGGTTCGGATCTCCGTCGTGGTTTTGGTTCCCGGGTTCGGCTTGTACCTGCAACCAACGCAATACCTTTCTCGGTTGGCTGTGCATTAGTCTGCTCATGAAGTTCAAATTCACTAAAAAGTTCATCTAGTTTTAAAGAGGATAGATCCTTGGAAACTTTGTAGGCATCTACCATTGATGCCCACAATGTATTCCTTGGAAACGAGTTTAGGGCATACCTTATTACATCCCGATTTTCTATCTTCTGGCCAATTCCGTGAAGAGAGTTAAGGATGTCTTGTATTCTTGCGTGAAGAGAACTCGCCGTTTCGCCTTCCTGCATTTTTAGATTATATAATTTATTAAGTAAAAGATCTCTTTTACTTACCTTGGTGTCATCAGTGCCTTCGTGGAGTTCGATGAGCTTTTCCCAGAGCTCCTTTGCAGAGGAAAATGAGCCAACTCTGTTGAGTTCTTCCTTGGTAAGACCACACTGAAGGGTGCAGGTAGCTTTGGCGTCGGCTTCTACTTTTTTTATTATAGGAGCGTCCCACTTCTCGCAGGGTGTGGTTTTGCCGTCGTCATCGACTGGCAGTTTCAGTCCTGTCTTTATGATCATCCATGTTTCAAATTGTATCTTTAGATATGTTTCCATTCTTCCCTTCCAGTAGCCAAAATCCTCTCCGGAGAATAGCGGGGGGCGTACAGTGCTGAAACCCTCTTGTTGGGCCATTTATAATATGTAACAACAAAGAAAGACAGAATATGTTCCAAGACTAAGTCTTGGATTAGTAGTGCTGGAATAAGGAATAATAAAGACGAACTCGAGTGGTGTTGCACCTACTTCGAGCAAAAGTCGATTCGAGGGAAACAAAAAATTAGAATATAGCTATAAGGCTAAATTCTAATTCGACTCCGAAAACAAAACAAAAAAAAACTGCGAAAAATTTGTTTTGAAAGGTGGTTGCACCAATTCAAAACGACCCCGCTCTGATACCAATTGTTGGATCGAGATCGCGCTAGAGGGGGGGTGAATAGCACTCGCGGCTATTTTGTTCGACTATCGGAATTGTAAAACGTTCGTAGAGTAATTAAAGCAGCGGAATAAAAGAAACAAACACAAGAACACAGTCGTTTACTTCGTTCGGAGCCTAGGTCGACTCCTACTCGAAGGCCCGCGATCCTTGATCGCTTTCCGTGGGCAACAACTATAATTTCGTATGGATATTACAGATGAATTACAAAATGTAACTATAATTAAAATTATACCGACAACAGTAGTAGAAAGGTAATCTGAGCTCCGGGTCGTCGGAATATTGCAACAGCACTTCGGAAGCAGCACTAGAGCAGACCACAGCAGAATGGAAGCTTGTGAATTATTGTTCAGAGCTGCTGGTCGAGACCTCTTATAAAGAGGGTTCAAGGCGCCTTACACTGTTCATCAAGGCGCCTTGAACGAGCCGAGTCACCCGCGTGGATCAGCACTGACCTGGTCGAACTCTATCTGGTTCAAGGCGCCTTCATCCTATCCAAGGCGCCTCCAACCTCCGGTCCAAGGCGCCTTGAACTCCATCCAAGGCGCCTCCAGTCAGCTGCGCTGGCCTTTTCCTGGCTCGCACCCGAGCGCCTCGGACACTATTCATCCGAGTTGTAACTTGCTCCTTTGTTCTGCAAAATGTGTTAGTCCCAAAACACATACCGCAAAACAAAGTTAGCATAGTACACATAAAATAAAGTATAGACAGTCTCCGGAAACTTCGGATTTCTTTCCGGAAACCCTAGGTCGACCCGACGCCCACTGCTCCTCGTACAGCGTCCTCACCTACTCCACTCAGGAGATTTACCTGTTGCCAGTACGATCCTTCAGATCGACTGGACTTTTGCTCGGTACTCGATGCTTCCGGACTTTCTGCTGAACATCCGCTTCACCGGCCAGTTCAGACTTTCACCTGGTTCGCGACACCAGGACTTTCCACCTAGGGTTACCACCCCCTAGGACTTTTGCCTGAAGCCATCGACCTGCCAAGACTTTCCGCATAGGGTTACCACCCCCTATGACCTAGGGTTACCACCCCCTAGGGTTTTACCTTGCCTAACAACAGTTAGGACTTTCCTGAAACACTCAGCAAAAGCTGTCAGATAACAACGCACCTTAACTTTGAATCCTTTGCCATTATCAAAACTTAGGTTCGATCGTCGGATGCTTCCCGCACCAACATATTCCAGTCGAGTGTGGCTGATGTATATTTTGTATGTAGTAATATTTCAGATTGTCCCCCGTACAGGGGAGATGCTGCCGAAACTTCTTCGGACAGGGACTCCTCTGGGGCGTGACAAAATAGTGGTATCAGAGCTGGTTTCGTGATCTGGATTTTCGATGTTGGGTCGTGTGTTTTTGGAGTTTCGATCTTGTTTCGGTTTATGATTATTTTCGAGTTAATCTGATACCAATTTATGGTATCAGAGCCTGGTTTGAGTCAAATGTTGTTTTGTGTTTTGAAATTTTGAGCTTGTTTTCGGTGTTCCGATTGTTTTGTTTTCCCTTTGTAAGTTGATCTCTCGATGTGACTTTTTAGTTTTAGGACTAGGCAGAGGCAAGACATCTCCAAGCTATAGGAGGTATGTTTGTAAATTGTTATCATACATATTTATTAGTACTTGGGTAGTTGGGTATACCATGTGCACTTTTTTTTAGTTGTTTGTGCCATGCGTGTATACCATGTATGATTTGTGGTGTCGGTCATTGGTTAGATCAGATATGGTGATATGTTATCTTTTGATGATCTATTAGTGGATATTAGACTTGATGGTCTATTATTTAGTCTTTGATGTTGATAGTAACTTAGAGTATAATACCTTGATATTTATGGAGTTGGTGATTTTAGTTGAAGGTTAGATTACAGACTTTGTGCTAGTGATCTTATTTTTGGGTATGTTTGTTGTACGGACATGAGGAGTCCTTGATTTGACTATTTAGGTTTACAGTGCCCTAGATATTTTTATGGATCCGATATATAGAGTATCACGTTGGTGTGATCAGTAGGAGATCGACTTACTCTTTCATAGGTCTAAGGCTCCCTATAGATATAACAATTATGGAAAGGAAAAATGTAGAGGATGATATTGTGAACTTTGAAGTCTGATTCTATGTGTGTCAACAAGTGAAGACAAAATATCAGAGTGGCGCAGTGGAAGCAGGATGCGTCCATAACCCACAGAAGCATCCATTTCGGTAAGGATTTGATCATGACACTATGATGGACTAGTATATGGGTGTGTTATTTGGTTGTTATCCTTAGATGAGGATTCCTGAGTTAGTAAATTTGGGGACCAAATTTTTATTAGTGGGGGAGAATGTAATGTACAAAAAAAATGTAAATAAGGATGTAAATACTTGGAATTTAACAATATTGAATTATTATCAGGAAAATAAATATATTGGTCAGCTAATTTATCCGGAAATAAGTTCGTGTGAATTTTAGAAAATTTATGGAATTTTTCTAGATTTTAAATGGGACGTTTTATATTTTATGGGGATCAACGGGTAGGATTTAATGCCTGTTTTGAATACCCAAAAATGGGAGTTGATTGAGGAACTTATCTAGGTCTTAATTGGAAAACCTAAGTTATAAATTCTCCTCGTGCCCTAGCTTTCCCAGCCGACTTCCCCTTCTTCTCTCTTGGTCCTGGCCGCCCCACCGCCGCCCTCTCCAAACCCTCCGGCGATCTCCCCTCTTCCCGAGCCCTCAACCTCTCGCGACCCCTCCTTTTCACGTGGCCATCACAGCCGCGACCTCGCTACCTCACGCGGGCGCCAGTCGTCGAGCACAACAGTCGTCGGTTCTCCTCCTCATGCGATCACAGCGGCGATCCTTCTCCCTTGCACGAGCACAACCAACCACAGCCGGCGATTCTCTTCCTCGGGCCCTCACGCGACTTCCCCTCTCTCGCGGTCTCCTCTCTTTCTCACGCGAGAGCCACAGCCGCCGACGCCACCTGATGCCATGCTGCCCCGGGACCGTTTAGGGCTATAATTCGAGACGAGCACTTCGACGTGGAGATTGTTTATCTCGGTCTACATTTAAGGCGGGTACTTCTTACTTTGATTCTCTAGTTCTTCGAACTTAGTGCATGAGCTATTTTGGATAAGAACTGCTTTACCTTGACTCCACTCGTAATTTTTCCTATGCTTGATACTTCCACTCAAAACCTTTGAGTTACTCGTTTTTATATCCATACAGTCTCTTGTTGTTGTCCATGATCAGTAGCAGATACTAGATACCATGTTTGTATGTTTTGACTGTTGCTTATTTATGTACGATATTAAGCATGCTGGCTTCATGTAGCATACCTGTTTCTGCTTATATATATATGATGACTGTTGCATTGTTCGCATCATGTCATTGCATGCATGTCGCATCCTCGGCCACTTGAGAGAGTGGTAGCTGGAGTTGATGCCGCTTGTCCTGTCGTGCCGCACTCGGCCACTCGTGTGAGTGGTAGCTGGAGTACAAGCAGCAGGGACCCCGTCGCAGATGTAGCTAGTTAGCTAGTATGCAACTGTCCCCTCGGCCACTTGTGTGAGTGGTAGCTGGAGTGGTGTACAGTCTGTCACTGTCCCGGCCTCTCGACCATACAGGGGTCATGGTGCGGAGAGGTGGGCGGGAGTGACCATCCGTGCATACGCTGTTGTTATTATATTTGTTTTGGCGGTTGCTGTCTATATATGCCGATATTGCTTACTTACTGCTGTTGTTCACATATGCTGATATGTTTACTTATGTTGAGATATATTCTCATTGTGGATGTTTAGTTATTGGAAATTTGTATATACCTTGCTTATTACCTCTGTAGTTATGAACAGTAATGTAGCAGATTAGTGCCAGTTCTGACCTACTATACCTAGCCTAGGATATGGTTTCAGGTATGAGCATTTGTTTTGGTTCTATTGTAGTATCTGCTATTTCTGTATGAGACTGTATACTCTTGGCTCCCTTTCTAGTTATTGATTATGTTCATGCACTATCTCTTTCCTTACCCGCTGAGTTCCAATACTCACCACCCCGTAATAATGATTTTCTTTCGCCAGGTAACAGATAGATGAGTCATGGATGCTTGGAGAGATGTCGGCTGCCAGTCCTGGGTCCCGCGTCATATTCGAAAATTGATTTTGGTTCTGTTTCTCTTTACTTGCATTTCATATTCGTTGGATTTGGTGTTGTGAGAACTATGTTTTGATATTTGTTGGATGGACTTGGTATTTGAGATGTTTTGATAACTTTGCAATTTGTGGGTTTTTCTCTTCGTTTTCTTTCCGCTGTGCTTATTTTATCTTTTGTCCAACCGAGTAGGCTGAGTATATTAAACTGTGTGGTTGTGTGTTATTTCATTGTTGTCTAGCCGGGTAGGCTGAGTATATTAAATTGCATGGTTATGTTGTTTCCATTTTCTATGGTATATATATTCCAGCCGAGTGTGGCTGATGTATATTTTGTATGTTGTAATGTTTCAGATTGTCCCCCGTACAGGGGAGATGCTGCCGAAACTTCTTCGGACAGGGACTCCTCTAGGGCGTGACAGTAACCTCCTTCTTCTTCCTCTCTACCTTTCTTCTCTCCCTCTCCTCCACCATTACTGATCCTCTAAGGTTTCTAGCACATCTTTAGAGGTTCTCTCCATCGTTTTGTTCGTGTGGATCACATAGAGGGTTGTACACTTGACAACCTTGAGATCCAGCGAACCTTGGACGAGCGGGATTTGCGAAGGGCATCGCATCAAGGGTAAACTCTTTTCTTTGTAGATCTAGTGTTGATCTAGGTTAGAGAAACTCGTACACGTAGAAAATTTTTGTTTTATAACTTCGTACGGATCCGGTGGTATGGGATTCGGGGTTTTCGCAACACAAAAAGCGGTTTTTGCGGCCCGAAAAATCCAACAGTGGTATCAGAGCCACGTGCGAAGCGTGTACGAATTTCTTTTGTATTTTTATGGAAAATATCAGTTCTATAACTTTCTGTAAATTTATGATTTTTATGTATTTTATGGATATTTTTCTCATAGAAGCGAAGTAACAAGTGTTTTGAACACTTGTAGGCTTCGACTACCGAGAAACACCTTCCGAATTGGCAAGGTCTCGCCCAAAATGATTTGGGACAGCGGGCTAAGGCACTGTAGGATCGCTTAGGAACACTTGCGATGGTTATATCGCAAGTAGGGGTGTAACGACCCACCTTCTACTAACTAAGCTGTAAGGCTGATCGTCACATTAATCTGTGCTAACTAATCCATGACCATCATTACATCTAGATGCGGAAGCGGTACTAATCAAAATTTTGCTAAACTATTGTCATTTCTTTATTCTACATGTGCTAAGGGTGTAATCTAAGCTGTTCATGACATATATTACATCCCCCAATGGTCAAGGAACTTAACTAAGGGTTTCTAGCTAATATCAGGCCTCCCAATCGATCCACAGATCGATTGGAATAGTCAGATCGATCCAGTGATCGATTCAACCGGCTACTGTATGCAGGTCATAGGTTGGATCGATCCAGTGATCGATCCAGTACGCTACTGTGCCCGGGACGATAATTTGGATCGATCGGCTGATCGATCCAGGCTGGTCAATCGATCCATTGATCGATCCCAGAGCTCTCTGTTAGCGACGGAATTGGCTGGATCAATCGGCTGATTGATCCAAAAGCCTACTGTTCGCGGAACAGATTGCCCAATCGATCAGCTGATCGATTGGAAACCACCAATCGATCCACCGATCGATTGAAGTTTCTGATTTTGCAGCTAAACTCTGATTTCAGCACTTGTTCGTGCCAAAATCTCACACAACAGTTATAGAATGCATGGAAAACATTCTAATATCTATTAACTAGCATTCTAACATGATATAGTGCAAAGCTTATTAATTCATAGCATTTAAACCACTAGAAATGCATAAAAGTATCTTAAGACAAGGAACTAAATTCTTAATCTGCTAAACTCCCTAAGGATCTTCATTCCAGGTTCCTGCCACACACACCATCACTGCATTGACCTTCAGCTTCCTCTGCTAGTCCATCTTTCCTTTACCCTTATCTGCAGTATAAGGAAAAATAGTATCTGTAAGCTTTAAGCTTAGTAAGAAACTATCTACCTCACTAAAACATGCAACGATGCAAACATGTTTTTAAAGAATGATATTTGAAAACATGCACTGAATTTGTTAAAGCATGGCATACTGGAGTTACATGGCATAAACACTGAAACATAGCATGCATAATAAAATCTAAGCATGGAGCTATCTCATGATATCAACTAGGAGAAAATAAGCTGAAACTGAGCTAAAACTGAGCTAGTGCTGATCGTAAACTATAATCACATAACTAGATTATGAGTTTGAAAGCTATTTTCATAATAAGTGAAAATACATAATCATGTTGCTAGTGGGCCCGGCAACTGTACTTTGCTGTGCGT
Source organism: Zingiber officinale (assembly GCF_018446385.1). NCBI lineage: Eukaryota > Viridiplantae > Streptophyta > Magnoliopsida > Zingiberales > Zingiberaceae > Zingiber > Zingiber officinale. The sequence goes on along the minus strand of NC_055994.1, from coordinate 97,547,081 downwards.
GCATCCCTAACTAGACCTGGGTTTGCAAGTCCCGAATTTAGTAGGGTTACTAGGTTGTCTGAACCTAGGGACGACTGTGGGAGCCCAACCCAATGGATATCTAATCCAGTACAGTGCCACTGAAAATAAAATACTAAATATAGCTACTAATTGCTTACTTTGCTGTTTCTAGGTTATCTGCACCTAGAGCTAGGTTATCTGAACCTAGAGGCGACTGTGGGAGCCCACCCATTGGACCATAGTCCCATGTAAGCTGAAACTAGACTAATATACTGAATTAAATGCTACTAATGCATTTAATTGAGCTGTTAAAAATATCTGAGGTGGTATTTAGCTACACTAATCATTTTGTCGAACACTTGGTGTGCTCTAACTCTCCCCTCTAACAGGGAGACCACCTCTAGGCACCCGACAACGTCTAGAGCCTCCAACTGAAGGAGAATAACGTGTCTGGCCCATCTAGAGGTGCTCAACTAGATCCCTAGTCTGCGAGGAGGGTTTAAACACACCCTGGGTGCCGAAAAATCTGCATATAGCTAAACTAAAGGCATGCAATCAAACGAAAGCTACTTATACTACAGGTGAGGGGTTTCTTACCTTCTATTCGTAATTTCTTACGATTCTAATCGCTAGGTTTCCGGAGGAGAGATCTCTTCGACGATCTTCTCACGTCAATGCGTTCCTCTCGCGAAGAAGAGAGTCCTCGTGCCGGAGTTGTCACCGGAAGATGACCTTGGGGCCCTAAGGAGGGAACCCTAGGGTTGGCGCCGAGAGAGGGAGAGAAAGAAGAGGTGGGCGGCGGTGAGGGTTTGAGGAGAAGAAAGTTCCCGATCCAATAAAACCTCACTTAATAATTCTCTATTTATATTAAGTGGTAATTTCGGCCCAACTCTAACTTAAATAAAATTGTCTCCCTTTCCTTTCAGCACGACCCTACTGGGTTCAACTGGTTACTAGAATTATCCGTAAATCACAGGTCTCGGGTTCAATTCCCGCTTAGGCCGTTTTCGTTTTCTATTTGTTTTTGCTACTTCCGCTACTCTAAAAATTTTGTAAAAATATCCTAAAATTCCAGAAAAATCATAGAATATTTCTAAAATAGTTTTGAGAATTTTCGGGCATTACAAGGGGTGTTGCCCCTAACCCCGCAAGGGGCTTCGTTCCGCGATTGTGCCCAAAAATCGCTAATTGGGACCGCCGGGAAGTTGCGACTCATAAAATCATAAAAATATTAGAAAAATTATAGAAATTTATGGAAATCATATAATTTAGAATTATGTATCATTTTGTGATGGTCATGGCCCAAAGAACCCAATTTGATTAGAAATATGCGTTGTAATTCATAATATGGCATGCGCGCCATTTTTGTGTGTGTGTGTGTGTGTTGTACTTGATTCGCGACCTGCGCGTCATGCCCTTCTATTTATATTCCTGTTGTAAAATAGTTTTTAGACTCGAATGTAACTTGAGTTTCACCTTTTGTAATGTACAAAATTGGAGCGATGAAAGGTCCACTCGAGACGGAGTTACGAGGAGGGTGCGAGCAACACATGACGGTCAAAGGGAGGAGCTTGAGGAAGCTATTGACCCTAGGTTGACCAATTGATTTTCTCATTGGCTTGAGAAGATCGTAGTAGGGTCATGACTAATCACAAAATTTAATTAATTGCTTGTGTGTGTATGTATGTGATGCATGCTAGATTAGTAATTAATTAGTGCCTTAACGATTAGATTAGATCTAAATTGCGTACATGATGCACCTCCATGATTAGATTAGATCTAAATCGAGTATATGATACACATCGTCGATTAGATTAGATCTCAATCGCGTCAACTCGAAATGCCTACCATGCCGTGATACTCATCACTACCTCGATCACATGTTGTTGTTGAATCTGCCAAAGCAGAGCAACGCATATTATCTTGGTAGGGTGCGGAGGGACAATCTTGGTCCCACCTATCAACGCATGGGTGAGTACAACTCAATTAGATTGAGTAACTAGTTAACTCAATTGGATCGAGTTTAACTATAGACATTTTTCAATGGTTGGTAGATAGGTCAAAATCACATTTATATTAATTCTTGGGCGATTTAGCCAAAGTTAACTCAAGTTTTAATATATATGCGGATCTTGATCCTATAAACAAGAGTTGCATAGAGATGTAATTGGTAATTAGTTACCTACCGATCATACTAAGTCTTGGGCGATTTAGCCAAAGCTAACTCAAGGCGTAGTATGATGTGGATCTTGTCCCGCACGAATTATAGCTAGTTAGAATCTAGTAAGTGTGGTTTGACCACAACCATGACTTGATTCTACAAAAGTTCTATAATTCAGTGGGAGCATCATTTAATTAAAGACCTAATTAGATGATTAATTGGAATATGATATTTATTTTTCTGCATTTTTTTTGTTATAGATTACCATGTCGTCAAACACGGACTCCTTCTCCCTGCGTTCTATCCTCGATAAGGACAAGCTCAATGGAGCTAATTTCTTGGACTGGTACAGGAACATGAGAATAGTTCTCACACAGGAACGAAAACTGTACGTCTTGGAGCAGCCCATTCCTGAGGCACCTCCTGCCACTACCACGTGAGCTGATCGAGATGCTTACAAGAAGCATCAAGATGACGCATTAGATGTGTCATGTCTTATGCTCGCGACCATGAACTTTGAGCTTCAGAAGCAACATGAGTTGATGGGCGCTTATGATATGGTTGAACATCTTCGTCAACTATATCAAGGACAAGTGAGGCATGAGAGATTCGAGATCTCTAAGGCACTACTTCAGTGCAAGATGCAAGATGGGACTCCCGTAGGCCCCTATGTACTCAAAATGATTGGGTACATAGAAAACCTACAAAGGTTGGGATTCCAGCTTGGCCAAGAGCTGGCCACTGACCTGATCTTGCAATCCTTGCCAGATAGCTATAGTCAATTCGCTCTAAATTATAACATGAACGAAATTGACAAGCCACTGCCTGAGCTACTTAGCATGTTAAGAACTGCTGAGCTCAACCTTAAGAAGGTTAAGCCCAATTCCATTCTAATGGTACAAAAGCATAAGGGCAAGGGCAAGCCCAAAGGTAAGGGAAAGTCCCAAGCTAAGGGCAAAGATAAGGCACTGAAACCCAAAGGAGGGGTTGCCAAGGATGCTACCTGCTTCCACTGCGGTCAGACCGGGCACTGGAAGAGGAACTACAAAGTGTACCTGGAAGATTTTAAGAAGAAAAGAAGTGAGACTTCCACTTCAGGTATATATGTTATAGAAGTCAATCTATCTATTTCTTCATCGTGTGTATTAGATACCGGATGTGTTTCTCACATTTGTACTAATGTGCAGGCGCTGAGAAATAGCAGGGCATTGACGAAGGGCGAGGTGGACCTACGAGTAGGCAATGGAGCACGGGTTGCTGCTATTGCTGTAGGAACTTATTCTCTATCTCTGCCCTCTGGGCTTATACTAGAATTGGATAATTGTTGTTATGTGCCTGCTTTGACTTTTATTGTTTAGACAAGAAAGGCTTTTCATTTATAATAAAGAACAAATGTTGTTCAGTTTATTTAAATGATATGTTATATTATAGTGCACCTCTGATGAACGGACTCTACATTCTAGACCTTGAAAACCCTATCTATAATATAAGTACCAAGAGGTTCAAGTCAAATGTCATGAACCAAATTTATATCTAGCACTGTCGCTTAGGTCATATAAATGACAAACGCTTATCCCAGCTCCATAAAGATGGTTTGCTGGACTCATTTGATTTTGAATCTTATGAGACATGCGAGTCATGCCTACTGGGCAAGATGACCAAGACTCCCTTTAGTGGACACAACAAGAGAGCGACTGACTTGTTAGGACTTATACATAGTGATATATGTGGACCTTTCAATGTCGCTGCTAGGGGTGGTTATAGGTACTTCATTACATTTACTGATGATTTCAGTAGATATGGTTATGTGTATATGATGACACATAAGTTATAATCCTTTGAAAAGTTCAAGGAATTCAAGAATGAAGTACAAAACTAGCTTGGCAAGAGTATTAAGATACTTCGATCAGATCGAGGTGGTGAATACCTTAGCCATGAGTTTCGTGACTATCTAGCTGAATGTGGGATTCTATCTCAACTCACTCCTCCTGGAACACCACAGTGGAATGATGTATCCGAAAGGAGGAATCACACCTTATTAGATATGGTACGGTCTATGATGAGTCACACAGATCTTCCCATGTATCTTTGGGGCTATGCTTTAGACACAGCAGCCTTCATTCTCAACCGAGTTCCATCTAAGGCTGTAATAAAGACACCATATAGGATATGGACTAGGAAAGATGCCCAGGTGTCTTTTATGAGGATTTGGGGTGGTGAGGCTTATGTTCGACGTCAAGTCTCGGACAAATTAGGATCCAAATCCGATAAGTGCTATTTTATTAGATATCCCAAGGAAACGAAGGGATATTACTTCTATATTCCCAGTCAATACACGATAGTTGTGGCTAAGACTGGGGTATTTCTAGAAAGGGATTTTGTTTCTAGAAAGACTAGTGGGAGTACGTTCGATCTTGAAGAAGTTCAAGATATGGACCATAGCATTGAAGCCTCGATAGAAGTTGAACTGGAACCACAAAGTGTTGTGGATGATGTTGTTCCACAAGGAGTTGAGGAACAACAACCAGTTCAAGTAGACCTACCTCTTTGTAGGTCTGATAGGGTACGTCGTCAGCCTGAGAGATATTCATTTCTCTTGTCTGACCATCATGACGTTGTGCTCATTGAGGATCAGCCTACCTCATATCAGGAAGCTGTGATGAGACCAGATTCTGAGAAATGACTAGAGGCCATGAGATCCGAGATGGAATCCATGTACACTAACCAAGTATGGACTTTGGTTGATCCACCTGAAGGGGTCAAACCTATTGGGTGTAAGTGGGTCTTTAAGAGAAAGACTGACATGGATGGATTTATTTATAAGGATCACTTGGTAGCTAAAGGTTTCAAGCAAATTCATGGTATAGACTATGATGAAACCTTTTCTCCAGTAGCGATGTTTAAATCCATTCGGATCATGCTTGCTATTGCGGCGTACCACGATTATGAGATCTGGCAGATAGATGTCAAAACTGTATTTCTGAATGGAAACCTACTCGAGGATGTGTACATGACACAACCTAAGGGTTTTGTAGATCAACAGCATACTGGCAGAGTATGCAAGCTGCATAGGTCCATTTATGAACTAAAGCAAGCTTCTTGAAGCTGGAATCTTCGATTCAATGATGCAATCAAATAGTTTAGTTTCATCAAGAATGAAGATGAACCTTATGTCTACAAGAAGGTTGTTGGGAGCACAGTTGTCTTCCTTATATTGTATGTGGATGACATACTACTCATTGGGAAAGACATCCCTTTGCTGCAGTCTGTCAAGACTTGGCTAGGGACTTGTTTCTCAATGAAGGACTTAGGTGAAGTATCCCATATTCTAGGCATATAGATCTATAGAGATAGATCTAAGAGATTGCTTGGCCTAAGTCAGAGTACATACATTGACAAGGTACTACTACGGTTTGCCATGCAGAACTCCAAGAAGGGATTTCTACCGATATCACATGGTGTGAGTCTTTCGAAGGCTCAAGGTCCCTCTTCTAGAGAGGAGAGAGACCGCATGGATCAGATCCCTTATGCTTCAGCCATAGGATCTATCATATACGCCATGCTATGTACTCATCTTGATGTCTCGTATGCTTTGAGCATGAAGAGCAGATACCAGTCAGATCCAGGTGAAAGTCACTGGATAGCGGTCAAGAATATTCTTAAGTACTTGAGAAGGACTAAAGAATATTTCTTGATATATGGAGACGATGACGAGCTAGCTGTAAAGGGTTACAATGATGCTAGCTTCCAAACTGACCAGGATGATTATCGATCGCAGTTTGGGTTCGTGTTTTGCATAAATGGTGGTGTTGTGAGCTGGAAGAGTTCGAAGCAGGACACAGTCGCTGATTCTACAACAGAGGTCGAATATATTGCTGCATCAGAAGCAGTAAAGGAGGCAGTTTGGATCCGTAAGTTCATTACTAAACTTGGGGTGGTTCCTAGCATAGCTGATCCCATAGAGCTCTATTGTGACAACAATGGAGCAATAACACAGGCTAAGGAACCTCGCTCACACCAGCAGACCAAACACATACTACGACACTTCCATCTCATTCTATATATCATCGATAGAGGAGATGTGAAGATTTACAGAGTACCCACTGAGGCTAACATCGCAGATCCCTTGACCAAGGCTTTGGCACAGAGAAAGCATGATGGTCACACTAGGTCATTAGGCCTTAGAGCCTATACTGATTGGCACTAGTGCTAGTGGGAGATTGTTAGTTAGAGCCCTAGAGCCAATCATTTGATGATTATTGTATGAACTCATTGTATCATATTCTTATGTATATAAAGGCATTTGTTTATGGTTATTGTGCTTACTTGTATTGGTGTCAAATAACTAAGTATAATAGTGTCCTTGAGTAGAAAGTTCTTACCTATATCGATCGATTGGTTGAATCGATATTGAGATGATATAGGGAACACTATTCTTAATCATTCCTAGTCAAGTATTAACATTCGGGGACAATGTTAATGCGACGAGACTTGCATGTAGGTCAACTTGATGACTTGATCTCACAAGTCATGGATATGGAGATATCAAGTTGACACATGGGTATGCATTGGAGAATGTATACTGAATGACCCGCCATGAGAAAGTATCATGGATCGTTATATGAGTGTCATATACTTTCTCATGTGGCTATTAGTATGACTATTAGTCATTGGACCTGAAGTCACCATGGTTCCCTACATAAGGAGTTACATACTTTGTCTTCGTCAAATGTCACCCGTAACTGGGTGGACTATAAAGGCGATTACTGGGTATGTAACAAATTATGCGGAGGGATGTGAGTGATGTAGATGAGATCTATCCCTCCTATATGACGGGAGTGACATCATTATTCTTGATAGAATGAGACCACTAAGTGCATAACCATGCCCAAATGAGTCAATATGAGATGTTGAGCTCATTTGATTGAGTGAGTCTACTTGGGATTCAAGATTTAGATTGATTAGAGGATGACACGGTCTATGCTTCATATTGATCAATCTAGATGTCAAAGATAGAAGGACACTTGTCACATATTATGAAAAGTCACAATTAGTAGTCACAAGGTGATGTTGGATCTCAACATTCTTGTAACTTGGGTAGTAATGATGTGTTGCTAGATACCGCTCATTACTTATGCTTCTAAATGGGTTTAGGAGCATTGCCAACGTTACAAGAACCTATAGGGTCACACATAAAGGGCAATTAGATGGAGATTAGGTTCATTTGATGTACCTAGAGGATTAGGTTCATATGATGAACCAAATTGGATTAAGAGTAATCCAAAGTAAACTAATTGAGTTGGACTCAATTTGGTTCATGTGTTAAATGAGTCTAATTTGGACTTAGACTCATTGAGCCAATTTAATTCAATGAATAGAGATTCATTAAATTAAAATTGACTTGAACCAATGGTTAGATTTGATCAACCATGGGAGAGAAGTGGTCAAGTTTGACTTGACTTGAGAGGAAGATGAAAGGTCAAGTTTGACTTGACCATTGCCACCTCATTTGTGTGTTGACATTAAGTGGACTAATTATGATGTGCCACATCATCAAGGCTAGCACATATGTGTGCCACCTCATGAGGGAGATCAAGAGTTGTGACTCTTGATATCCCATGGAGGTTTAAAAGCCATCTTGAAGTGGTCGGCCACTTTACTCAAGGGTGAGTTTTCATTTTGGTTTTGTAACCTCCTCCTTCTTCCTCTCTACCTTTCTTCTCTCCCTCTCCTCCACCATTACTGATCCTTTAAGGTTGCTATCACATCTTTAGAGGTTCTCTCCATCGTTTTGTTCGTGTGGATACACATAGAGGGTTGTACACTTGACAACCTTGAGATTCGGCGAACCTTGGACGAGCGGGATTTGCGAAGGGCATCACATCAAGGGTAAACTCTTTTCTTTGTAGATATAGAGTAGATCTAGGTTATAGAAACTCGTACACGTAGAAAATTTTTGTTTTATAACTTCGCACGGATCGGGTGGCATGGGATTCGGGGTTTCTGCAACGCAAAAAGCGATTTTTGCGGCCCGAAAAACCCAACAGAATCCGACCACCACTAGATCTCCAAGAGAGGGAAGAGGTTTGGCCAATGAAGAAGAAAGAAAAGGAAGAGAGAAAAGCAATAGGGTCAGCCACCACCAAGGAGGAAAAGAGAGGAAGAATAGAAGAGAGTTATTGTTGGGACTTTCGAGCCGCAAAAACCGCTTTTTGCGTTGCGAAAACCCTGAAGTCCCATGCCACCGGATCCGTGCGAAGATAAAAATTTTCATGTACATGTTTTCTAATCCTAGATCTACTTTATATCTACATGTTAAGATGTATACCTTTGATGCGAAGCCCTTCGCTTATCCCGCTCGTCCAAGGTTCGCCGGATCTCAAGGGTGTTAAGTGAGCATCCCTATATGTGTATCCACACGAACAAAAGGATGGAGAAGAAACCTTAGAGTGTGCTAGCACTCATGGAGGTTTCGGCCAAGGAGGAGGAGAGGGAGAAAGATGAGAGGAGGAAGAAGATGGAGTTACACAAGCACATCCAATGCACACTTAAGTGGTCGGCCACTTAATGGAGGAGTTTTTATCTCCATGGTATACCAAGGATCACAACTCTTGGTCTCCCTCATGAGGTGGCACACACTCATGTAACCTTTGATGATGTGGCACATCATCATTGGCCGGCCCTATGCCAAGTCACAATAACATGACATTTGGCCAAGTCAATGTCAAGTCAAACTTGACTCTTCATCTTCCCTCTCAAGTCAAGTCAAACTTGACTTAAATTCTCCCATGGTTGATCAAATCCAACCTTTGATTCAAGTCAATTTAATTTAGTGAATCTCTATCCATTAAATTAAATTGATTCAATGAGTCATAACCTAAATTAGACTCATTGGACACATGAATCAAATTAAGTCCAACTCAATTAGTCTAGTTTGGATTACTCTTAATCCAATTTGGTTCATCACATGAACCTAATCCTGTAGGTACATCAAATGAACCTAATCTCCATCTAATTGCCCTTTGTGTGTGACCCTATAGGTTCTTGTAACGTTGGCAATGCTCCTAAACCCATTTAGAAGCATAAGTAATGAGCGGTATCTAGCAACACATCATTACTACCCAAGTTACAAGAATGTTGAGATCCAACATCACCTTGTGACTACTAATTGTGACTCTTCACAATATATGACAATGTCCTTCTATCCTTGACATCTAGATTGATCAATTTGAGGCATAGATAGTGTCATCCTCTGATCAATATAAATCTTGAACTCCAAGTAGACTCACTATAATCAAATAAGCTCAATATCTCATATTGACTCATTTGGGCATGATCATGCACTTATTGGTCTCACTCTATCAAGAATAACGATGTCACTCCCGTTATATAGGAGGGATAGATCCCATCTACATCACTCACATCACTCTGCATAATTTGTTGCATACCCAGTAATCGCCTTTGTAGTCCACCCAGTTATGAGTGACGTTTGACGAAGTCGAAGTATGCAACTCCTTATATAGGGAACCATGGTAACTTCAGGTCCAAGGACTAATAGTCATACTAATAGCCACATGAGAAAGTATATGACACTCATATAATGATCCATGATACTTTCTCATGGCGGGTCATTCAGTATACATTCTCCAATGCATACCCATGGGTCAACTTGATATCTTTATATCCATGACTTGTGAGATCAAGTCATCGAGTTGACCTATATGCTAGTCTCGTCGCAATAACATTGTCCCTGAATGTTAATACTTGACTAGGAAACTAGGAATGATTAAGAGTAGTGTTCTCTATACCATCTGACTATCAATTCAACCAATCGATTGATATAGATAAGAAACTTCTACTCAAGAACGCTATTATACTTAGTTATTTGGCACCAATACAAGTAAGTATAATAACCAAAACAAATGCCTTTATATACATAAGAATATGATACAATGAGTCCATACAACAATCATCACATGATTGGCTCTCGGGCTCTAACTAACAGTTATGTCTCATGAAGGCACCCCTACCCTCTTTTTTATATCCTTGGTCATGGAAAATAAGGAAATTTAATTATAATTAAAATCTCCTTATTTTCCTTGCCAATGGCTATTAAGGAAATTTTAATTAAAACTTCCTTTCAAACCTCTTCATGGTCGGCTACCTTATGCCTCACAAATAAGGAAAGTTTCGAACACAAAATTAAAACTTCCTTATTTGCTTTCAGAAAATTTTAAAAATAAACTTTTCTCTTTTTGAATCCCTTCATGGTTGGTTATAAAAGAAAACTTTTATAATTTAAAATTTATCTTTTAAACATGTGGATGATTTACAAAAAAGGAAAGTTTTCACCAAAATTAAAATCTTCCTTTTAAAACTACAAATAAGGAAAGAGATTAAACCCTTCTCTTAATCTTTTGTAGAAAGCTATAAAAGGAAAGATTTAAATTTTAAACTCTATTTTAAACCATAGCTTCCATATCAGAAAAATTTTAAAAATAAAATTCCTTTTAATTTAATTTGGTCGGCCACACCAAGCTTGGGTTCAAGCTAGGGTTTGCCACTATCTTGCACCCATGTAACTAGCTTTGGCCGACCCTAGCTTGGACTCCAAGCTAGCTTGGCCAGCCACCTTAGAATGGATAAGAAGGTGGGTATAGGTGGGTATAATATTTTATAAATAAGAGGCTACGAAAGGGACTGAGAGGAGAAATTGGTTTTGGTCTCCTGATGAAATTAAGCATCCCGTGTTCTCCCCGAACTCACAACTTAATTTCATCAACAATAATTCATACCACTAAAGAAATATTATTGAACTATTGCACCAATCCCAAATTACATTTTGGGCTCCTTCTTATTATGAGTGTGTTAGTCTCCCTGTGTTTAAGATATCGAATGTCCATTAATTAAATGAGTTACTGACAACTCACTTAATTAATATCTTGTTCCAAGAGTAGTACCACTCAATCTTATCGTCATGTCGGACTAAGTCCACCTATAGGGTTTACATGACAATCCTTATGAGCTCCTCTTGGGAACATTATCAACCTAGATTACTAGGACACAATTTCCTTCTATAATCAACAACACACACTATAAGTAATATTATTTCCCAACTTATCGGGTTTATTGATTTATCGAACTAAATCTCACCCATGGATAAATTAAAGAAATAAATACTAAATATATGTGTTTGTTATTATATTAGGATTAAGAGAACACACTTCCATAATAACAGAGGTCTTGTTCTTTTATTTAGTCAGTATAAAAAGAAACTATCTCAAATGGTCCTACTCAATACACTCTAAGTGTACTAGTGTAATTATATAGTCAATATAAACTAATACCTAATTACACTACGACCTTCCAATGGTTTGTTCCTATCCATCTAGGTCATGAGCAACTGTTTATAATTTATAAGGAACTGATAACATTATCTTCTGTGTATGACACCACACACTATGTTATCTATAATATAAATTAAATGAACAACTGTATTTAACAAATAAACACAGACATTTGACCAATGTGATTCTTTATTCAAAATAAATGTTTACAAAAGCTAGGCTTTTTGTATACACGCTAACACTTGTGACAGGAGGTACTCTGCTGAAAACCCGAACTCTCTAGATTACTTCTTCACTTGATAGCATACTTAGTTACTGGCAGGGGAAGTACTCTGATACATCATCGCGGAGTGGTATTTGGTAATAATTTAGATTGTCCAACAATCATATAAGTAGAGAACTAAGGAAGGGTAAATTCATAGCATAACATCCACCATTACAATAAAGCCAACGACCTAGAACATTCACTGAACTAAGGACTTCCTCAATTTACTTTCTTTTACTTTCACATTTTAGTTGAAAATCTCAAAACAAACACTTATCAATTTTTGTCTATCTAAATTCGAAGTGTAAAACCAACTAGCATTTAATCAGCAGTCCTCGTGGGATCGACTTATAAATTTTATTACTTGACGACGACCGTGCGCTTGTGGTTTATCACACCAAAAGACCAATGTGACTAAGGCTTCAAAGAAGCCAAAGAAAGTCATTAAGAAGGTTACAAAGAAAGTTATTTCTAGAGTTGACCAAGAGAAATCTAGCATGACCAAAGCTTCTAAGAAGCCTAGGAAGGTCATTAGGAAGCTATCAAGGAAAGTTATTCCTATTGAATACCTAGAACACCCAAGGAGTACTAATCAGTTTTGAGTTCCTAGGAGTGTGTTCTCTACACCCTAGATGAGTTTAGAGCATGTCAACTCTAATTGGAAGGGTAGGTAACATAACCTTGAAGAAGTTGACACTTGAAGGGCATTTTCAAGGTAGTTGTACTCTTTGAAAATGAAAAAGGATTAAGTGTTTACTCTATGGAAGAGTAAAATATGCCAAAAATTTAAGGAATTGGACTTAATTTAAATTGGCACAAATAAGAAAAAGGCAAAAGAAATGTCAAGTTATGTTTTGACATTTTCTTAGAAGGAAAAGGGAGCAATCTATGATTAATCTTAAGTTAGTAAATTTTTAGAGATACTTAGATAGATAATCTAGGTATATTTATTTATGCTAAATAGCCATGATTACTTGCCCATCACATGTCATGCCATCATATTTTACATTCATATTTATTATGAAAAATAAAATATAAAAATACCATATCATGTCATACATACATCACATAATTATGGTAAGTTTTCTTTTGAAAATATTCATTTTGATGTATGCTATGAATCATCATGCATTACTTTTGTTTCCTTGTAATTAAGGGCAATGACATTTATCAGATGACCAATTTAACAATGCCTAGATAGATATGCATGATTCCTTAAATTAGAGCAAAACCAATATCTATATCTCACAAGAACCATAAGTTGACTTATATGTGTTTTAGTGCACATTAGATACAAGTGAGATGCTAGGATGGTGAGCAATACTCAAGATGTTGATTTAGTGCATCTTTTGAGTTTTAGTTTCATTAAAATACATAGTTATGTGTTATCTAACATTGGAAATGCTAATGTACAAGTCATGTGTATTTAGTCCAAAGAACATGGTTGGAAATTGATTTTGAAAATCATTTCAAAATATATTTGAAAAACCTTGGTGAAGTCTATCTTTTGATAGCAATTACTATTGAAGAGTTGGATACAAACTTGGAAGATACATTGAAGTTCTTCAAGGGTTTCCAATTTTATGTCAATCTTTGAAAATAAGATGTATTTTTTTAGAAAACTATTTTCCATGATAGGACGTGCCTTAGATAATGTCTACAAGAATTTTTATAATTTTTAGAATTTTATAGAATTTTTGGGGTATTTTTGAAATTCGGTTGAAATCAATTTCAGAAATAAAAAATGGTAATTGATTAGGCTAGTCGATTACCACATCATAATCGATCAGGACAATCGATTAGGTGAGTTTCCATAAGTACAGTAGCTCATGGAATCGATTATAGCAATCAATTAAAGGCCTTAATCGATTACAACAATTGATTGGTACTCGGGAATCGATTAAATCTCAACTTTAATCGATTACGGTTGGTCTTAAGCGACTATGGGCTTTGTTTAAGCACTTAGAATCCTGATTTCAACTTAAATAAGTTTATTTGAGTTGAATAAGCCATGTTTAGTAGTGCTAACCATTCCTAATCCTAGGAAGTACTTAGATAAGCATTTAAGGGTAGTTTTCATGATAAAAAATAAGATTGGAATGGTTAAGAGAGACTATGTTAAAGTTTAATATAAGGTTTACATTCAATTTGATTATTGAACCTTGATACTTCAAAATTTTAGGTTTCCTAAAGTTTTAGGATTTTCAAGTCATTGTTGGTGTAATGACAAAAGTTTAGAGCATGCCTTGAGGTGAAGCTACTCCTTAAAGACATGATATTTTTTTCATACCAAAACAATGGAAGGCTTTAAATCTTCATTGTAATGGGTGAATGCTCTAAGATGAGCATTTGGCCGTAATGAAGGATATGAGACCTTTATTGTGACGTTGTGAACAACAAGTGAGGTTGTGAACAACATGTAGAAAACTCTTCAAGGGGAGAGTTTTTTATGTGTGCCAAAGGGGGAGAATGTAGGATTTAAGTTAGGAAACCTTCATTACCCAAAGGGAATGCTACCTCTTGAAAAGGGTGAGAATGAAGAAACCCTCATTCATGCTTTGTCATGAAGAAGAATTTGAGGTTATGGGATTAGCCTTACTTAAACGTATTGTCAAATATCAAAAAGGGAGAGATTATTGGTGTAATCCCTTACGTCAAGGTTGACCAGTTTGACTAAGCTTGAATTGGCTCAAGCTTGAGTTTTGATTATTGACAATGTATGGAGATTGCAGTTGCAATTGTCTGTGTAGGGAGATTGTTAGTGTAATTCCCCTCTAGTCAAGGTTTGACTAGTTTGATGAGAAGAAGAGTCAAGTAGGTTAAGGTTGACCAGACACTTGATTGGGAAAGTTCTAACTGGAAGTTAGGCAAGATCAAGTCTAATTAGAAGGTTGGCAGAAGAAGAAAATCTAAATGGGTCAGTGTTGATCGGACATTTGGTGTGGAAAGTTCAGGTGAGTAAAGTAAGGTGAAAAACCCTAGTGAGTGAAGCTAGGCAGAAGAAAAATCGTGGTGAGTGAAGGAAGGTAAAAAGCCCTAGTGAGTGAAGCTAAGCAGAAGAAAAATCCTGGTGAGTGAAGTCAGGTGAAAGTCCTAGTGAGTGAAGTCAAGCGAAAGTCCTAGTGAGTGAAGCTAGGTAGTGAGAAAGTCTTGGTGAGTGAAGCCAGACATGCTTGTGAAAATCCAGGGGGGGTCAAGTTAACAGAACACTTGGTGATTAGAAGTCCAAGTACGTTAAAGAATTAACTAGATACTTGGCATAAGAAGAAAAGTCCAAGTGGGTCAAAGGATTGACCAGACACTTGGTGAAGAAGTCCCAGCAGGTCATGTTTGACCAGATGATAGGTAATGAAAAGTCCCAATAGGTCATGCACTACAAGAATATATGCTTTTAATGACATTTGAAAGTGTCATCATATACTACTTATACTGACACTTTTGATATAGTGACATTAAGTAAAAATATCCTCTATAGTGATGTCGTCTAAAGCCTTATGACATTTCTTAATGCCATTATAGCATAAAAATAATCACATCACTGATGTCATGAATAATTGTTATAGTGACAAAAAAGTGTCACTATAAGATTTGTAATGACACTCATACATGCCTTATTATTATAGTAATGATGACGAATTTATATGTCCTTTAAAATCATTTATTATGACAACTATAAGTGACTTGTATTTTATTTATAGTGACAATAAAAAATGTCACCAATGATAATTTATAAGGTTAATTTAAAATGCCTCATTATGTAATTTATAGTGACACTTACAATGACATTTTTATGTACATGATTTGATGATTTGGTGTTCTATTGTGACCTAAAAAAATATCATATATTATGAAATACGTCATCAATTTTCAATATTTTCATGATATAATATTCACACGTAACAAATCAACATAAATATAAATAAAAAATTTAAAATAGAAATTAAAGTATTAATCAATAATTGCCATTAATTTTGCAATCATTAATGTGCTGACAAACTTGTCACCTCAGAAAATATCTATACACTAACAAATCTATCCAATGTATTGAATTTATAAGAACTAACAAAAAAAAAATTAAATCTCGTGAAACAAAACATAACCAAACATCTTCATTCTTCAACAAAGTTTTGTGGTGCATCTTCATTCTTCAACTATCACATATTCTAGTCGCCTACAATAAAAAATTCATATATTTGTGTAAATAAAAGAAATTTAGAGTAGCATAAAATAAAGAGATTAAATTTAATTCAAACTAGTGATATCATACCAAATGATAAATTGGGAAAGCTCTACATCATCAATGTGAAATCATAACATATTGGAAAGAAATATGAAACCAATATACATTAGAAGGGATTGCTAGCTATTATTCTTGAATATTAAAGCCTAGCATAAAATTACAACTTTCTATAAATTTATTAACCAAACAATCTCTAGTGCAGTGGAAGCCACACAACCTTTTCTCACTCTTCCATTCAGATTTAAAAGAAAATAAAAATAGGAAAAACTTTTTGAAACATTGTAGTTCTAAGAAAGTGCCACAAATAAGGTCAAATATACACATAATAGAGATAGAGAAACTAGAAACTAAAGAAAAATAAAAAGACAACACACATCAACGAAACTAAAAATCTAACCTCATGTTTTTTGAAGTTGGAAAGATGAAAATTCTTGCTATTGTGTCACAAAACTCAAATGCACCTAGTAGAAGTCTTCTTCATTAACTGTCAACTGCAAATATAATTGATATTAGTTTAAAAAGATACCAACATGACGAGCATATACAATAAATAGTAGTTAATTAAAAGATTGTATATCATACCAGATGACAAGGCCAAGCTATCAATCTTCCAAGTGCATCCTTGAACCTTTGTAAAAGATCATATGACATAATCAAATTCTCTTCCCATTATAGGACAACTAGAACTTGTATTCACACCAATTTGGCCCCAACACCTGTCTTCCTACTTCAGTATTCGGATCCATACTATGAACAACTCTTTTTGCCATAATTTTTGTCAAATCAAATAGACTTTTATCGAGACATAACATCCCATCTACGTGAAAATGCAAAGAGAAGGTTTTGATGAAAACAAATATGGCATACCATCATCAACAATAATTATGCTAAAAAGAATATACATTATCACTTAATCTAATTGAATTCTCAACTTCTCACAATAAGCAACAATACAAAGAATGAATTAATTACAAGAACTCAAACTCAGACAAAGCATTAGTAGGGCTAAACTAAAACAGCAAAGAGGTAGCAAAATCTTACAAGATGTAAGAAGCTATATTCCATCTCATCATTGAAATAGTTGTTGCTGAGAACAACATATAGCTTTCAACATGCTGCTGAAAAAGTTGTTGAGAACAGTAAATAAATAATGGTTGTTGCAGAGAACAACTTATAGCTTTCAAGTAAGCAAACTCCAACTCATTATACCACATCAAACAATAAATAATATCAAAATAAACAACGAAATTCAGCAGTAAAGAATAAAATCAATAAAATACTAATCTTTAGCCATTTATGTTTGCATTAGAAAATGAAAAATCTAGGAAATTCTCAAGTCCTTTTCTGTATTCCTTAGTTTGTCTCGGCAAAAACATCCAACCTTTATCCATCACAATTTCAATAAAAAGATCTACTAAAACTAGTTCAAAAAAAAATAAGATTCAGTCAAAAACACAATTACTAACATAGAAACTGAAAATTTTATTTGTGAACAACTCAAAAACATTGAATATTTCATAAGCTGCAAACATGTGATCAAATAGATTCAATCACTGTGATAAACATGATAAGTCAATACAATAACATGATTTCAATGTCTTAACAGATGTATGTTTAGTTATAGTTTTGGAAAACATAGAAAAGTCCATTATCCTTCCTACAAGCTAATTTTAATCTTAAAAAGTCATGACATGACAGTAAAAAATATTTTTATACTTATCATTAAAGAGCAAAGTCTAATAAAATATATAAACAAAATGTACCAAAAATACAAGATTTACTGAAGGTTGTGTCTAGGGGTATTGTAGTATATGTGTTCATCTTAATATGATTGGTATAGACATTGTTACATTTAGGAAAGTTAAGATGCACATAGATGAGATAGGATAAGCACCAAAGAAATCATGCCTCACCTGATTACAAAGGATTACCAAAGAAATCATGCACCAAAGTTCATCTTAATATGATTGATGTTATGAAGATGTAGTTAATTAAACAAATTACAAAATAATCAAGAACGTTGCTATTCATCTTAATATGCACCAAAGTTCATCTTAATATCATTGTTGTTCATCTTAACAAGGAAAGCCGAGAGAAGAGAGGTAGAGACTGGAATCTACCTTAAAACTTCCTTCAGACCGAAACAAAATCAAGAAAGTATCGAAGCAAGAAAAACAGAGCGCATAGAAATTACAACAAGAAATCACATAGTGCACAGAAATCAACAAAATTGACCTTAACAAAATTACAACCTCTTTACCACCTAAAATCATAGAAATCAACAAGAAATCAATTGTAAATCTTCAAAAAAAAAAAAAAAAAAAAAGAGCGCACAGAAACTTGCAACCTAGGGCTTCAGATCACTAGACGATGGAAGATAAAAGAATAAGGACCTCGGCAGGGCAGACGACGTTGGTGGCAAACGACAGGGCAGATGGTGCTGGCGGCAGATGGCGGGGCAGACAATGTTGGTGGAAGACAACGGGGCAGACAACGCTTGTGACAGACGACGGGGCAGACGACGCTGGTGGCAGACGGCAGGGCAGATGGCATTGGTGGTAGAGTGGAGGAGTGTCGGGCAGGGGCGACGAGAACCACGGGAGGGAGAAAAGAAAAATTAGGGCTTCGTGTAGTGTGTGATTTTTATGAAGGGGGGAGTGAGGAAAAATATTGGGCGGAAAATTAAAGATTTTTTAAGTGGCATTAGATAAAGATGTCCTAATAACGTATCTAATTAGATTTTTCATTTAATTATTTTTTTATTTTTAATCAATGTCATAATATATATAAATTAATGACACTTTTTAATAAATGTCATTAAGAAAATGTCAGGAAAACTATTTATTCTTGTAGTGATGGTTGACCAGATGTTGGGTAAAGGAACCCTATACTTCTATTTGGAAGTTAGAGTTTGGTAATCGACTAGGTTAGTCGATTACCAAAGCTTAATCAATTAAGGTAATTGATTAAGTAATTTTCGCGAAATGCACAGAGAGGTTCGTAATTGATTAGGTCAATCGATTACAAATGATTAATTGATTACGACAATCGATTAAGCCTGGATTTCATGAATATACATAGTTTGGTAAGCGATTAAGCAGGAAAGCTTAATCGCTTACAGGCTATTCTCGCTCGAATAGAAGGCTTCCTAATCGATTGGTCTAATTGATTAGGAAGGCTTAATCGATTAAGCTTAAAAAAACTAGTCGGTATTAGCCCGATAAAAGGCATTCGCGTATACTATTTCATCACTCTTAACAGAACGCTCTCCGATCTTCTTCACCGAGCTCATGTAAACATCACTGTCTGTTCTTGAGGCTCTTTGGGGACAAATGCTATTGCACTTCCAAGGTCAAGAGGCGTTTCCAAACAAGAAGAAGAAGCATGTTTGGGTTTTATGTTGTAAATCTTGTAAGATTTATTATTGTATTAGCCTCTTTTGTTCTTCTTCTTGTATTTCTGTATTGAGAGCTTGTATCAGGTTTCTCTACCTCTGGATTATTTCTGAGAAGAAGTGTTTCATAGTGGAGAGTGTGCATGAGAGTCGGATCATTGGATTAGTCACCTCTTCTTGAGGTGGAAACCAAGTAAATCCATCTTATTAGCATTGGGGAGCTTTGCATCAAGTTTATCCGCTGCACATCATCATCGACACGGTGCGAGAATCTATTCACCCCCCTCTAGGTCTGAAGTATACCAACATTGTTCATCCTCCTAATATCTCACTTGTATCTATTGTGTACTAAAACACATACAAGTCATATTATAGTTCTTGTGAGATGTAGATATTGGTTTTGCCCTAATCTAAGAGATCGTGCATATCTATCTAGGCATTGTAAAATTTGATCATCCACCTAAGATGTCATTTGTTGATAAATGTCATTGTCCTTAATTACAAGGAATTTAAAATAATGCATGATGATTTATGACATACATCAAAATGAATATTTTTCAAAAGAAAAACTCTTTTAGCTACATGATGTATGTATGACATGACATGATATTTTTATATTTTTCATAACAAAAATGAATACAAAATATGATGTCATGATATATGATGGGAAACCAATCATGACATTTTTGCATAAATAAATATACCTAAATTATCTATCTAAGTATCTCTAAATATTTACTAACTTAAAATTAATCCTAGATTGCCCTCATCTCCCTAGGACAATGGCAAAATCTCAACTTGGTATTTCTTTTCTTTTCATATTTGTGCCAATTTTAATTAAGTCCAATTCCTAAAATTTGGCATATTTTACTCTTCAAAAGAGCAAACACATAGACCTTCTCATTTTCAAGGAATACAACTACCTTGAAAATGTTCTCCAAGTGTCAACTTCTTCAAGGTTGGGCTAACTACCCTTCCAATTGGAGCTGGCACTCTCTAGACCCATCTAGGGTGTAGAGAATACATTCCTAGGAACCCAAAATCGATTGGTGCTTTTTGGATATTCTAGGTATTCAGTAGTAATGACTTCCCTTGATACCTTCTTAATGACCTTTCTAGGCTTCTTAGAAGCCTTGGTCATGCTTGACTCCTCATGGTCAACTCTAGGGATAACTTCCCTTGTGACTTTCTTAGTGACATTGTTAGGCTTCTTTGAAGCCTTGGTCACATTGGTTTTTACAAGGTTAAT
Source organism: Zingiber officinale (assembly GCF_018446385.1). NCBI lineage: Eukaryota > Viridiplantae > Streptophyta > Magnoliopsida > Zingiberales > Zingiberaceae > Zingiber > Zingiber officinale. The sequence continues at coordinate 97,526,425 of NC_055994.1, read as the reverse complement.
CTAGGGAGGACCTCCCTTGTAGTCTTGACTTGACCACTTGACTTAGGGTTAGTCACATATCTATATGGAACTCTATGATAAGAAGGCACATACTTCTTGGTTTTAGGTTTATAACACAACCCTCTCCTACCATTGGATGATTCTTGCCTATTTTGACCTAGATTTGACTTCTTTGACCCTTTGACACTAATTCTCAATTTTTCTAGGGCCCTCTCTAATTTTCAAGTTTTTACCTCAAGACTTGATTCTCCTCCATTAATTCCTCAAATTTTGATTTCTCCTTAAATCCTTTAGTTTTCTTTTTCTTAGGCATGTATCTAAAATTCTTAAAGTTATTGCCTAAGTTATCTACCTTCCTAGCCTTAGGTAAGGTAGTTTTCACATGATAAGCTACGTATTTTTCTTTGACCCTATCATGCATCCTATTTTCATGATAAATAGTATTAAAATGGTCTAAATTATTCCTAGCATGATTTTTATCATTACTTAAAGGAATTGCTTCAATCAATGATACCTTGGATTTGCTCTTGAGAGCTCTCCCTTGACTTATGCTTCCTCCTTTAAGCTTGGTAGATTTCTTCCCTTTTGGACATTGACTCTGATGATATCCTCTTTAATTGCAAGAGAAGTACATAATGTGCTCCTTGTCTTTGTGTACCATGGGACCGACCTTCTTTGGCTTCTCCTTAACCTTGGGTGACATTTGACCCTTCTTCTTGATAAACTTAGGACACTTACTTTTGTAATATTCTCTTTCCCTACATTCAAAGCATATAATATGATCTAACAATTTAAAATTTTTATACCTTCACATGTAGAGATGATATTTTATCCTCCATTTGATTTTCTTGACTTGTGGAGGTGACATCATCTTCCTCTCCATTTGACTCAGAAGTAAAGACCTCTTCTTGTTTCGGTGTCAATGAATGATACTCCCCCTTAATCCTAGAGGTGGAGGCTTATTCATATTCATCCTCATGCACGTGAAACAAGGAGTACACTCCTTTGCCTTTGTCTCCATGCTCTCTCAAGAATGTCTCTTCTTCACTTTCTTCATCTTCGGATGTTGAGCATCTCTCAACCTCTGACTATCTTTCTTTTTATTTTTGATCCAATGAGTTGCTCTCTTTGGATTCTTCTTGACTTGGTGTAATGGAGGATTCTTCATGAATATTTTTCACTTTGCTCCAAAACTCCTTGGCATCTTAGAATTCTCTAATCTTGCATATGATTGTGCTTGACAATAAATTAACCAAAACTTTGGTTATATTATCATTTGTCTCACACCTTTGAATTTTCTCATTGCTCCAATGACTTCTCTTGATGATTTTCCCTTTGTTATCCCTTGGAGTCTCAAATCCATCCATTAGAGTAAACCATTTCTCTATCTCCATCATGAAAAAAATTTTAATTCTTGATTTTTAAGAATCAAAGTTTGACGCTATAAATGGTGGAGGTGCTCGTGTGTCATATCGAAATCCATCTTGAAAATTCATATTTAAGTTGAGCTCTTTTGATGAAGTCTTTAACTTTGTTGACTTTAGGACTTCAACTTCTTCCTCTAGTTCGTTGTCCTTCCGGTGATGAGTCTGGTGAAGAGCGGTCTCGCTCTAATACCACCTGTTGGGACACATTGGGAACTAGAGGGAGAGGGTGAATAGCTCACTTCACTTGATCGATGAGTTATTGTAGCAGAAAACACTCAAGCAAATACTAATACAAAAGATTTATTTGGTATCCACCTCAAATGAGGTGACTAATCAAGGATCTGGTCCTCTCTCACACATCTACTATGTAAATCCTCCTTCTTGGAAATAATCCGTTGGCGGAGAAACCTCGTACAAACTCACACAAAGAATTATAAGAAGAAGAACCAGAAGAAGCTAATACAATATGAAATCATATAACATTTACAATAAATAAAACCCTAACTTCTTACTTCTTCCTTATAGACACCTCTTGATCAACTTGGAAGTGCAGCAACACTTCTCCCTAAATCTCCAAGAGTCTGGTGTGAAGTCATGTGAGCTCAGTGAAGAGAGTCGGGGAAGAGATCTGGTAAACAGTATACGTAAACCCCTTTTCTACCTGCATAACGACTATATTTTCAACCTTAATCGACTATCCCAGTTGATTAAGTCTTGCTGAATCGATTAGTCAGATCGATTCAGCAATATTCTATTCGATCGTGAGAAATAGCTTAAACGATTAACTTAATCGCTTAATCTTCGAACAAAAACATTCTATTCGAAGCAAAAGAGGCCATAAGCGATCGCTCTAATCGCTTACGTTATGTCTAATCGATTGACTTAATCGATTAGACACCTCTGTTCTCTCTCGTCAAACTAGCTCTTAGACTAATTGACATAAGTTAATATTGGGATTAATAAAAATAATAATAATTGAAAAAAATATTTCATTTATTATTAAAAGAAATCTCAATTATTTATATTTTACTTTTAATATTATTATAACAATTATAAATTCATAACTACTATAATATAAAAATATAAATAAATTATTTTATAACAATTATAATTTATAAGTATTATAACATATAACTCCAATTATAAACAACACTAATAAAACTGTCATAGCAATATTCAATCTTTGAGGATGGACTAATCAATATTAATAACATTAGTATAATTTTATAACATGAATATTTCATTTTTGTCAGTATTATATTGTAATAATTAAAACATCAAAACTTTTATAATTATGTTTGCAATTAGTAATAATAGTTAAAATTGTACAGTTGTAATTGTGATCTTGCAGTTAGGCTTTTTAAATGGTTAATCAGACATTTAAGATTTAAATCTTAAGATTTGGCTGAAGCAGGGATTTTATAAAAAAAAATTGAAACATAATTCAAAAATCCTAAACCCGAATCTCAACCAGGATAACCCGACCAACTCGAATAACACAATTAAAAATAAATTTTTAAAAACTATTTTACTTATAATTTTATATTTTTTTATTTCAATACTTTATGATTATTATACTAACATATTAATATACATAAAAATATTTAAAATTTTAAAATAAAAATTGATTTAATTCAAAAAAATCTACTAAATTCTAATTTCAGGTTAACCCGAATCTAATCTGATCCTAAAACAATCCAAAACCCCCAATCCAAATCCAACCTGAACCCGAAAATTCTTAACCCGAACCTAATATTTTTTGAATAGACTCAGATCGAGTTGGCAGATTCGGTTCATTTTTGACACCCCTAGGTGGGACGACAATCTAAGAAAGTTAGTCGCTTGGATGAGCCTCCGTGAGTGGCTATATATATATATATATATATATATATATATATATATATATATATGATACCCTGCATAGTCATACCTGAAGGACGTTGGACAACATTAACATAGATGATCTAACGCCGCTAAAATCAAATTTTTTAATCTCTCTCTCACCTACATGCAACTCTTTTCTCTCTTCTACATACAAGATGGTACTAGTTTTTATAAATCAGTACCAATATGGAGCTGATTTTTACAAACTAACACATAGGTGGAACTGACTTTAAAGACCAACTCCAATGTGTTGGTCTTTAAAGACCAGTACTAACGTTGGTGTTGGTCTTTAAATACCAGTATGTTGGAGCTACTGATTTGTGCAAACCAACACCACGTTGGTGTTAGTTTGCACAAATTAATACCATTGTTGGTGGCGGTCTTTAGAGTATGGTGTTGGTCTTTAAAGACCAGTACCAACTGTTGGTGTTGGTCTTTAGTGGTGCTGGTCTTTAAAGACTAGTACCAATAATTTGTGTTGGTCTTTGTGTTGATCTTTTATTGGTGCTGGTCTTTAAAAAGCAGCACCAACAGTGGTACTGATCTGTATAAATCAGCATCAACGTGCTGGTGGTGGTCTTTAAAAAGCAGTACGTTAGATTTGTTCTTTAATGATCAGCTCCACCTTGGGTTGGTTTAAAAAGTCAGCTCCACCTTGGTGTTGATTTATAAAAACCATAACACCTTGTATGTAGTAGAGAGACTTGCATGCAGGAGAGAGAAGAGAGTTGCATGTAGATGAGAGAGAGATTTAAAAAAAATTTAATTTTAGTAATGTTAGATCATCCCTTGGATATCGGCCATCGTCGCTTAAATAAGAATGTGTAATATATATATATAGAGAGAGAGAGAGAGAGATAATTGATAACATAAGTGGCATATGTGGACGTCATCCGTGGGAGCCTCTCGCATTAGGAGGCGTCTCAAAATGTGAGAGGTGCCCACGGTCGATGCGCACTGACATCGTTTCATTTATCTACACATTCTTAATTATTTTGTACACTCATGGACGACTAAGTGTAAATCTGATATTCAAATCCGGACTTAATTTACTATATATATATATATATATATATATATATTAAACAACTGTTAAACATTGAAGTAAAAATGAGCACAATATTCTAGATTTAGCCCTCACTGATACGGTGCATGAATGTGGAGTCTGTGAGATGATATGGAATGGAGTCAAAGCTACAGAAGGGTCAAAAGTCACGCTAGCATGGAGGTCAGAAGTCTAGCCCCCGTGGCTAGTCAAAAGTTACACCAGCCTGGAGGTCAAAAGTCTAGCCGCCGTGTCAATGCCATCGTGGAGGTCAGGAATCAGAATTACAAGGAGGTCAAGATTCCGGCCCACGTGGCTAAAGTCAAAACTTCAGTTGATGGACTGGTCAAAGGACAGTATTTACGAGTTGGGTCGGATCTGATCTCAAAGGGAATCGAAAATGGACCCGACCCACAGGGCCAAATTCAATTGAGGATCAGACCCATGGGTCAGGTATAACCAGGGATTGGGTGCGGCTAGGGGGCCAGCTTATTGATTGGATAGGTATATCGAATAGGACTTCCGATGAAGCGATACAGGTCAGGGAGCCGATCCAGTGTGCAGGTCGGGACGTTCATACCATGGATAACAGCGGACAGATGCAGGTTAGGGAACTGATCCAGCGTGCAGGTCGGGACGTTCATACCATGGATAACAGCGGACAGATGCAGGTCAGGGAACTGATCCAGTGTGCAGGTCGGGACGTTCATACCATGGATAACAGCGGACAGATGCAGGTCAGGGAACTGATCCAGCGTGCAGGTCGGGATGTTCATACCATGGATAACAGCGGACAGATGCAGGTTAGGGAACCGATCCAGCGTGCAGGTCGGAACGTTCGTACCATGGATAACAGCGGACAGATGCAGGTCAGGGAACTGACCCAGCATGCAGGTCGGAACGTACATGCTCTGAATAGCAATAAGTAGATGCGGGTCGGGAATTAGACCCAGCGTGCAGGTCGAAACATACATGCCTTGGATAGCAATAAACAGATGCGGGTCGGGAATTAGACCCAGCGTGCAGGTCGGAACGTACATGCCTTGGAATAGCAATAAGCAGATGCGGGTCGGGAATCAGGCCCAGCATGCAGGTCGGAACATACATGCCTTGGAATAGCAATAAGCAGAGGCGGGTCGGGAATCAGACCCAGCGTGCAGGTCGGGGCGTACATGCCTTGGAATAGCAATAAGCAGATGCAGGTCGGGAATCAGGCCCAACGTGCAGGTCGAGATGTACATGCCTTAGATAGCAATAAGCAGATGCGGGTCGGGAATCAGGCCCAGAGTGCAGGTCGAAACGTACATGCCTTGGATAGCAATAAGCAAATGCGGGTCGGGAATCAGCAGGTTGTCGGGATGTACATCGAATGACACAGACGAAGGTGGGTCGGGAGGCCAGACACTACATGACAAATAGGCCTGCAAGGAATCGTAACCACCTGTCAGAGAACAATCATCACATGTCAGGGAATATTCCAACGGTGAGAGGCTCATACTCCTCTTGGTTCCTCCGCCAGCCTATAAGAAAAAGTCACGTGTCGACCACCGCCAGACAGAGCCTGACATCCGACATTCCCTGACATTCGCCAGGTTCCAGAAGCCTCAGTTGCAGTATAAAAAGGGATACTTTGTCCCTTACGCAGGTACACTGACTCGTCATTTCCTACCAGTCTTTTACTTTTCTTGCTTTCTCTGTGATTTCTGGGGAAAAAGTACTTGACTTGAGCGTCGGAGGGCCTGACCCGGGGACTTTTTCCCTGGTTTCTGGTCTCTAACGACCGGTGGACTCGTCTGAGTGTGTGCAGATCAATAGCGTCATCATCCTGATCATTTCTCTCCGTAGAACCGCCAGTACGAACCTTTCCAGGGGGCACCTCGCTGATTCAGCATCTCAACGACTCTCCGTCAACTTTTAGCACAATAAGGCCCGCCTTCATCCGACTCAGCTTCCGAACGGGATCAAATTTGGCATCGTCTGTGGGAACACAACAACCTGTTCCGGAACGTGACGATGGAGGAGTCTGGCCGCATTCACGTCACTATGACCGCTGGAGAGTACGAGCTCTTCAAGGAGGCCAAAAGGTTGGCAGCCTTTGAGAGACAGGCAACTATCTCACGACCACGACAAGCCCCTGCTGAAGTTTCCAAGGAGCCCCTCCCTGTTTCAGATCGGGGTTCCAAAAGAAAGCAGCCTGAGGTATTTCCTCAACATCCTTATCGTGAGCCCGGTATAGGATATTATCAGACAGAGCCCCAAGCACAAAGCCTTAAGAAGGAGTAGCCTCAAGCATCTATGGCTGAGAGTTCACTGCCACGGCATTCGAAGAAGGGAAAGGCCCTTATCATACCTGAGGTGTTCCCCGAAGATCCGGACGAGAAAGTACCTTTCTCGGCCAGGATTCTAAATGAAAGACTGCCTAAAGGTTACAGAGCCCCGTCGATCGGAGAATATGACGGAAGCAAGGATCTGGAAGAGCACTTGCGAAAATTCAAAAACGCAGCCCTGCTGCACCAATATAGCGATGCTGTTAAATGCAGAGTTTTTCTGAACACTTTATTTGGTTCAGCCTTAAAATGGTTCGATGGGTTACCTCAAGGGTCCATCACCTATTTTCTGGACTTCAAAACGGCTTTTCTGCGCCGATTTGCTAGCAGCAAGAAGTATCAGAAGACAGATCATTGCCTTTTCGCTCTAAAGCAGGGGCCAACTGAGCCCCTGAGAAGTTATATCAACCGCTTTAATCAAGTGGCTCAAGATGTCCCCACTGCCACTTCAGAAATTTTGATGAGCGTCTTTTCCCATGGATTGGGAGAGGGAGAGTTCTTCAGAGATCTCATCAAAAATCCCGCTCGGAATTTTGATGTGATGGTGGAAAAAGCTGCTTCCTACATCAAGGTGGAAGAAGCACAAGCAGCTCGAAGGAAGGCCGAAAGAGCACTTTCTTCCACCAACAAGCAAGAAAGAAGAGTGCCTCAACCATCCCCTCAACCTCTACCGCAAGTCCGGGAAGCCAGACCTGCCTTTCATCACGGGCCCGAAATTCGGCCTACCCCTCGAGTTGCTGTTGTACATATCCCCCGACCAGGGCCAGGGAGTAATCGGTATTGTACCTATCATAGGTCACGTACACATGATACTAACCGTTGCTTTCAGTTCGCTCGAGACTCCAAGCGGGTTGCCGAGATGGGATTGCCTCCTCCCGAGTTAGCTCCTCAGTTGATCAAGATGATGGAGGAACAAAGGGGGGCAAGACAGGTCGGACAACCTCGCCCCGACCTCGCAGGACCTAGCACTCATCAGCCTCGCCGGGGAAAAGAGCCAGAAGGATAACGGGAGGTCGAGAATAGAGGCAATGCAGCTGTCAGAGAGATCGGCATGATCTCTGGAGGGCCGACTGATGGAGATTCTGGGAGGGCACGTAAGTCTCATGTTCGGCGCTTGGAGGTTCATGCCGTCGGATGCAGTAAGGAGCAAGCTGTTGGCCATGTTATTAGCTTTGGGCCAGCAGACCTGGAGGGCCTAGAGTTGCCTCATGACGACGCGCTTATCATCAAAGTCATCATTGCCAATAGCCGAGTGGCTCGGGTTTTTGTTGACACTGGGAGCTCAGTCAACATTTTATTTAGGACTGCATTTGAAGAGATGCAGATTGATGCTGCTGAACTTCAGCCAGTAGCTACATCTTTATATGGATTCACAGGCAATGAAGTGAAGCCTATGGGTCAGATTAAGCTGGCTATATCTTTGGGCACCGAGTCACTGGTGCGCACAAGGAGGAGCACGTTTATAGTAGTGGACTCCCCTTCCTCTTACAACATTATCCTAGGGAGGCCCGCCCTGCATGAATTTAGGGTTGCTGTCTCGACCTTTCACCAAAAAAATCAAGTTTCCTGTGGGTGAGCAGGTCGGGGAAGTTAAAGGAGAACAGAAGGTTTCTCGGTGGTGCTATATTGACATAGTCCGAGTTGAAGCTCGGAAAAATCAAAGGATGCAGGATGGAGGTGTTCATGTCATTCAAGAGGAGCCTCTCCCTATAGCTGAGGAGCCCATCCCTTGGGAAGAAGTACAATTGCACGCTGAGCGACCTGAAAGTCTGACCCGGGTGGTGAGCGACCTTCCTTCTCCCCTCAAAGAAGAATTAATTCAGTGTTTAATCCGCAATCGGGATGTCTTTGCCTGGTCTACTGAGGAACTTCCTAGAATCAAGCCAGAGGTGGCTGAGCACAAGTTGCATCTATTACCTGACTCCCGACCCGTGAAGCAAAAGAAAAGAAATTTCTCAGCTAACCAGAATAAAATAATAAGAGCCGAGGTAGATCAGCTCAAAAAAGCAGGACATGTTCGGGAAGTTCAGTTCCCATCCTGGCTCTCCAATGTAGTCTTGGTAAAGAAGCCCAACAATAAGTGGAGAGTATGTATAAACTTCCGGGACCTGAACCGGGCTAGCCCCAAAGACTGCTATCCTCTACCCCGGATTGATCAAATGGTAGATTCCACAGCCGGATGCGATAGAATATGTATGTTGGATGCCTACCAGGGGTATCATCAGATACCTCTAGCCCGGGAAGATCAAGAGAAGGTTAGTTTTATTACGGCTGACGGTACTTTCTGTTATACTGTCATGCCCTTGGCCTCAGGAACGCCAGAGCCACATATCAGCGAATGATGGATAAAATCTTCCGGGAGCAGATCGGGCGAAATGTGGAGGTCTATGTAGACGACATACTCATCAAATCCCCGCTGGCCGAAACTTGATCAAAGATGTGGAAGAAATATACAGGACTCTCCGACAGTATGGGCTGAAACTCAATCCCTTGAAATGCTTATTCGGGGCTAAAGGAGGAAAATTCTTGGGTTACCTGGTGACTAAGCGAGGAATAGAAGTCAATCCTGAAAAAGTGCAAGTGCTCAAGGATATGCAGCCTCCTCAGAATTTAAAAGAAACTCAGAAGCTGGTCGGCAGAATAACAGCCCTGTCAAGATTCATTTCCAGATCTGCAGACTGGGCTGTTCCTTTTTTCAAGGTGCTAAGGAAGGCCTCCAAGTTCCAATGGGACGAAGAATGCACTAGAGCTTTCGAAGAGCTGAAGAAGTATCTGGAGACTCTTCCCTCTCTCTTTAAGCCAGTTGTAGGAGAACCCTTATGGGTTTACTTGTCAGCCACCCCTGAGGCTGTAGGGGCAGTGCTCGTTAAATAACATGACAATGTACAACGGCCAGTGTATTTCTTCAGTCACTTATTGAAAGGAGTCGAGGCTCGATACACGACCCTCGAGAAGTTGGTTTATGGATTGGTCCTTATGGCTCGGCGGTTACGACCTTACTTTTTATCGCATCCAATCACAGTCTTAACCAATAGCACCATGGGAAGAGCACTGACCAATATAGAAGTTGCGGGTCGGCTTATTAAATGGGCCACAGAGTTGGGAGAATATGACATACAGTATCAACCTCGCACCGCTATCAAGGCACAAGCCTTGACAGATTTCTTAACAGAGATACATCAAACCAACCCTGAAGAAACGTGGAAGATCTATGTAGATGGGTCTGCTAATCATCATGGAAGTGGGGTCGGAGTCTTGGTAATATCTCCTCAAGGGGATATACTTCAGTTGGCGGTTCGACTGAATTTCCGAGCCACTAACAATGAGGCAGAGTATGAGGCTTTGTTGGCTAGGTTGCAAGCAGTCCGACATGTTGGAGCAGCTCGGGTAATCATCTATTCAGATTCCCAGTTGGTGACTCAGCAGGTTACCGACAACTTTGTTATAAATTGTGATAAATTGCAAATGTATTGGGAAGCTTATGAGAAGATGAAGGCAGAATTTGCAGAGGTCACTGTAACAAAGATACCCAGGTCGGAGAATGAGTGAGCAGACAAATTAGCAAAGATGCCCAGTTCCTTAACTACTTGGGTGCTGGATTGGTCAATGGCACAAACCTTTCTGATAGCCCAGATAGATTTGCAAAACAATGCAGAAGCAACTATTGATTGGCGAGCACCCGTGATCAGTTATCTCAGGCAAGGTATCTTACCTACAGATCCCGAAGAATCTCGATTGATAAGAAGGCAGGCTCATGCTTATGTCATGATTAGGGACCAGCTCTACAAGAGGTCCTTCTCTCGACCCTTACTTAAATGCTTGAGTATGGAGGAAGCCGACCAGGCCTTGTGAGAAATACATCTGGGATGCTGTGGCAATCATGTAGGCGGTCGGACATTATCTCGCAAGGTGCTTCTGGCCGGGTATTTCTGGCCTACTTTACAGAGGGATGCTCACAAGTTGGTGAACACATGCTTGTCCTGCCAGAAACATCAAAACCTGACACATCAACCTACAGCCCTGTTGAGAATGTCTATAGTGTCCTGTCCTTTTAATCAATGGGGCATCGATATCATGGGACCATTTCCAACGGCACCAGGTCAGAGGCATTTCTTATTGGTTGCCGTGGACTATTTTTCTAAGTGGGTAGAAGCAGAAGCCCTGGCCCGGATCACAGAAGATGCGGTCATTCAATTCTTGTGGAAGAACATCCTGTATAGGTTTGGTATTCCTCACAAGCTGGTGTCTGACAATGGAAGGCAATTTCAAGGACAAAGAATCCAGGCCTGGTGCAAGGGATTTGACATAACGCAAGCCTTCACTTCAGTATCTTATCCTCAAAGCAATGGTCAGACCGAGGTAATCAACAGAGATATAGTGCGAGGTTTGAAGGTCAAGCTGGATCATGTCGGAGGCAATTGGGTGGAAGAGCTACCAAGCATTCTATGGGTCTATCGTACAACACCTCGGGAAAGCACAGGTCTAACACCATTTCACCTAGTTTATGGCAATGAGGCAGTGGTACCCATAGAAATTGGAGTGTCGTCGGTCAGAAGGACACTATATGATGAAGGAAACACGGAGCGGCGGTTAGCTGAGCTGGATCTTATTAGCGAGACCCGCAAACAGACGGTGGCTCGGCTGGAGGCTTATCGACAAAGAATGAGACAGAATTACAATAGAAGAGTAGTTCCCCGATTCTTTGGAGAAGGAGATCTAGTCTGGAAGCAAATCAAGCCAGTGGGGGACGTGACTAAGCTAGCACCACAATGGGATGGACCTTATAAAGTCATTAAAAAGTTGGCATCCAGAGCCTATTATTTACAAGATGAACGGGGCAAGAGGCTGAATCGACCCTGGAGCGCTAATTACCTGCGACCTTATCAAGTTTGAAGAGACAGGCCGAGAAGTGCAGACCGAGTGATAAGTCGAGCTGTGACATGTCACAGATGGGGGTTAGCAGACCGGGGAAAGGCAGATAGGAGAAAGCGAAAGATGTGAAAGCAGAAACTGTATGTCCTAGTACTTTCTATAACGAAGTTAAGCAATGTTAATAAAGCAAGCCTTGGAAGGCAAACAGATAAATAGTAAAATACTTTACAGGCAATTCTCAAGTCATTATGTACAAGAAGCCAAAAAATGTCATTCGAAAGGAGCAAATATCTCATCCGGTATCTCTTTGAGGATCCGATCATGGTCTAAGAATTCAGGAGGTGGAAGGGATTTTAAATAGTCTTGCTCGTGAAGTTGCCGCAGAGCCCCGCCCGCCCCATAGATAGCAGATGTGGAAAAACGATGTCCCACCTGTGCACAAAATTCTGGAGAACGCAGATACATAGCACGGTTTTGCAAGCAGCGACTGTTCTCCTCTTCTCTGTAGATCGCCAGAGCTGTTGACACGCCCTCTGTGGTGGTCCTAGCCTGAGCCAATTCACTTCTGGCAGTGGCCAATTCTGTTGCTTGGGAAGTCAGTTGGGTCTCTTGAGATTTCAAAAGGGCCTCCTGCGATTTTAACTTTTGGTCCTGATCTTGCACTAGAGTCTCGGTCGCACGCAGTTTCTGAACCACCTAGTCCATAGCTCTTTGATGTTCCAAAGCCTGCTGATTCATACTCTGTTGGTGTACATTATCAGCCTGACTTTACTTTTCCTGGAGATCTCTAAGTTCGTGGTTGGTTAGGGCTAGGGACACTTCTAGACTATTCTTCCTTCTGGCCAAATCTTTTATTTCTGCTCGCAAAGCATGGCTGGTCTGGGCAAGATCATTCAGTTGCAATTCAAGTTCAGCAACATGGTCTCGCAACATCTTATTCTGATAATGAGTAGCATGGAAGGAATGGTTCACTATCATAGATTCTGCACAGGCCTGGGACATACAATAAGTATCTGATAAGAGCGGGAAAAGCAACAGTTGGGAAATGTTTAAAGGTTACCTTGATATATAACTCTGCAAATTGGTCCATCTGGGTCGGGGGAGGCAAGGAATCCATATGCCGCAGGCTTTCTTCCCATAGAGTGGCCAGACGACCTTTTATCTTTAGGGAGCTGGTGGGAACATCTGTCTGAGACCATTAACTGCTCCTCAGAAGGAAGAGTAGTGCAATAATTCTGATAAATAAGCGGAGGGGGTCCTGAGGGACCCACGGCTGAGCCTGGAGGAGCTGAAGGCTCGGCGGTTGCACCAGAAGGAGATAAAGAAGGCCCCTGATGAGGTACTGCAAGCGGGATAGTGGAAGGTCGTTCTGAGGGGCCAGCTTCATTGTCATGAGCGTGCTATGAGGTGGAAGGATGAGCCAATGGGGGCTCGGCCTGATTATTGGATGAAGTAGGGGGATCAGCTACATGGCTCAGGATTGGAGGTGGAGTCACCTGAGGGGATGGAGGAGAGACAGCTGTATTTGGAGAAGGAGAAGGGATAGATGCTGGGCCGGAGTCGGACATCGGGCGAGGGGCTCGGCGCCGACGTCTTTGAGATAGCGGCTGATCGTCGGAGTCAGAATCATCGGAGGACGACCGAGCCCTGCGTCTAGAGGGAGTTGGGGTGTTTTGGCTCAGGCGTTCATTTGTGGCACGAGCCCTGCGAGCCGCCTGAGAAGCCTCTCTGAAAGCAGGACTGGCAAGGGAGACGCTGCCTGTTCTTCCGCCAAGGCCCATAAGTCTTTCACCAAGGCCCTGACCGGGGATATAAGTGGCTCGAGGAGGACTAACCGAGGGTATTGGTGTTGGGGGAGTAGGTCGGGTCGTACGTGGGGCCCGGGGGCGAGCGGGAGCCCGAGGGCGAGCAGGAATAGCCGGTCGAGGTGGACGAGCAGCCCGGGGGTGAGCGGAAGTGGTCGGTCGAGGTGCACGAGCAGTCCGAGAGCGAGTAGGACGGGTCAGTAAAGAAGGTTGGGCAGTAGGAGACCCTCGCCGAACAGGTCTGAGCGGAGGATTGGTCGATGAAGCCCCACCAACTGAGGTTGAAGACGAGTGGGGAAGTGCTCTTCTCTCCAGGATAACTCGGCCTCGCCTCATTATCTCCATGTCACTCAGAGGAAGGGGATGAACTTCCGAAGCATGGGTTAAGGCTTCAGCTGCATCGGGTAAAATGTGAAATTACCATAGAAAAGATAAAATACCCACGAAATGATGATAGAAAGGAAAGAGAAGCTTACCCAGGGAGCGAGGCGTCTCATGGGTCAGATTGCTCAGGTGAAAATAGGATAATAGTTCTTCAGATAGTAGACGCATTAAATTTATGCGCCAGCCGGCCAGGCGAGATGAAGCTTCCAAGAAAGAAGAGTCAAGATGAAATTCTCCCAGTTCGGGAGAAGAAGGAAGTAACTGTTGCCATCGCAAGGGCCACTCCACGTCGCGGGGAAAGGCAATGAAGAAAAATTGGTCCCTCCAGCTCGGGTCAGAAGGCGGTAGGGATGAGAAAAAATTAGTTCGAAGACGGGGCTGGAAACGAAATGTGCCTTCTTCCTATCGTCGTAGGGTGAAGAAGCAATGGAATAAGTGGGCGGACCAGGATATTTCGCACACTTCACACAGAATTACAAAGCTGCAAAGGATTCTTATGGAGTTGGGTGTCAGTTGCCCCAAAGGAATATGGAAATAGCGGCCTATGTCGGTAAAGAAAGGATGGATAGGAAGATGAAGGCTGGCCACGAATTGTTCTCTAAAGAAGGTGCTAGAGCTAATAGGGGGATTGAAGAATTGATGTATTCCAGTAGGGATGATCACTTGCACGTCATCTTCGACCCCATAAGTGTAACGTAGGTCATCTCGAGCACATTCATCGAAAGAGGAAGAGCTGGGATAAAATATCGTCACCAGAGAAGAGAGAAAAGAAGGGGACGCCATAAGAAGCGAAGACGAAAAGAGGAAGGATCAAGAGAAAAAGGATTGAGGCGGAATCAGCAGGAGTAGGAGGGATTCAAGTAAAAGGAAGAAGAAAAGGACGTTTAACGTCGCAAGTTGAAAGCGAGGAGAATATTTATAGGCGCCCAGCAAAGGGGTGATTTCGTCAGATTATCATCCACTGGCACAAAATAATGGGCGGGAACAACGAGAGCCGTAGGATCAGCCTCGGAAATAACGCCTAGGGGCATACTTGGAAAAGTACTGGCACGAAGTACGAAGAGGCGGACCTCGGGAAAAGATACCCAGTGTTCTTAAAAAAAGTAATCGCGCTTTCCCGAGCTGGCTTATCTCTTAAATAATGACCTGTATCTGAGCAGACCTGGATAGCGAGGGGCCCTGGTCTACCTTTAATTTCCTGGTTTTCTTCTATACAGACCTGGAGTAGGGTGGATCCTGGCCTGTACATAAATTTTAATTTCTCGGTCTTCAAATTAGACCGACCTGTAAACGAGGCCAAGGATAGATCGAGGTGCAAGACTAAGGCGGAATTAGCAGAGGTAGGTAAGGAGGCAGGTCGGGAAATTAGAGGGATCCCTGACCAGGGGTAAGTGAGACCTAAAATAAAGGGCCGAAGCACGAACATGAGAAGAGCCGATTATCAACAACAGTAGATCAACATATTATCAGCCGATTACTATGATAAAAGTCAAGGGCCCGCTACTAAAGAATACCATGGGAAGCACGAACATGCCAAAAGAAAGATGAGTCTATAAAGATGCTGAAATAGAAGTAGAGTTGGTTAAGTACAATTTTACATTGAGATATGCAATATAGGGTGCCACTCTAGGGGTGGTTGTCCACGGGAGCCGAGTCATCAACAGTAGGGTCCGCCGGAGGCTTAGGGGGGCAGGGAGCAGGGTCAGCCGGAGGCTTGGGCAGAAGGAAGAAGTCGTCATCATCCTTAAAAGAGGGGAAGGACCCATCAGGAATCTCATCCATGATGCGACCTATATCTAAAAAATCTTCCGAAGGGACAACTAGAATCATATTCTGTTCAAGCATTTGACGAGCTCCTCCGCCCACGCCGCAGCATACCATGAAATTCATTAGATCTCCCATTTTCTTCATGAAGAAGGGGGAGGTAACATATGCTTGTCTGTAGGCCCTCAGCCGACCCACTTCGCCTACCAGATAATCAGCCAGCTTAGTCTCTGCTTTCTCCTTGTCAGCGCGGGCTTGAGTCAGGGCTTCTTGACTTTGGGAGACATCCTCTTGAATTTTCAGAAGGTCGACTTGTACAGATCTAAGAGTTGCTTGGCCAGCCTCCCACTGGCTCTGAAGAGTTTTCTCCCGGTCGGAGCTAGAAGCCAGTTGACCTTGGGCTTCTGCCAGGGTCTTTTAAAGACTCTCCCGGGTTTCTTGCAAGCTAGCCAATTGAGCATCCTTCTTCTCTAGCTCAGCCGCTAGCTCTTGGCGCTTTTCTGCCTCGGAGGCCAACTCCGATTCACTTGTCTGCAAAGCTGCTTCCAAGGCCCTTATCTTGTCAAAAGCTGCGTGAGAAATATCGCGGGCCGATTCGGCAGACTCTCCAATTAAGCGAAGATAGTGCGTCAGATCTCCGGGAGTTGGGTTGAGTGGATCGCGGGGAGTTAGGGGCAGCTCTATTTCCTCCAGACGAGCCTTAAGCACTTCATTTTCCCTCTGCTTGTGTTGAAGGGCACTTAAGTTGGCGGAGCAGGCCTGTGTCAGGTATAAGAAGAAAGGTTATAAAAGATTATAGCAAAGAAGCGTGGGTGTAGAAGAAAGACTTACAGCAACCATCTGACAAGCCGTTTGGTCTAGCCCCCCCCCCCCCCCCCCCCAAGCGGAGCGTTCTTCCAAAACTTGTGATTGCCGGAGCGCCAGGAGGCCGCTAGGTCTCCCTCTAACTCGATCAGAGCAGTAAGGGGAGGAGTCCCATCAGTAGTTTCTGTGGTGACCCCCGAGCCTGTGGAGGAAGGCACGCACCAAAAATCAGTAAAGGAATATTTCTTGCAAGTTTTCCTCCGGGATCTAGAGGTAGACGCGGGAACATCTAAGGGAAGGGAGGCAGATGGAGTGGCAGAGCTCCCGGGCTGGTCCACTAAAGGTAAAGGTGGCTGACCGGGAGAAGAAGCTGGCGCTTGCAAAGAAGCCTGCTCAGGAGTTATATCTCGACCGGGAGCCAGGACTGATATGCGGGGCGACACGACAGGAACCTTAGGCCCCATAGTGCTCTCCCAGGCAGGAGAAGCAGCTGGGATTTCCAAAGAGCGAGGGGCAGCAGAAGAGTGACGACTGGAAGGGATAGGCGGGGGTGACACTTGAATAGCTGGAGTCACTCTTTTTCTCTTGCGTTGGAGTTTCAGGCGTTCAGCCGGTCGGGGGAATGCCACTTGCCTCTTCTCAACCTGCTCTCCAACGGCCTCCCCGACTTGTTCTTCAGAGGCTTCCTCAATCTGCCCCGCCGTGGATAGATCAGCCTGTTCTACAGCAACCAGGCCTTCCGTGGGAACCACATCCAGGGGAAGCGCTGAGGAAGTTCCTTCCTGGGTCGTCGCAGGCAGAATAGGTGGTGGAGTAGAAGGAGCGGATTGCGAAGCAGAAGGACCAGACCGGGAGGAAGCTCCTACACCTTGTCTAAGCGCCTCACCAAGATTTTTCAAATAAGAGGCAGACCGGCGCTTAACATCAGAGGAGTAGGCTCGGTACATGGCAGCCTCTGTGATAAGGAAGAAAGATACCTCAGTTAGCGAATAATAGATGAAAGGAAAACGGGGTCTTACCAAACGGAGCCCAGATGTCCTTCTGAACAGGGCTGAGCCCAAACAAATATAGAAAGCCTTCCAACAACAACACAGAAAAGTTAACAAGTACGCCTCGAAGTGCTTCGGAGGCAGGGACACAAGAAGGCTGGTGTTGATGTACAGGGAGGTCGGCCGGGAGGTCGGGGCGCCATTGTATGGGCCCGACCAGCGGCTTGGGCAGTCTGACAAAGAAAAAACGAGATTTCCACCCTTCGTTCGAGGAAGGCATGTCCGAAAAGAACTTGTAGCCGGGCCTATCTTGTACCATGAACACTCCGGGCTCCGAGCGTTTGAAGGAATAGAAGTGGTGAAAAAGATGAACAGTCAAGGGAAGTTGGTATACGTGACAAAGAATCACGGTGCCACAAACTGCCCTAAAGAAGTTAGGAGCAAACTGAGAGATGCAAATGCCAAAGTATTCACTCAGGGAAGAAATGAATGGATGGATGGGGAAACGAAGACCTCCTAAAATCTGGTCTCTAAAAATGGTCACAAACCTTCCGGAGGGTTAGTAGGATGCTCTTGCGGTGTGGGAACTCGGAGTTCATAAGCATCACTAAGGTGCAGGTCCGAGCGAATCACGGATAGGTCATGGTCATCTATATCTGAAATGAAGCAGGAATACCAAAGAGTGGTCTTACCATCAGCCATTATCAGGGTAAAGAGGGTTGAGGAAGAGATTAGTCGTGGAGGAGAAGAGCGCTAGACGGAGAAGCTTAGAAGAGGAAAGGTGCAGACGCCGGAGAAGTCGAAGCAACAGGAAGCAAGCAGCCAAAACGCGCAAGGCAATGACTGCGGATGGCCTTTAGGGTTTATAAAGGGAGTTCTCCTAGGAAATATCGAAAAGAAGAGTATCTTTTTGGGTGAAGCGCTTAAAACCGTCCGATCGTCGAAGAACATACCCTTATGGGAAAGCGTGTACAAAAAGGAGTGGCGTGAGCGGCGTCATTCTGCATAAGCAATAAAGGCAGAGGACAGGTGTCGACCTCCTAGAAGTCGTATTAATGATGAACGTGATAAGGAAATCATGATATGAAGTAAGCGTACGGAAACGCTTACCACACGCTTTTTTGGGGAACCGTGGAAGAAAAGTAGCGGGAAAGAAATTCAAATACAGCAAGGCCAAGGCTAAGTAAAGCGTTAATATGGTTATCTTCACAACACCACTAATAATATATTTTTTGACAGAAGTCGAAGCTCTTCGTGTAGTTCCCGGTAGTTGGTTCGACCCCCAGGCCGACGATGTGTATACTGAGCGGGAGGTCGCCCCCCCTCGGTCGGTTGTTCCAGACTCTCGTCCCAGTGCGAGTTATAAGTGAGCTCTGCTCTCACGCCCAACGACCGAGCTGCTCGGTCGGCTGTTCCAGACTCTCGCCCCAGTGCGAGTTATAAGTGAGCTCTGCTCTCATGCCCAACGACCGAGTTGCTCGGTCGGCTGTTCCAGACTCTCGCCCCAGTGCGAGTTATAAGTGAGCTCTGCTCTCACGCCCAACGACCGAGCTGCTCGGTCGGCTGTTCCAGACTCTCGCCCCAGTGCGAGTTATAAGTGAGCTCTGCTCTCACGCCCAACGACCGACCTGCTCGGTCGGCTGTTCCAGACTCTCGCCCTAGTGCGAGTTATAAGTGAGCTCTGCTCTCACGCCCAACGATCGAGCTGCTCGGTCGGCTTTTCCAGACTCTTGCCTCAATGCGAGTTATAAGTGAGCATTGCTCTCACGCCCAACAACCTTCCCGGTTGGCTCAACCACTTTCTCGGTCAGTATATTTTACATACATATGAAGCGAAATACAATACGCCTTACAGGTATTGCTGGTTACTACTATGTGGGCAAGGGGCAAGAAGAAAGCGAGGTACGCAAAGTGCTTTTGTTATGTTTTCTAGAAAGGTTAAAAGAATGCAGCGGTTTTATAGCGATACAGACTGCTGCTTACTACTATGTTGGCAAGGGGTAAGAAGAAAGCTAGGTACGTAAAGTGCTTTTGTTATGTTTTCTAGAAAGGTTAAAAGAATGCAGATGTTTTATAGCAATACAAACACAGACACTAGAATGAAGGAATACAGTTATAGAGCAGAAAATAGGCTTCATTTCATAAAGCGGGATTCATAAAAAGGAACATTTAATAGCGCTCTCAATTGCTATCGGACCCGGATACTTGAGGTCCTTCCTTTAAGCGAGTTCTCGCTTGAGCCAGCTCTATCTGGACACGATCAAGGGTGGCCCGCAGTTGATCAATGGTGGCGTTTTGTAGTTGATTCTCCTCCTTCAAAGATGTCACCTCATCCTCGTGCTTCAGCTTCAGATAGAGGATATGATGGAGTTGAGCGTGAAAGTTTGCTTGCGCTTTCATCTTCAGGGCCATTTCTGCCCGGGTCCTGCATTTGGCCGCTCGCCATAGCTCTTTCGGTTCCCTGCAAAGAGAGGTCTGTAGATCCCGGCTCAAGGTCATATCATGTAAAGCCTTCTCGGTAAAAACCAGCCGGCGACGCAGAGCAGACAACTCGGAGGATTCCATGAACAAGTTAAGGAGCAGGTATAAAGAGAAAATGTGGATAGGAAGGGTGAAGTGCCCCAAATCATTTATACATAAGAGGAAGGTGAAAGGACTCTCTTGGAACCGGAGAAGACGCTTGGAAACCAGTGTAGCAATAAAGATAGACCAAACTCGAAAGTCGAAGAGTCAGTGTGAGCATGAGGGGTGCCCGGCTGTCGCACAGGTCTGCTGAACGCCAAATAGGTCGGCAAAGGAATCAAGAACATGATCTAGTATTCAAAACACTGGGGTCTAGTCAGTCGGACTAGAGCCTCCTTCGACTAGACTTGAGGGGGAGGCTTGTGATACAGTGCATGAATGTGGGGTCTGTGAGATGATATGGCACGGAGTCAAAGCCACAGAAGGGTCAAAAGTCACGCCAGCATGGAGGTCAGAAGTCTAGCCCCCGTGGCTAATCAAAAGTTACACCAGCCTGGAGGTCAAAAGTCTAGTCGCCGTGGCAATGCCATCGTGGAGGTCAGGAATCAGAATTACAAGGAGGTCAAGATTTCGGCCCACGTGGCTAAAGTCAAAGCTTTAGTTGATGGACTGGTCAAAGGACAGTATTTACGAGTTGGGCCGGATCTGATCTCAAAGGGAATCAAAAATGGACCCGACCCACAGGGCCAAATTCAATTGAGGATCAGACTCATGGGTCAGGTATAACCAGAGATTGGGTGCGACTAGGGGGCCAGCTTATTGATTGGATAGGTATATCGAATAGGACTTCCGATGAAGCGATACAGGTCGGGGAGCCGATCCAGCGTGCAGGTTGGGACGTTCATACCATGGATAACAGCGGACAGATGCAGGTCAGGGAACTGATCCAGCGTGCAGGTCAGGACGTTCATACCATGGATAACAGCGAACAGATGCAAGTCAGGGAACTGATCCAGCGTGCAGGTCGGGACATTCATACCATGGATAACAGCAGACAGATGCAGGTCATGGAACTGATCCAGCGTGCAGGTCGGGGCGTTCATACCATGGATAACAGCGGACAGATGCAGGTCAGGGAACTGATCCAGCGTGTAGGTCGGGACGTTCATACCATGGATAACAGCGGACAGATGCAGGTCAGGGAACTGATCCAGCGTGCAGGTCGGGACGTTCATACCATGGATAACAGCGAACAGATACAGGTCAGGGAACCGATCCAGCGTGCAGGTCGGGACGTTCGTACCATGGATAACAGCGGGCAGATGCAGGTCAGGGAACCGACTCAGCGTGCAGGTCAGAACGTACATGCTCTGGATAGCAATAAGTAGATGCAGGTCGGGAATTAGACCCAGCTTGTAGGTCGAAACATACATGCCTTGGATAGTAATAAACAGATGCGGGTCGGGAATTAGACCCAGCTTGCAGGTCGGAACGTACATGCCTTGTAATAGCAATAAGCAGATGCGGGTCGGGAATCAGACCCAGCGTGCAGGTCGGAACGTACATGCCTTGGAATAGTAATAAGCAGAGGCGGGTCGAGAATCAGACCCAGCGTGCAGGTCGGGACGTACATGTCTTGGAATAACAATAAGCAGATGTAGGTCGGGAATCAGGCCCAGCGTGCAGGTCGAGATATACATGCCTTGGATAGCAATAAGCAGATGCGGGTCGGGAATCAGGCCCAGAGTGCAGCTACATGCTTTGGATAGCAATAAGCAAATGCGGGTCGGGAATCAGCAGGTCGTCGGGATGTACATCGAATGACGCAGACGAAGGTGGGTCAGGAGGTCAGACACTACATGACAAATAGGCCTGCAAGGAATCGTAACCACCTGTCAGAGAACAATCATCACATGTCAGGGAATATTCTAACGGTGAGAGGCTCATACTCCTCTTGGTTCCTCCGCCAGCCTATAAGAAAAAGTCACGTGTCGACCACCGCCAGACAGAGCCTGACATCCGACATTCCCTGACATTCAGCAGGTTCCAGAAGCCTCAGTTGCAGTATAAAAAGGGATGTTTTGTCCCTTACGCAGATACACTGACTCGTCATTTCCTACCAGTCTTTTACTTTTCTTCCTTTCTCTGTGATTTCTGGGGAAAAAGTACCTGATTTGAGCGTCGGAGGGCCTGACCCGAGGACTTTTTCCCTGGTTTCTGGTCTCTAACGACCGGTGGACTCGTCTGAGTGTGTGCAGATCAATAGCGTCATCATCCTGATCATTTCTCTCCGTAGAACCGTCAGTGCAAACCTGTCCAGGGGGTACCTCACTGATTCAGTATCTCAACGACTCTCCGTCAACTTTTAGCACAACAAACCCCGCTTTCATCCGACTCAACTTCCGGACGGGATCACTCACTATTTAAAATTACTATTACTTTTTATTATTTATAATTACTATTTAAAATTATTCATCTTCTGTTCACTAACTCTATAGATATATACGGGGTAGGACGGGACGTCTATTTTTCATGTAAATGAAAAACAAAGACGTGCCGTGATTTCAGAAAAGGTCACTTTTGCCCCTAAGTATTACATGTATTTTCAGTTGGGAAAGACGTGAGGGCGACCTCGATCGGCGATCGCATCCTTCAATCTGCTCAATCAGATCTATAAATTCCTCGCCGAGAGTGCCGGAAATCTGTGCATTCCGATGTCTTCTCCTCCAATGGATCGCCTGTTCGTGTTCCTCCCTCTGCTTTCGTTTTTCTTGGTAATTACAGTTCGATCTGTCTTCTTTTCTTTGCTACAATTGACGTGGCGACGCTAACTTCCAGTTCCTCTGCTTCGGCAGCTTCTTCGCGCTTCGAGTGATGCGGCCATGTCTCCCCAGGAAGCCTACTGGCGTACTGTCCTCCCTACCACTCCCATGCCGAGTGCCATCGCCGATCGTCTCTCTCTTGGTCGATCTCGACGTTGCAGCTTTTGAGATTTTGTTGATTGAACAGTGTGGTTTGTTCGATTCGTTGATGGTAAATCTGTGTTTGGCAGGTGCGACAGTGGGGAGTGAGAAGACGACTGTGAGTGTTGGTAAAGGGAAGCCCGGCCGCGGCACCACCGTCAACGTCGGCGGCGGACATATGACTGCCAAGAAGGCCAAAGGCAGACCGTCACCGTCACCGATCGTCCTTGTCAATTACGCGGCGACTGAGGCCCAAATCCATGACGACCCCAAGGTCGCCCTGTTCTTCCTCGAGAGCAACCTCCGCCCTGGCGCCGCTATGACCGTCCATTTCACTCGAACCAGCGCCTTCCGTGCAGCCTTCCTCCCGCGGAGGGAGGCTGACGCCATCCCTTTCTCGTCGGCGAGGCTCCCGGAGATCCTCGACCGGCTCTCCATGAAACCCGGTTCGCCGGAAGCAGAGACGACTCTGAGCACGCTGCAGGAGTGCGAGCGCTCCGCGGCGTCCGGCGAGAGGAAGCTCTGCGCGACTTCGCTAGAGTCGATGGTGGACTTCAGCGTCGCCAACCTCGGGACGCGGCGCGTAGTAGCGGCGTCGACGGCGGTGATCAAGGCAGGGACGCCGCTGCAGACGTACACGATCCAAGGGGTGAGGAAGACAGTGTCGGCCGAGGGGAGGCTGGTGGCGTGCCATTCGATGGAGTACGCGTACGCGGTGTTCTACTGCCACACGTCGGCGGCGAGGGCGTACATGGTGTCGCTGGTGGGGGCGGACGGGGCGAAGGTGGAGGCGGTGGCGGTGTGTCATACCGACACCGCGGGCTGGAACCCCAACCACTTGGCCTTCAAGGTGCTGAAGGTGAGTCCAGGGACGGTGCCAGTGTGCCACTACCTGCCGGAGGACAACTTGGTGTGGAGCCGCAGGAATTAATGGAGGTCCATTGAATTGCTGCTCGACTGTCGCCGGAATATGATTGTGCCACGTGGAGTCGACGTGGAAAACTATTATAAATTATGATATTTATCAATGCCACGTGGAGGTCAACTGCAGTAGGCTGTCGCCGTAATATGATCATATAAGTGTGGTTGTGAGAGTAATGGTTGTAGTTTATGATATTTATCAGTGCTACGTGCAGTGTACGTTGTAAATATAGTATTTGGACATAATAAAGTTATATGTGTTAAATATATTTCCATATTTTTAATTTTTATTTTTTTGCATTAATTTTTTTTTACAATTAAAGTTCATACGGATGATCCTACCCAAAAATAGGAGGATGGAAAATTGAAATGTGGCTACTATGCTGGCTAGTTGTATAATACATTCCGCTCTATAAAATAAGTGTTCTTGTCTAGAAGCTGAGGAGACGAACCTGCCGGTGTGACGTGTCTGGAAGGTTGACCGCATCCTCTTGACCCGGTCGATGAGCTGTCCTCTACGTTGACCAGATCGTCAGAAGTCCTCCTCCGGTCAACTGTACCTGTATCCAGCAACCGGGTTCCCCCGGTCTCTGGTACCTCGGTGCTCGAGGCGAATCCCACAGATGCATAAATATCCGGATAATAATAGAATATTGAAATAAATGCAAAGAAGGTACGAGAACGTACCCTGGCCCAGGGGGGCGCCCTCGGATGGATGAGTGAGCTGGTCGTGAAACTGACCGAGTCGTCGTGACCCGGAAGGGTGGATGCCTCTGAACCGACCGAAGAGGAGCTGGGTCCGGAGGTGACAACGCGGAGCCGAATGTGGCATGAATCTGAAAGGTGACACACAATCGGAATACAACGGCGACACGACCGGCGTACGACATCGGCTCGCAGGCCGGAATGTGACAACGGCGCGTAGGCCGGAACACTAGGCAAAGTCGGCACCAGGACTGCCGGTAAGTGCCGGAGGAGGGCTGCTCTGCGTGTAGAGGCTGCCGGCGAGGGAGCTGCTGTGCGCGCGGAGGCTGCCGGCGAGGGAGGCGCTGTGCGCGCGGAGGCTGCCGGCGAGGGAGGCGCTGTGCGCGCGGAGGCTGCCGGCGAGGGAGGAGAGGAGGAGAAGAAGGGAGCGCCGGCGGCTTCGTCGGCGCCGGCGGAGAGCTGGAGAAGGAGAGAGAGTCTCCTTGATGGCTGGCGGAGGCAAAAATCACGAACAGAACCCTCCTTTTTTCTCTCCCTGGCGGCGCCCCCCTCTCAAAACGCGAGGCCTCCTCTCCCCTAAAGAAACCTAAACATTCAATTACCCAAATGCCCTTTGACCTCCCCTTAATTCCTCCCATGCCACATTCATATCCGGAACACAAGCCTCCCCTTCAAGTCTAGTCGAAGGAGGCGTGAGTCCGACTGACTGGACAAGTCTACCGCCCAGGGCTGAACCGCTCATGATATCAAAATCAAATCGCTGAACCGATAATATAATGTCACTCGAGCGGTCGCTATGATAATAGTGTCGCATGAGATGATAAACGTGCCGAGCGGACCAGGTCAATAATCGCACTGATGTTGAATGCGCAGCCACGAAGATACTGACCGGACGATCGAAGTGATGTCGATCGGGTGGATAGACGATCAAGCGTGTGGCCGAACGGACGATCGAAAAGATGTCGATCGAGTGAGTAGATGGCGAGCGGACAATACCGAACTGGCGACAGAGAAAATGATGATCAGTCGATCATGAAATGCTGGCCCGACGCACTGAATGAGCCGCACCGAGAATGGTCAGCGAGCGAACATAAAATGCTGTTCTGGCAATCGAGTAGCGATGAGTGGGCAATGCTGAACGAGCGATCGGACTGATGCCGATCGGATGGATAGATGTCGGACGGACTATGCCGCGCGTGCGACCGGAATGATGTCGATCGGTCGGATAGATGCCGGATCGATCGGATAAATGTCGGGCGGACGACAACAAGCTAAGTGATCGACATGTAAAATGACAGCCAACCGAATGACACGTGGGATACCGAGTAAACCGAGTGGACCAGCGATGCTGTGTGTGACCATGGAGGTGCCGAACAAAAACATCTCTACAAGCGATGACGATGCTGGGCACAAGACAACGAAGATGCTGAACAGGCGATCTGAATGATGTCGATCGATCGGATAGATACCGGGCGGGCGATGCCGCGCGTACGACCGGAATGACGTCGATCGGTCAAATAGATGCCGGGCGGACGATGCCGCGCGTGCGACCGCGGTGACGTCGATCGGTCAAATAGATGCCGGGCGGACGATGCCGCGCGTGCGACCGTGGTGACGTCGATCGGTCAGATAGATGCCGGGCGGACGATGCCGCGCGTGCGACCGCGGTGAAGTCGATCGGTCAAATAGATGCCGGGCGGACGATACCGCGCGTGCGACCGCGGTGACGTCGATCAGTCAGATAGATGCCGGGCGGACGATGCCGCGCGTGCGACCGCGGTGACGTCGATCAGTCAGATGCCAGGCGGACGACTGCTCGACCCCGAACGGGGGAGATAGATGATCATGAATCTGGTCCGTGACCAGTGAAGGCCGCTCAACCCCGAACGGGGGATATAGACATATGATGTGCTGGTCCGCTGAACTGGTCCGAAACCGGTGATGATCGCTTGAATATAATCCTCCCAGCCGATCGGCTCGGGGGGTCTTCGCCATCGAGCCCCTGGCTAGTATATAAACCTCTCGTCCGAACGGCTCGGGGGCCTTCAGTGATAACTCGACCCCGAACAGGGGAGAGAATATATGATATGCTGGTCCGTGCAGAGGTCTTCAGCCCGGGAGGTTTATAGTCGCCGGCCCGACTGCGTCCCGACTCTTGGTCGGTCGCCCGGGAGGTTTATAGTCGCCGGCCCGACTGCGTCCCGACTCTTGGTCGGTCGCCCGGGAGGTTTATAGTCGCCGGCCCGACTGCGTCCCGACTCTTGGTCGGTCGCCCAGGAGGTTTATAGTCGCCAGCCCGACTCTCGATTTTTAACGACGGTGCTCGTCGGTCTCCAAGTGAGACTACACACCCGGCCGAACGGCTCGGGCCTTCGTCGTCGAGCGCTTGGCCCTTATATAATCCTCCCCGAGGTAGTCTTGGCTAAAATGTACCTGGCCGAGCGGCTCAGGCCTTCGCTCCCTGAGGTAGTACTCAGCTATAATGTACCTGGCCGAACGGCTCAGGCCTTCGCTCCCTGAGGAAGTACTCAGCTAAAATGTACCTAGCCGAGCGGCTCAGGCCTTCACTTCGAGCGCTTGGCTCGTATATAATCCTCCCCGAGGTAGTCTCGGCTAAAATGTACCTGGCCGAGCGGCTCAGGCCTTCGGGTTCGAGCCCCTGGCTCGGATATAAACCTCCCGGCCGATCGGCTCGGGGGCCTTCGGCATCGAGCCTGTGGCTCGGATATAAACCTCCCGGCCGAACGGCTCGGGGGCCTTCGGCATCGAGCCTGTGGCTCGGATATAAACCTCCCGGCCGAACGGCTCGGGGGCCTTCGTCTTCGAGCCCGTGGCTCGGATATAAACCTCCCGGCCGAACGGCTCGGGGGCCTTCGTCTTCGAGCCCGTGGCTCGGATATAAACCTCCCGGCCGAACGGCTCGGGGGCCTTCGGCTTCGAGCCTGTGGCTCGGATATAAACCTCCCGGCCGAACGGCTCGGGGGCCTTCGTCTTCGAGCCTGTGGCTCGGATATAAACCTCCCGGCCGAACGGCTCGGGGGCCTTCGTCTTCGAGCCCCTGGCTCGGATATGAACCTCCCGGCCGATCGGCTCGGGGGCCTTCGTCTTCGAGCCTGTGGCTCGGATATAAACCTCCCGGCTGAACGGCTCGGGGGCCTTGGCTCGAAGAAATAATACAGATCATATAACTAACCGAGAACAGATAACAGAAAAACTGACCGTGGTCATGAGGATGGCAGAACTATCCGGCGTCGTTCATCTTCACGTTCCAGATCAGGCGCGTTCCCACAGACGGCGCCAATAAGTAATGTCAGTATCGAGTCAGGGAAGAAGTCCCCGACGTTAGCCCTCCGACGTTCAAGTCAGTTACCGGAAGTATAGAAGAAAACGGAGCAACAGTAATGTAAGCGCAAAATAGTAATCATGCGTACCTTCGATATATAACTCTGGTGGGCGACATGCACGCTCCTCGAGGCATGAGCACGTTCTCTAATGTGTCTTATGAAAGGACCTGTTATGAAAGTATCTCTGACATCATACCTTAACAGGACATGCATATCTCTGACAAGACAGTAGAAATTTCCGTCGTACGATCTGCCTGTCTAACACACCTCGTGTCAGCGACACTATCTGTCACGCCCCGAGGGTATACTTGTCCGCCAAATCAGACGGTACCCCTAGTAACAATATAGGAAATACGATATCAAATTAATTCAAACCCACATAAAATACCAATGAAATATAACAACACAAAGTCACAAATAACAATAATGATAATGTGTGTATGTATGCATGCATATGTGAATATATTAAATTAACCAAAAACATAACCAACGTCATAAGCATTCGATAGAAAGAGGAAACCCAAACTATAAGCAACGGAAAGTAAAATAACACTCATATAGAAATCCAAACTCGGAAATCTGAACTCGAGTGGGACTGACAGCCAGGACCTCTGAGCGATACACATCCTCTATCTACTAACTTGGAGGATCAAAGAAGAACAACGGGTAGTGAGTATAAAAATATACTCAGTGGATAGAAAAAAGTAGTGCATAATAATATACTGACAGGAGATCAAAGGATGCAGTCTCAAATAAAATACTTACTAATCAATGTAGGTGTCCCAACATAATCATCAGCTAACCAAAAGTATAACCAACAAATTGAGAGTACATACAATACATCCAAATCTACACGAACAAATACATGGTTGACATATAGCAAGTATATAACAAATACTGACTGCAGGAGAACACTCTACCACTGATGGTCCCGTGGGTAGCCAGGGTAAATGACTAGTCACTGTCCGCGGGAGAACGCTCTATCACGGATGGTCCCATGGGCGGACAGGGTAAATAACTAGTCAATGTCTGTGGGAGAACGCTCTACCACGGATGGTCTCGTATGCAGACAGGGTATATACCAATGGTCACTGACGATCCTCTCACCCACATATGGGAGACAGGATATACTAACGGTCGCTGACGACTCTCTCAACCACGAATAGGAGACAATGGTCGATAGGATATACCAATAGTTGTTGACAACTCTCTCAACCACGAATGAGAGATAATGGTCGACATGATATAACAACTAAGGGGTCTAGTAGGATTCTCGGAATCCTACACTATGGTATAATTCTACTAACATATAGGCATGAGCCTATATAACAATAAGGGTCTACTAAGGTACTCGGTACCTTATATTACGATATCATCCTATGAATATATAGGCAGAAAATAGACAATCTCTTCCCAAAGTTACTAGTCACCTAGTATTAATATCACAACTAATTTCATTGTATCATCAAATATATAATATACAACGGGGTCAAGATCAAGTAATCATAGGGGTTGATCCGAAGGGAAAAGCCTAGTGGGATATGCTACCCTTATACTAGGGAGTGATTCCCATCAAGTCTTGGTCAATATTGTTGGTGCGGGAAGTATCCGATGATTGAATCTCAGTTTTGATAATGGCAAAGGGATTCAAAGTTAAGATTCCTTGTTATCTAACATGCTTAAATAAGGTTTCAGGAAAGTCCTAACTGCGGTTAGGCAGGTGAAAATCCTAAGGGATGGTAACCTTAGGTCCTAGGGGGTGGTAACCCTAGGTGAAGGGAAATCCTAAGGGGGGGTAACCTTAGGTCCTAGGGGGTGGTAACCCTAGGTGGAGGAAAACCCTAAGGGGCGGAAACCTTAGGTCCTAGGGGGTGGTAACCCTAGGTGGAGAAAAATCCTAAGGGGGGGGGGGGGGGGGGGGGTTAACCTTAGGTCCTGGGGGTGGTAACCCTAGATAGAGAAAAATCCTAGGGGGCAGTAACCCTAGGTCTTAGGGGGTGGTAACCCTAGGCGGAAAGTCCAGTCTGTCTGGAGGACCAGACTGGCATCAGGTAAATCTCCTGAGTGGAGTAGGTGAGGACGCGTTCCCCGTAGAGGGAACAGTAGGCGTCGGGTCGACCTAGGGTTTCCGGTTAGAAATCCGAAGTCAAACCCGGATAGTCCGGAGACTGTCATAATATTCTATTATCATATCTAATATTATCTCTGTGCTAACTTGGTTTTGCAGGACGTGTTTTGTAGTTATGGACTAACATGTTTTGCAGGGCCAAAATTCAGAGTTTAGCCTCGGATGAATAGTGTCCGAGGCGCCTCCATGGGGCTTGGAGGCGCCTCGGGTGCGAGCCAGCACATGTCTGCACAGAAGACTTGGAGGCGCCTCAGACGTGGCTGGAGGCGCCTTGGACCAGACATTGGAGGCGCCTTGGACCAGCCTGGAGGCGCCTCAAGCAGGATAAAGCGCGACTTGTTCTGCACTTATCACCGCGGCAGACTCGGTGCCTGGAGGCGCCTCGGACAGCCTTGGAGGCGCCTCCAACACACTATAAAAGGGAACTTCGAACAGCAGCTTAAAACAACTTATTCCAAGCAATCCTTTTGATACAAGCTGCCTACGAGACGATCCCGAAGTGCTGCGACTTGACACCGACAACCCGGAGCTCTGCATCTATTATTTCTCTTGTTGTTGGTAAATTTAACAGCTTTTATTGTAATTAGTTTGTAACACATTTTCGAAATATAGTTGTTGCCCACGGGAAGCGATCAAGGATCGCGGGCCTTCGAGTAGGAGTCGATCTAGGCTCCGAACGAAGTAAATCCTCGTGTTCTTTCTGTTTGTCTTTCTTTATTTCGCTGCGTGTTTTAACTCCGATAGTTTTACGAATCGAACGAAATAGCTGTGAGCGCTATTCCCCCCCCCCCCCCCCCCCTCTAGCGCTTTCGATCCAACAATTGGTATCAGAGCGAGGTTGCTCTGAATTGGTACAACTACCGTTTGAGCATTTTTTTTGCTTTTTTGTTCGTTTAGGATAAAAATAAAACCTTACGCCTTTCATTTTTTTCCCTCCAAAATTATTTTCGAAAAATTCATTCTCATCTCTTCACCACTTATTAGAATTGATAAAATATCGCATTTAGTAAAATTTGAAATAATATTTTTTTAAATAATATTTTATTATTATTTTATTATTTTTTCTCGAAATTTGTGAATTCCTATTTCTATCCTTTTCCTGCACTACTAATCCAAGACCAAGTCTTGGAACAAGTTTTATTGTTTTTATTTTGCGAGATTCCTTTTTAATGGCCTATGAATATGGGTACAGTTCCACATGTCTACCACTTCTGCCCGATGAGAATTTCATATACTGGAAAGACCAGGTGGAGCATCAACTGAAGACCGAAGCAGAAATATAGACCATAGTTCATATTGGATTTATTCCTCCCACTGAAGAAGGTGTACCCATCACGTGTGACAAGTGGGATGCACAAACAATAAGGGCATTCGAGACAAATGCAAAAGCAACTTGGATTCTCCTATGCGGACTAACAAATTCAGATCTTGATCGAGTTGGAAAGTTCAACAATACTAAGGAGCTTTGGGAGAAAGTGATCAAGCTTTATGAGATCCCTTCAGAGTTAGAAGATCGAATAGAACCTGAGTCTGAATCTGAATTTGAATCCTCAGAGTCAACCTCCGAACAAGACTCAGAAGAATCAGAGCAAACCGATATCATTGCACTAATGGCCAAAGACGAGATATCTGAATCTGAGTCAGAATTTGAAATGGCAACAGTCAAGGGGGAGGATCCTATCATGGATCTAAAAGGTAAAATTGTAAATCTCTCATAATCTGTTTTAAGTGTAGGGAGAAAGGGTACTATAGAAACGAATGCCCCATTCGTAAGACTCGACTGGCACAATCGGAGGAGAAGGAGAAAATGATTAGGAGAGGGAAGAAATACATTAAATGCTCCAAATGCAAACTAATGAGTCACTGCAAAAGACAATGCCCAGAAAGAAGACCCAAGAATTCAGAGGGAGAAATAAAGGTTAATACATTTACATTATATGAAAATCCAGTTTTTGTAACACATGATTGCACTAGCTTAACTAATCCTGCTTGCTTTAGTATAGATTTCTCTTCAAAGTTAGATATGCATGCTAATAATGTAATGAATAAAATTAATTCAAATAAAAATAAGAAATTAACTCTTAGAAAATTAGAAATACAAAATAATATTTTAAAAGATAAAATTGATAAATTAGAGAAGATTGTTAATAATTTAGTCAAATCACGAAATCTAGACTTGGGTTACAAGTCTAAAGTAAAACTTAAACACTACAAACCAAGCTATAATTAAATACCTTTTATTTACTAAACTTAATTTAAATAAAACGTAAATCAATAAAATAGGAGGAGGCTTCAGAATAGCTGACACCTCCAAAAATAATTTACTCGACAGAGTAACTCAAACCAAGCTACCCGGCAGGGTAATTAGAACTAAATAGAAAAGGGAACAAGTTTAACTTGATCTATGATACTGGTGAAATTTTAGATGATAGTACATTAGGGAAGCTTAGTCTATGCATGTCTAGGAAGATATGGCTTCGACCTGGTGCATTTGGCTAAGTGGAACTAACCGAAGCTACCCTTTATGGAACCTAACTAGTTAGACCAAGGTTTTGTATTAAGTTCAGTGGATAGGACTATTTGGAAAACCTCGAAGGCATGATTACTTTAATGATGTTCATGTGACTCACCATAACCCAGAAGTTTATTCGAAGAATGTTTATTTGTTGAGCCCAAAGCTAAACCTGAATCTAACACAAAGTTAAACCAAACCCTTAAATTGAACCACAATTCATCTCACAACAATTATAGGAGTACCTGATTGAAAATTTAGATCGGGTGAGATGACTAAGGAATTTAAAAGAGAATCAAATTTGAAATTCAAATTGCAAATTAAATTCATAATTAATATTATCTTTTAAAAAATCATTTTAAAAAACTTTTAAAACTTAATTTCAAATTTATTTGAAAAATCTTTTAAAAATCATTTTAAAAAGCTTTTAAAACTTATTTCCAAAATTATTTGAAAAAGTCTTTCAAAAATCATTTTAAATCTTTTAAAACTTATTTTCAAAATTATTTTAAAAATCTTTTAAAACTTATTTTCAAAATTACTTGAAAAATCATTTTAAAAATCTTTTAAAACTTAAATTCAAAATTATTTGAAAAAGTCTTTTAAAATCATTTTAAATCTTTTAAAACTTATTTTCAAAATTATTTTAAAAAATCTTTTAAAACTTAAATTCAAAATTATTTGAAAAAATCGTTTTAAAAATAATTTTAAAAATTATTTGAAAAATTATTTAAATCGTTTTAAAAATTATTTAAAAATCATTTTAAAAATTATTTTAAAAAATATTTTTGAAAATCATTTTAAAAATTATTTGAAAAATTATTTAAATTGTTTTAAAAATTATTTTAAAATCATTTTAAAAATCTTTTAAAACTTAATTTCAAAATTATTTGAAAAATCTTTTAAAAAATCATTTTAAAAATCTTTTAATACTTAATTATTTGAAAAATCTTTTAAAAAATCATTTTAAAAAAATCTTTTAAAACTTAATTTCAAAATTATTTGAAAAATATTTTAAAACTTAATTTCAAAATTATTTGAAAAATCTTTTTAAAAATCATTTTGAAAATATTTTAAAACTTAATTTCAAAATTATTTGAAAAATCTTTTAAAAAATCATTTGAAAAATCTTTTAAAACTTAATTATTTTAAAAATCTTTTAAAAAATCATTTTAAAAATTATTTGAAAAATTATTTAAATTGTTTTAAAAATTATTTAAAAATCTAACTAAACTTAGTTAGATTATACTCTAAACTTAGCTATTTGGC
This sequence comes from Zingiber officinale, assembly GCF_018446385.1. Classification (NCBI taxonomy): domain Eukaryota; kingdom Viridiplantae; phylum Streptophyta; class Magnoliopsida; order Zingiberales; family Zingiberaceae; genus Zingiber; species Zingiber officinale. Next base: position 97,492,819 of record NC_055994.1, on the reverse strand, counting down.
AAGATGTTTTCTCAAGCCAATTATTTTTAAGCTGAACATATAGCTAAGTATTTTCCAATTTAGCTAAATATCTTTGTCTTTTTTCAAAAACATTTAGCTAAATACTTTTTAAAGTTTTTTTTAAAAGAAAAAAGGAATTTAACTAAGTGTCTCTCAAAGCAATTTTTCTCAAATGCTAAGTTTTGCTGAAAATGCTAAGTATTTTCCAAAGCATTCTCAAAATTTCATCAAAACAATTTTTTTTAAAAAACTAAGTCTTCTTAAGGTTAAATACTTAACCAAACTATTATCTTCATAAGTTTAGCTAAGTCTTTGATAAAAGTATTTTAGCTAAAGTAAGTCTTGATCATTTTTTTTTAGTTAAACTCCTTCTTTAAAAAACTAAGAATTTAAAGTATCTCTCAAACTAAAGGAAGAATTTTTCTTTCAAAATTTATGATAACAATTTTGATTTCACCTAGCTAATAGTCTTACAAGAAAAACTAAGTGTTTATCAAAAGTATGCTTAACCCTCTATTTTTCTCTTTGAAAGGTAAGATAAAAAATATCTTTAAAAGTGAAATTAAGGCCTATATTTTCTTCACTCTCTTGGGTATTTTGATATATGGCAAAGGGGGAGAGTAGGAAGAAATCCAAAGAAAATTAAAATTCAAAGAAAATCAAAAAGATTTTTTTTGTTAAGGGGTGTGCCTATGCTTTATTTATGCCTGTGCTTAAATATGCTTATCTTTATTGCATTTTTTACTTAACTTTGAATTTCGGTTGCCATAATCAAAAAGGGGGAGATTGTTGGTGCGGGAAGCATCCGACGATTGAACCTCAGTTTTGATAATGGCAAAGGGATTCAAAGTTAAGATTCCTTGTTATCTAACATGCTTAAATAAGGTTTCAGGAAAGTCCTAACTGCGGTTAGGCAGGTGAAAATCGTAAGGGATGGTAACCTTAGGTCCTAGGGGGTGGTAACTCTAGGTGAAGGGAAATCCTAAGAGGGGGGGGGGGGGGGGGGGAACCTTAGGTCCTAGGGGGGGGGAACCCTGGGGGGGGGAAAACCCTAAGGGGCGGCAACCTTGGGGCCTGGGGGGGGGTACCCCTGGGGGGGGGAAAACCCTAGGGGGGGGCAACCTTAGGTCCTAGGGGGCGGTAACCCTAGGTGGAGAAAACCCCTAGGGGGCGGTAACCCTAGGTCCTAGGGGGTGGTAACCCTAGGCGGAAAGTCCAGTCGGTCTGGAGGACCGGATTGGCATCAGGTAAATCTCCTGAGTGGAGTAGGTGAGGACGCGTTCCCCGTAGAAGGAACAGTAGGCGTCGGGTCGACCTAGAGTTTTCGGTTAGAAATCCGAAGTCAGACCCGGACAGTTCGGAGACTGTCATAATATTCTATTATCATATCTAATATTATCTCTGTGCTAACTTGGTTTTGCAGGATGTGTTTTGTAGTTATGGACTAACATGTTTTGCAGGGCCAAAATTCAGAGTTTAGCCTCGCATGAACAGTGTCCGAGGCACCTCCATGGGGCTTGGAGGCGCCTCGGGTGCGAGCCAGCATATGTCTGCGCAAAAGACTTGGAGGCGCCTCAAACGTGGCTGGAGGCGCCTTGGACCAGACGTTGGAGGCGCCTTAGAGCAACCTGGAGGCGCCTCAAGCAGGATAAAGCGCGACTTGTTCTGCACTTATCACCGCGGTAGACTCGGTGCCTGGAGGCGCCTCGGACAGCCTTGGAGGCGCCTCCAGCACACTATAAAAGGGCACTTCGAACAACAGCTTAAAACAACTTATTCCAAGCAATCCTTTTGATACAAGTTGCATACGAGACGATCCCGAAGTGTTGTGACTTGACACCGACAACCCGGAGCTCTACATCTATTATTTTTCTTGTTGTTGGTAAATTTAATAGCTTTTATTGTAATTAGTTTGTAACACATTTCCGAAATATAGTTGTTACCCATGGGAAGCGATCAAGGATCGCGGGCCTTCGAGTAGAAGTCGATCTAGGCTCCGAACAAAGTAAATCCTCATGTTCTTTCTGTTTGTCTTTCTTTATTCCGCTGCGTGTTTTAACTCCGATAGTTTTACGAATCGAGCGAAATAGCCGCGAATGCTATTCACCCCCTCCTCTAGCGCTTTCGATCCAACAAATATAATCTTACTAACATATATGTCCTTGCACCCAACTATACTACTTATAGGATCAATGACCTATAGGCACAACCTAGGTATATAACCATATTATAACATAAATTCACAACATGAGTTATAGGCCTAAATAACAACAAAGGTCTATTAGGATACTCAATATCCTACACTACAATATGAAATAATAAACAAGGGTTTAACAAGATGTCTCATATCCTATACTAAGGTATGATCATCCTAACAATAAACACAGAGTCAAATCATCTGCTAAGGGTCTAGCAGAATATCCAATGTCCTACACTATCGTAAGGTAATAACATGTATATCCATAAACACAACCATGAATATTAAATATAACTGCATAGCTATCCATAATATATCAACATGTAAGAGCAAGAAATAAGGTATCAAACTCAGAAGTGATATAAGATAGACTTAAGGTAAACAAGAAACTGCGACCTCATCAATATATGATAGTAACCAATCATGCATTATAATCAAAGCTATCAAGAAGATAAGCAGGATCTACCCACCCGAAATGTAGATCGTCCTAATCATCTTCAAGTCAAAGAGTCTGCCTTGAGCTCAAAGTCCTACAAGTATGTAACATGAAGCCGATTTGAGGATCTATAAATCATTTAATCAATCTATTGATTAAATTAATCCATTACTACCTAACTCTTGATCATCTAATAGTGATCTTAATTATTCATCCTCTTATGCATAAATCGAATAGCGTGATTGAACTATTAATTAATCAATTAATCTGTTAATTAATTAACTCATAGTTACAACTACCTAACTTACTAATTAACTATGGTATTAACAATAATCCAAAAGCTAATCATCCCTAAGTTAATCTCATTTAATTGACATCATTTAATTAATCAACAAATTTTAATTAATTAGCTAATGATTAATCTAATTAAACAATGTAGAATTTAATTTAACGAATTTACCTTTAGTGTTCATCGTCTTCGTCGCCGACGATGACTCCCGACGATGGATTATTGTTGTTGTGGTATGAAACGGCGGCAACAATAGATGGTTGGCATACGTGTGAGCATCGTCGACGTGGTTTCACTGGAACGAGGTAGCGACGTTGCAGGCGGAGCATTGGCCGACGAGGTAAAGACAGTGGTGGCAATTGCCGGAGCTTCGAAGTAGCTTGTCTGAAATCGGACAGCTTGCGGTGAGGAAATGAAAACGAATGTGTGTGGCTGCGATGATGGCAAATGTTGGGGATCTATCGGCACCTCCAGTGGCAGCAACGCGCTGCTGAGGCTCCACGAATGGAATGACATCTCATGTTCGGCGAGCAATAGCGATGGCAGTCGCAGCACGCGTTGTCGCGCATGCGGGGGAGGAGGAGAGGGCGGCGCTGGGAAGTGAGAGGCATGACTCGCACCAGCGTCTGTTTTTTTTTTTTTTTGATGGAAGGTAAATATATGGAATGGAATGGAAGAAAACATATACAAGCCGAAGAGGCGTGATCAGTCCCGAACACGTCATGTCCAAACCAATGCTGGATCAGTATCGAGTCCTGTCACGCCTTGTAGGGCAAATGTATGCGCAGATACACCCCCCTACATCACTGTCAAACAAAATCAAACAACAAACAATCTCACAAATGACGCTAACATACAACACATCACTGTCACTAATGCGGTGCCATCATCATCGCTGGAGGTCATCTGCCCATGACTGTCCTCCCTACTATCCGCTATACCTGATCCTCCTCCAAGCTAATTGCCTCCATCATCTGTAGCCTCATCAGTGGTCCTCCAAGAGTAGCTGAGGTAAGCACTTCCATGCCCGGATCCTGACCCCTCCATGAACTCAACCAATCCAAAATGGATTCCCAGGTCCCAGTCAAGGTCCCCAAAGGACAAGTAGACGAAGGCAACACAGGAAGCAAGGCCAAGAACTGGGTACAACACTCCATTGCCTGCCCTCATCTCAAGTTTCCTCCCAACCAGTGACTTGAGCTGCTTCTGAAGATCTGGGACAAAACTATAGAGAGGGGAAAGGAATCTCTGGCTCGACTCTGCAACTTGCTCCTTCTCGACTTTTTTTAAAGGAGGGAGAAAAAGGAGAAAGTAGTGGAAGGCTCGAACACGCCCAAATATTCTTCTAGGTGTCCACCCAGAGAAGATCAAGTTGATGTCCCACTGTGGTTCCTTGAATGAAGGGTGATGTTTGACTTCCAACATGGTCTACTAGTAGCAGTTCTATGTTAGATTTGTCTGATTTCTTCATGAAAACCTCAACTGTCATGTTCAGATTTGATATTTGTTTGGTGTGTCATCCACCTAACCAATAAAACAAAACCTGAGGACTGCTCTGAATCTGAGTTCTTTCACTTGCAATCCAAGAAATGCTATACTTACTGCATTGCTTTACCACATGAGATTTTACTAGTGCAGGCCAGTAGGTGTGTGCCAAATCAGCGTCCCTGTCTCCTAAAATATGGCAGGCAAAGGTACACTTGGACCTGGAAAATGAATAATGTATCAGTAGATTGAGTGCAGGAAAGCCTTTATCGCATGCTGAAGAACCTTTCATGTATAGATGATGGCTGAACTTTTGATGGATCCAAGATTGCATTCCCAATAAGTTCATAACAGGAACATAAACATATGAACTAATCAGCTGACCGACATCAATTGGAGAGACTTGTCATTTTACAGAAAAAAAATCCTCTAGTTTCTGCCAGATTCTCTTGTTGCTGCATGAATTTTGTTCATCCTTGTGGGCTTTCAAGTTGCCAGTTTTGTTACTTCTGGGCCAACCCAAATTGGTGACTGTATTGATAAATTTTCTCTCTTGTTTTTTTTTTATCTGCAAATTCTTTTCAGATGTTTCTTGATGAATTTTATTAGAAAATCTGATATTTTTTTCTCATATGGCCTCACGGTTGATGCAGTTAGTGATTATTTTATCTGGGTGTCTCTCCTCCCTCTATAAAGGATCACCTTCCTCGTATAAAGGGTTACTAAGATAAATATTCATATGATGTATTTTATTTTTTCCAGAGAATGAAGCCGTCCTGAAAGGGCGCTAAGGTACTTCACCGTTTTGCTAAAATATTTTATTAAGATTAGATTTAAAAAAACTTTTTTTGATTCTCACCATTTCACTATTTTTTGTTTAGATTTTTTTTATTTAACATCAACGGGGTAAAAGTTATTACTTTATAACTTAAAACAAATTCGAATCCTAAAAATAGTCTTTTATAAAAAATAGGGTAAAACTACTAATTTTGTAGAGAATCTGAGAAGACGAAACGACAGGAATGATGATGTAACTGGAATACTGACCAAGTCGCAATGCCTCGGAGGGTGAGTTGTCCTCTATGTTAATTAAGTCGTCGTAAGTCCTCTAGTCAACGCTATCTATAGATAAGGCCCACCCCCTCGGTCCCTGGCGCCCCGATACGTGAGGCAGATTCCACGAATATATAAAATGTCGAACAAATAGTAGAATAATGAGATAAATAAAGAATGAGTACGATGATGTACCCTGACCCAGATGGGCACCCTCTAGTAGATCGATGAGCTGATCATGATGTTAATCGGGTCGTCGTGATCCGGAAGAGTAGATGCATGTGAGTCGGATAGGGAGATGGGTTCGGAGGCGACGTCACAGAGTCAAAGGCGGCATGGATCCGGATGGCGACGCTCAAATGGAATACAGTAGTGGCAGGCAAGCCGGAATATAATAGCGGCACGTATGCCGGAATACAACAGCGGCACGTAGGTCGGAATACAGCAAGAACATACAGGTCGGGAAAAGACAAGCAAGTCAGATCAGAGCGAGGGCTCAGAGGCCCGATCCACATCGGAGACGTACAATAGTGCGAACGGTCGGGAAGTGGCCTACGATGAGGCAACAAGAGAGGCGATGCTGCGCCGTCCTGGAGGAGACTGCTGATGGGCAGCTGTGGATGTCAAAAAAGATGGAGATGGAGACAGCGCTTAGCTATCGGCGGTCCGGAGGGCGCCGACCGCTAGAAGTGGTTGTGGACGCCGGAGTGCTAAGAGAGAGGGTGACGGCATGCGTGGCAGCGACCTAACCCGCGGTGAGGACTGCGAGGCGGTTCACGGTGGTGGCTGGAGGCTGTCGGGGTCTACAAGGGAGAAGGGGAGGCGACTGTGGCATCGCGAGAGGAAGTGACGGTGGCATTCATGACGGGGTCGCAAGGCGTGCGTGAGGTGGAGAGGCGAGCGTGAGAGGGTGATGCTGGCACTGGCACTGGCATTGGCACTGGGGGATAGGCAGCATTGGCCAGTCTAGTGAGCGACAGAGGTGATGCCTTTCTACCTCCTCTTGGCGGCGGCGGACTGATGCCAAGAAGAAAATGCCCCCTTCTCAACACGATGGACAGTGCCCCATAAATGCCCAAACCCTTCACATGTTAAAAAAACTAAAATGCCTCTCTTTTTCTCCATAATTCCCTTTGGGCCCCATAATTATATCTGCATTACAAGTCTCCCCTTCAAGTCTAGTCGAAGGAGGCATGATTCCGATTGTCTAGATAGTCTTTCACAAAGGATGAATCACTCCCGAGTACTAAGTCAGATCGCTAGGTTCATTGTATAAAGTCGAGCTCGTAGCTATGACGATGTTGATCAAGCAGCGGGAGCGGTGTTAAGCAAGGGCTCGCAACGATGCCAATCGAGCAGTAAAAAATAATACTGAACGAGTGTCGAATGAGACGAGTACCGTCGATGGAACGAGCAAGGCAAGTGCTGACCTAATGGCGAGCGCATGGCAGAATGGTGAGAAAAACAAGTGCTGAGCGAATGCCAAGCGAGCGATCAAACGAATGCGGAGGCAATGCAGAGTAAATAACTGGTCAGCTGCCAAGCGCATGCAGATCCCATGAATCGAACAAGTACATAGCCCGTGAGATCAAAGGAGCATAGAAGAGAAAGTCCTGAGCCGAGCGGGCGTAGAGCCCAAGAACTGAACAGGAGCATAGCATGTGAAATCGAAGGTGCCCGAAAGTGAAAGTCGTGAGTGTTGGAGCAATCTGGGTACTCTAGGTTTTGATGTTTGGGCAAAAGTTTAAGTTAGGTTTATTGTTGTATTTGATATGCATTTTGAGTGTGCAGGATACAGGTACAATAAGGAAAGTCCAAGTGTGATCTTGGTAAAGGAGGAAAGTCCAAGGACGAGTCTTGGCGGTGTAAGTCCAAGCATGTAGTCTTGGCAAAATAAGTCCAAGTGTGACTTGGTAATGGATGAAGTCCCGGAGGTGCGACCTCTTGGCAAAGGAAGACCCGACAAAATGACAAGGCCGATGGAAGCTCCAGAAGGCAAGATGTGAAGGATGGGGAGGCATCCGAGGGGCGCAAGGTTGATGGAGGAGGCTAGAAGGCTAGGTCTAGGTTGGTCGGGCAAGGACGAGTGCTGAGTGAATGTACTCGAGGGTAAAATCCTAGAATTAGGGTTTTACTGTAGCGTTATTGTAGCAGTACTGTAGCGTTGATGTAGAAGTACTGTAGCAGTTGACTGGTTGTTTCATCAGTCGATTGGTGTAGTCGACTGAGCAGTCGACTGGGAGCGAACAAAATGCTTATGTTCGTTCGGCCAGTGTGGAGCAGTCAACTAGTACTTTTACCAGTCGACTAGTATCGAGCCGTTGGGATATAACGGTCGAATTTCCACAAGAGGGCAGTCGACTGATGGTTTTGGTAGTCGACTGGTAGGCGAGATTTTCCAACACATGGCCTATATAACCAAGCCTTGGGAGCTTGGTTGAGGTTGACGAAATAGAGGTGGTTAACCCCTATTAGTAGTCTACCTATGCCCTAGTGTTTCAAGTGTTCTTGTAAGAGTTGTGGTGAGATTTCTCCACCTACAGAAGCTACGTGAGCTAGCCAGAGTTTGACGGGGAGTCATCCACTGACGGATCGGGATCGTCCATCTTACGGACAGCCGTGGAGTAGGAGCCCTAATCTCCGAATCACGTTAAATGATCGTGTAGCTTGGAAGCGACGATTTGGGTGAGACGCTATTCACCCCCCCCCTCTAGCAAACGTCAAGTTTCCAACAAGTGGTATCAGAGCAAGATGAGCTCTTGTTGGACTAATCGCCAAGGGAGCAAGTGCTAGAGAAAGAAGATGGAGTCGGAATGTCCTCTAGGATGGGACATCCGAATCCCACCTCCATACGAGCGCGAGGATTTCGACTATTGGAGGAAGCACATGGAGATGTGGTTTCAAATGAATTGGAACCAATAGATTGCGTTGGAGGAACTGTTTAAATCTCCAACGGACAAGAAGGGAAAGCATCTCCGACCTCGATATTGGACCAAGGAGCAAAGGGAGCAATCGGAGACGGACAAGGAGGTAACTAGAATTTTAATTAATTTATTACCTCCTAATGCGATATTGAATGTAGGTGAATACGAGAATGCAAGTGACCTTTGGAAAAAGGTAATTGCGCTTCATGAGAGTCCTACACAAATCCAAGAAGAGGAGGAGCCCAAAGAGAAGGGCTCATTGGTCCACAAAGAGAAGAATCAATTGGATGTTGACACGGGTTCAACATTCGAGGAGGAGAAGGAAGATGAGGAGGTATCATCCACATCTTTAAGGGAGAGGAAGAAGTGGAATCGTCCACATCTTCTAGTGAAGAGGAAGAAGAGCAATCCAAGGAAGAGGAGATCTTGGAAGCTCAACTCTCCACCTCAACTATTAAGAAGAGCACAAAGGATCACATCAAATGCCTTGAGTGTGGTAAGATGACACACTATAAGAGTAGGTGTCCAATGCTCCAAAAGGTAAGGGAGGTAAAGCCTAAACTCAACAAGGTTGATTTAATTAATGTGAGTTGTAGGAAGGAGAAGAAGCACATTAAGTGTTTCACGTGTGGTGAGTGGGGACACTACCACACAAAGTGCCTAAGGAGAGGAGATCTCAAGAAATTGGCGCACTTAAAGAAGTGGGAGAAGAAGAGAGCTTCAAGGGTAAGGGAGGTAAACCTTAATTTGAATTCAAGTTCAAATTTAAATTCTTTCATGCATTCTAGAAATAATTTTTATTATTTACCCAAGCATAATCATGGATTTAGATATAATGATAAGAATAAGGTTAATGTAGGTGATAACCCTAGGAAATCATTTTCAAATAATAGACCTAAAAAGAAACAACCTATCTTGCCTATGGAGAAGAAGGTGGTTAAAAACCTAGGCATTAATCTCAAGAAGGGGAGACACATGTCTAGGAAGGGTAGGTCTAAGAATGTCCATGATTGACATGTTGATTCTAGAGTTAGAACCCTAGAATTAGAAAATCAAGCCTTGAAGACAAAGCTTGAGGAAATGGAGAAAGTCCTAGAGAGGTTCATTATTGGACCTAAAAGACTTGACATGTATTTCGGTGGTCAAAGATTCAAAAATATCAAATTGGGTCCCTCCAAGACCAAAAGGAGGTCAAGTGCTAAGGTGACACATGACATTGGTAAGGGAGGAGTGACCAAGGACAAAGGAAAGTCATCCAAGGCCAATAAAAAGGAATATGCTAGGGTGACATATAATTATGGCAAGGATAAGGTGTCCAAGGTTAAGGACAAGAAGAAATTAACCAAAGACAAGGTGTCTAAGGTTAAGAAGATGAGTTTTGTAGGCCAAGTGTCACCCGAGGTGCACCAAAGTGGCCTAGCCATAGTGGATGAGTCACCTAGAGAGGTGGTTAAGACTAAGAGCTCTAGGGGAGCTCAAAGAGTCTTTGGGATATATGGTAAATGAATCTCAAGAGGATCATGCTTGGGATTCAAAATGGGTCATCAAATGTGCAAAAGTGGTTTAGAGACAGACTTGAGTCTCAAATCTAAGAAATTGACACAATTAGGTTGAGTATTATACATGAAAATATGAAAAAGGTCTCATATTGCATAAAAATTGGTTTTGGATGTATATATGCCATATAAACTAATGCTAGGGATGCATTATGGTTTAGTATGGACGGATACATCAAGAGGAAGTCAAAACTAGGACTTTAGGTTAAGGTTCAATTGAATCATTTAGCTAGTTTTGAATTTTATATTAATCTTGGGATCTGTGATAAATATTTTTTTAATATATTTTTTCCAAGTATACATAGATAAAATATACCTCTCCACAAAATTTGAAAATTTTTGGAGATTTATAGAATTTCTGATGTGTTTCTGAAGTTGATCAGAAAATGTTGATTTTTATTGAAATAATGTACTAGTCGACTGGTATAGTTACCAGTCGACTAGTAACACTGTTCACGAACATAAAATGTCTCTGTAAGCTCATTTTTGACGATGCCAGTCGACTAAGATTTATAGCAGTCGACTGATACAGTCTGAAAATATTTTCCAACATTAGAAAATAACCAAAAGAGTGGGGAGCATGTAATCTTATAGGGGGTTAATACATAATGTTTATGGTCATTAAAGGTCAAAGAGTCCAATAATTAGGATATTGTTGGAGCTCTTTTTGATGTATGGCAAAGGGGGAGAAGTTTAGATTTAAGTGGGAAACCTACATACTTTTGCAAGAAATTCTAATTCAAGGGGGAGCTTAAGAGAAGGGGGAGTGATTGCTCATTTATTAGCAAAGGGGGAGAAGTTTGCTTTTTGTGGGGGAGCTTAGGTGAAGGGGAGCCTAGGATTAGGTTTCATGATTTATGCATGTGTAGGTTGCATATTTATTTACATTATTATTGTTTCCCTAACTTAAACGGATTGCCAAACATCAAAAAAGGGGAGATTATTGGAACAATCTGGGTACCATAGGTTTTTATATTTGGGTAGAGGTTTAAGTTAGGTTTATTGTTGTATTTGATATGCATTGTGAGTGTGCAGGATACAGGTACAATAAGAAAAGTCCAAGTGTGTTCTTGGCAAAGGAGGAAAGTCCAAGGATGAGTCTTGGCGGTGTAAGTCCAAGCATGTAGTCTTGGCAACGTAAGTTCAAGTGTGACTTGGCAATGGACGAAGTCCCAGAAGTACAACCTCTTGGCAAAGGAAGACCTGACAACAATGACAAGGCCGATGGAAACTCCAAAAGGCAAGACGTGAATGATGGAGAGGCATCCGAGGGACGCAATTCTGATGGAGGAGGCTAGAAGGCTAGGTCTAGGTTGGTCGGGCGAGGACGAGTGCTGAGTGACATTCTCAAGGGTAAAATCCTAAAATTAGGGTTTTACTGTAGTGTTACTATAGCAGTATTGTAGAAGTCGACTGGTGGTTTCATTAGTCGACTGGTGTAGTTGACTGGGCAGTCGACTGGGAGCGAACAGAATGCTTTTGTTCGTTCGGCCAGTGTGGAGCAGTCGGCTGGTACTTTTACCAGTCGGCTGGTACTTTTACCAGTCTACTGGTATTGAGCCGTTGGGATATAATGGTCGAATTTTCACAAGAGAGTAGTCGACTGATGGTTTTGGCTATCGACTGGTAGGCGGGATTTTCCAACCTGTGGCCTATATAACTAAGCCTTGGGAGCTTGGTTGAAGTTGACAAAATAGAGGTGGTTAACCCCTACTAGTAGTCTACCTGTGCCCTAATGTTTCAAGTGTTCTTGTGAGAGTTGTTGTGAGCTTTCTCCACCCACAAGGAGCTACATGAGCTAGCCGGAGTTTGTCGGGGAGTCATCCACCGACGGATCGGGATCATCCACCTTACGGAGAACCGTGGAGTAGGAGTCTTGATCAACGAACCACGTTAAATGATCGTGTAGCTTGGAAGCGACGATTTGGGTGAGACGTTATTCACCCCCTCCCTATCTAGCGAACGTCAAGGTTCCAACAGTGAGCTGAGCGAGCATAGAGCCCAAGAATTGAACGGGAGTGTGGCCCATGAGATCGAAGGTATACGAAAGTGAAAGTCGTAAGCCGAGCAGGTGTAGAGCCCGTGAGATGCTTTGGTCCGAGACTGTGGAGATACTCTTATCCGAAACCCGTTGAGATAGCGCGACCCCGAACAAGGGAGATATATACTTCAATAAGCTGGTCCGAGACTAGTAGAAACTGCTCGACCCCGAACGGGGGAGATAAATACCTCAATAAGCTAGTCCGCGATCAATATAGACTGTTCGACCCCGAACGGGGGTGATACATACTTCAATATGGTCCACGATCAGTGGAGAGTGCTTGACCCCGAACGAGAGAGATAGATACCTCAATAAGTTTATCTGAGACCAGTGGAGACTGCTCGACCTGAACGGGGGTGATAGATACCTCAATAAGCTGGTCCGCGATCAGTGGAGAGTGATCGACCACGAACGGGGGAGACAGATACCTCAATAAGCTAGTTCGAGACCAGTGGAGACTGCTCGACCCTAAACAGGGGAGATAGATACCTCAATAAGCAGGTTCGCAATCAGTGGAGACTTCTCAACCCTGAATGGGGGAGATACATACCTCAATAGGCTGGTCCGCGACCAATGGAGACTGCTCGACCCCGAACGTGGGAGAGACATACCTTAATAAGCTGGTCCGAGACCAGTGGAGATTGCTCGACCCCAAACGGGGGAGATAGATACCTCAATAAGCTAGTTCGAAATCAGTGAAGACTGTTTGACCCCGAACGGGGGAGATAAGATATCTTATAAAATGGTCAAAAACTAGTGAATACTACTTGACCCAGAACGGGGGAGTTAAGAGATCTGATAAGTTGGTCCAAGACCAGTGAAGACCGCTCGACCCCGAACGGGGGAGATAAGGAAATCGATAAGCTGGTCCAAGACTAGTGAAGACCGCTTAATCCTGAACGGGGGAGATAAGAGATTCGATAAGTTGATCCAAGACTAGTGAAGACTACTCGACCCTGAACGGGGGATATAAGAGATCTGATAAGCCGGTCCGAGACCAGTGAAGACCACTCGACCCTGAACGGGGGGATATAAGAGATCCGATAAGCCGGTCCAAGACCAGTGAAGACCACTCGACCTCGAATAGGTGGCACGAAAGTCTCTAACGCTAAGCCCATGGCTCAAATATAACTCAAACCCGGCCGATCGGAACGAGAGTCTCTACCACTGAGCTCGTGACTCAAATATAACTCAAACCTGGTTTAGCGGCTCAGGAGTCTCTACCACTGAGCCTGTGACTCAAATATAACTCAAACCTGGCCGAGCAATTCAAGAGTCACTGACTCAAGGGTTTATAGTCACCGCTCGATTGTTGATTGACGTAGACAAAGGTTTATAGTGGCCGTTCAACTGTTGATTGGCGTAGACAAGGGGTTATAGTCGCCACTCGATAGTTGATTGGTGTAAACAAGGGTTTATAGTCGTCGATCGACTGTTGATTGACGTAGACAAGGGTTTATAGTCGTTGTTCGACTGTTGATTGATGTAGACAAGGGTTTATAGTCGCCGCTCAACTGTTGTATGACTCGATCCCTCGATTCTCGAATGCCCGTGGAGACGTGGAGTTGCAGAGATAAATAACATAGATCCCTTGACTCCCAAATTTCCGCGAAGTCAAGGAAAGAATAAATTGAGCCCCGACCTTCAAAGGGAGCGAAGCCCGTAGCAATACGGGGGATTAGAGCCCGTAGCAATAGGAGGAAGCAAAGCCCGTAATCAAAGATCAAGGCCCTTAGATCCGAATCGGCAAGCTGTACCACAAGTATCTAGTAGAGAAGTTGTGTCCCCAATATCTGATCAAGGAGTTGTGCCCCTGGTGTCTAATCGAGGAGATGTGCCCCTGGTGACTAATCGGGGAGTTGTGCCCCTAGTGTCTGACCAGGGAGCTGTGTCCCTAGTGTATGGTCGGGGAGTTGTGCCCTTGGTGTCCAATCGGGGAGTTGTGCCCTTGGTACCTAATCGAGGAGTTGTGCCCTACGTGTTTGACCGGGGAGTTGTGTCCCTAATGTATGATTAGGGAGTTGTGGACACCGGAGTGCCGAGAGAGAGGGCGACGACGTGCGTGGCAGCGGCCTAACTCGCAGTGAGGACTGCAAGGCGGTTTGCAGCGGTGGCTGGAGGCTGTCGGCGGGCGACGAGGGAGAAGGGGAGGCGACTACAGCGTCGCGAGAGGAAGCGGCGACGACGTTCACGACAGGGGTCGTAGGGTGTGTGTGAGGCGGAGAGACGAGCGTGAGAAGGTGACGCTCTGGTCTGTCCGGTGAGCGACGGAGGTGATGTCTTTTTGCCGCCTCCTAGTGGCGGCGATATGATGCCAAGAATAAAACACTCCCTTCTCAACGTGATGAACAGCACCCCATAAATATCAAAACTCTTCACATGTGAAAAGATCAAGATGCCCCTTTTCTTCTCCATAATTTTCTTTGAGCTTCATAATTATATTTATATTAGTTACGCGTAATGAAACTTTTCTGAAGACCTCGTATAGTATGCAGACTATTTTTTTTAATCAAATATTTTCATATATCTAATCTAACATCAATCTAACCTGTCAAGTGGGCTAAGTTGATGCTTCGCTATCAGGCTATAGATCTTACTATAGGCTTTGCCAAGATTCTTAGGGGACGCGTGGCGCGAGGTAATTAGAAGATGCTTTTGCTGTAATCTATCATCAATAGCACAAATCTAAACAAATAGCACCATTAAAATAATCGCATAAAGCTAATTAACAAAGACAAATAGAACCATGCGAGTGAGTGAATGACTATCGAATCATAATAAAATATTCATTGGAGCAATATAATAAAATATTCATCTTCTTTGGTACATAACGAATTAAATGATACTTCGAAATTCAAATTAAATACAGCAGCAGTAATTATCGATGTATAAACACAAAAGATGAGCCCCCCTTAATCGCAATCAACCAAAGAATTAATTAGATGTAATTAAGCATGAGTGCTGGTTAATGCAGCACCCTAGCGCATCTGGTGATGATGGTGCATCCCCGGCGATAAGGATTGGCCTGCCGCTGGCGGTTGCAGTTGTAGTAGGACTGGCCGCGGCGGTCGCACGGCACGCGGTCCCTCTTCAGCGCGTCGTAGCTTATGTACCTCCCCCGGTACGTGGCGAGGACTCGTCGGACGGAGTCCGACTCCATCTCTCCCTCCTCCTCGTCGCCGACACGGCCCTCACACGTCGGGAGGCCGCCGTCGCCAGCTCCGCGGCTCCAGTCGCTCGCCTTAATAGCGGTGGCTTCCGCGGCCGGCGACGGCGTCAAGTGGGAGAGCAGGAAGAGCACGAAGAGGAGAGGGAGGAAGGTGAGCCGGAGAGCCATTGGGATACAGAGGAGGAGAGGGGGGAGGGGAAGGGCGCATAGGTTTGCTATGCTGGTTTTAATTTGTAAGCATTTATAAAGGGGTGAGATTTAAGCTGGTTGAATCTGACGGCTATAAAACGGTCGTTCTTAGCCATTCCTATATATAGACAACCTCTTCGCCAGAATAGGCTTTGGTAAGTATAAGATGGTTTCCCGCATAGAACGGTAACAATTAGTCATATTAAGAGAGATTTTATTTATAAAAAAAGATTATTCCAACTATAATTAGTATGCAAATGCTCCTCAATACATAATAATGTCATAGGATTAGTATAATTATCTGAGTTATATTCAACTATTGAATGATAATTCACCACCAACGCTATTGATGTAAAGGATATAAGAAGCTTTGTGATAATCAAATGCTAAATTAGGGCTATGGCAACTCCATCTATGCTGGATAAGGCATCAAGGATTTGAAGGGTTGACGAGATTGATATCTGCACGAGCGTTTCATGTAGTATAAAAAATAGATTTTGAAGTTAATTTTCAACGGATGTGAAAATACCTTATTGAGTGTCTAATCTTCCCTATGCAAAAAATCATTATGCTACGACAAATAACTTAGTGACTTACCCCCTTTATAATGTATGGGACCATCCTGGAAGGACACCTAAGGTGACGACTTCACCTTTAATGCATTAGATAAGGCATTAAGCCTTCATGAGTATATATTACCAACTTGGTACTTAGAACATGAGAGCAGGGATTGAATCCCCGAGGAAACAATACATTGAGAAATAAAATCCCTCCCACCTAGAGAGGTTGTTCAGTCACCGTGAATTACTCTATTCATGTCGTTGTGGGGCCGACGGTAAGGTACTCAGGACCGGCTCAAGCCTATTTGAGGCTCTAGACAAAATTTTTTTTTTAGGCTTTTGATTTTCTTTTTTAAAATATTTCTCATCTTTTTTCATTCAAACTTGAGATTGAAAATGGCGATTTATCTTTTTAACAAATTAAATATTAATTCTAAAAAATATTTTTTTATACAATTTAATTTTCTCACTTTTTAGATGTAAAATTATTAATTAAATTTTCATATTCAAGTTTTGATAACTAAATTTAGATAAATATAAGTTTTACGATATTAAACAAAGTATTATTATTAAATATAATAATATATAGATAATAAGTTTACAATTTATTTAACTAAAAATAAGTGTATTCAAAATTAGTTTAAAATAAAGAAAGATAGAAGTATGCCTAATTATTTAAATAAATATTGGAGAGAACAATTCTTACAAAAAGGAACAAAATTGAAGAAATAAGAACAATGAAATAGGATAACAATAGAAAAAAAAAATTATGCTTACATGCTCAACTCATCATCATTGGTGAAACGCAAAAAAAAAAAAAAACAATGTACAAAATGATAAAATTGAATACAATCTTTAGAAAATAAAGATCACAATGAGATCAAACAAGTTATTATCATTTATCAAGAACTAAATGAAAGCTTTTATAGGCATAGAGAAAAAAAAAATCATATTTTTTATTGCCAAACCAAAACAATTGTAAATGATAGAATGGAGACAATGAAAAAATTGAATAGTTTATCACTGTAAATATATCTATATAAAAGTTAAACTTAATGTCTATCAAAGAAATGAAATGATAGAGGTATCTAACTCCATTGCTAAAAAATAATAAAATATTTCATTTTGATCAGCCACAATATAGATGAATGTATTAACATTTGAATTGTATGGATAAGATACAAAATTTCTAATTCATGTTCTTATTATATGAGAAAAAAACATCACCAATGAATGAGAATGTAACGAGAGTAGGCTATGATTGAGAGATATAGAAAAGAAATATATTAGATTTTATAAAATAACATCCATAATCAAAAATAAATTTAATTTGTTAAAAAAAAACCCTTTATGTCTCTATCCATTGAACCTTAATTAAATATTTATGGATTTCGAAGCTTTGATAGATAGATCATGTAAATATTTAATCACGTGGGCCCTAGTCTTTTCTATTCTCTTAAAAAAATATACATAAAAAGATATTTAATATATTAAAAATAATAACCCCAATTTTTAAAGAATGAAATTGTGTAATTTTTTTTTTATCATGTGGGCAATATTTTTTTCCATTCTCTTTAAAAAAACATATAAAAAAATATTTAATACATTAAAAATAATGGACCCTAATAAAAATTGGAGCCCTAAGCATAGGCCATTATATCATGACCTGTGCCTAAAGTCGGTCCTGAAAAAAAAAAGGTAGATCCGCTACTTTAGGGGCCCCCCTAGTGCCAGCTCCACGGATATGGAGGGAGGTTCATACATTTACACAGACCATAGGCGCATGGCGAGGTAAACTCCAGGTTGTTAGGTACATAGGTTCATGCAGGCACCTGTGCTTAAAGCGGCCCTGAAGGCACTTGAAGTGAGTGAGTCACCTTTGCCACACTAGATAAGACATTGTTGACCTTTGGCACATTAGATTAGACATTGTTGCCCTTAATTATGGTTCAGCAGTAGAGCGTCTATGCAACCTTACAAACACTTACGATTCGATTTCCAACTATATCGCACTGAATGATATTTTCCTCTAATGAGAAGATAAACTTGAAATGTTGGACTGCTGGGTCATTCGTTACAAATACTCATAGTTCGATTTCCAACTACATCGCACTGAATGATATTTTCCTCTAATAAAAAGAAAAACTTAAAATATTGGGATAGTTCATTGTTAACATTTTTGAATTTATCTTGATGTCCGATGAAAAATTTTTATAATATAATGCAAAAATTATAAATTTCTCCTTAACAATAAGAGCTTTGGCTGATGTGTCAAATAAGTGGGAGGAAGCTCCTTTTATTGTATTTGGGGAGTTACTTCTTTTTATTTTTTATAAAATTTTAATTATATTTTATTAACTATATATATAATAATATATTAAATATATTTTCTACATAAAATATAAAATAAATTATCTATAATGAGTGAGACCATAAAAAAAATTGTCCCAGGTTTTTTTAATAATGAAGAGATTTTTTATTTTGACGTGATATTGTATGGCATAAAAAAAATCTACAACAACTACTACCGTGCATGGGAGATGTTCTTAGAACTAATCATTTAGATGCTAGAGAGAATAGAAATCACAAAATTAAATTCATCCCCGCAACTTAGAACTAATCATTTTGTATTCTAGAAAAAATGCCATCGATTTAGGAATGAATCCCCGACAGAATTTATCAAGAATGCGATCGCCCCAAATAAACGTGATGGTAGGGTTGCCGAGTTATTGTGGCAGTTGGCAGCTGAAACCATTCCCTATCGATATCAGTGATTTTAACTGACAAATGCTTACCCTGGCAGATTGCTCACTGGAAGAAAATAAGTGCAACTACTAACCACAATTGACTTTGATGGACCTATATGGGTTGTGATTTAATGAGGCACCTCCAGAGACTGTACTGTAAGTGTGAAGCTTTTTTGGATTTCTATGAACAATGAATAATGAACCATGAAGATCGTCTGTAAGGCTGCCGTCTGGAGCATGAGCAAGTTATTGCAGGGGGACAGTTGAGGCAGCTGCTAATTAAGTATTTACTCACCATCTTTTTCAGTTAGGAAACAGAGTGAGGGCGACCTCGATCGCATCCTTTCGATCGGGCTAGCTGCCCGATCAACTCTCTATAAACTCGTCGTCGAGTGCCGGAAATCTGTGCATTCCGATGTCTTCTCCTCCAATGGATCGCCTGTTCGTGTTCCTCCCTCTGCTTTCGTTCTTCTTGGTAATTACAGTTCTGTCTTCTTTTCTTTGCTACAATTGACGTGGCGGCGCTAACTTCCAGTTCCTCTGCTTCGGCAGCTTCTTCGCGCTTCGAGTGATGCGGCCATGTCTCCCCAGGAAGCCTACTGGCGTACTGTCCTCCCTACCACTCCCATGCCGAGTGCCATCGCTGATCGTCTCTCTCTTGGTCGATCTTGACGTTGCAGCTTTTGAGATTTTGTCGATTGAACAGTTTGGTTTGTTCGATTCGTTGATGGTAAATCTGTGTTTGGCAGGTGTGACGGTGGGGAGTGAGAAGACGACTGTAAGTGTTGGTAAAGGCGGCGTGCATGTTAACACTGGGAAGCCCGGCCGCGGCACCACCGTCAACGTCGGCGGCGGCGGCGTACATGTGACTACCAAGAAGCCCGGCGGCGGTACCAGCGTGAACGTTGGTCATGGCGGTGGGGGAACTGGTAAGCCCGGTGGCGGAGGCACCACGGTGAACGTCGGGCATGGCGGGGTGCATGTGGGAACAGGAAAGCCCGGTGGCGGAGGCACCACGGTGAACGTCGGGCATGGCGGGGTGCATGTGGGAACAGGAAAGCCTGGTGGGGGAGGCACCACGGTGAACGTCGGCCACGGCGGCGTAGGCGTGCACGTCGGCCCCTATACGGGAAAACCGCCGGTAAGGGAACACTCACCTTTCCTTTACGAGTACGCGGCGAGCGAGACCCAAATCCATGACGACTCCAACGTCGCCCTGTTCTTCCTCGAGAGCAACCTCCACCCCGGCACGGCCATGACCGTCCACTTCACTCGACCCAGCGACTTCCGTGCAGCCTTCCTCCCGCGGAGGGAGGCCGACGCCATCCCTTTCTCGTCGGCTCGGCTCCCGGAGATCCTCGACCGGCTCTCCATCAAGCCCGGTTCGCCGGAAGCAGAGATGACGCTGAACACGCTGCAGGAGTGCGAGCGCCCTGCGGCGCCCGGCGAGAGGAAGGTCTGCGCGACTTCGCTGGAGTCGATGGTGGACTTCAGCGTCGCCAACCTTGGTACGCGGCGCGTGGTAGCGGCGTCGACGTCGGTCAGTAAGGCAGGGACGCCGCGGCAGATGTACACGATCGAGGGGGTGAGGAAGGCAGTGGCGGCCGAGGGGAAGGTGGTGGCGTGCCATGCGGAGAAGTACGCGTACGCGGTGTTCTACTGCCACACGTCGGCGACGGCGAGGGCATACACGGTGTTGCTGGTGGGAGCAGACGGGACGAAGGTGGAGGCGGTGGCGGTGTGTCACACCGACACGGCCGGCTGGAACCCCAACCACGTGGCCTTCAAGACGCTGAAGGTGAGTCCGGGGACGGTGCCAGTGTGCCACTACCTGCCGGAGGACCACGTGGTGTGGAGCCGCAGCAATTAATGGCAGTCCATTGCAGCTACGGTAGCCAGAATATTGTCGCAAATATATCAGTATGGTTGTGAGAGTAATGATAGTAGATTTATGATATCTATCGGTGCCACGTAGGGCCGTACGTTGTACACATTCTAATACTATTTGGACCTACAATAACTTAATAAAGATATATATGTGCCAAATATATTTCAATTGTCTACTGTGTGCAGATATATATATATATATATATATATATACGTTTCATGTGAACATCAGCGTATATATATACGTTTCATGTGATCATCAGCGACGTACAGATATAACGATGCCAGCTCAATTTTTTTTATAAAAAAATATTTTTTTATTCTCTCTTTCGATTTTCTATTTAAAATAATGATAAAAATATTTTTTAAAATCTAAATTTCTCTCACCCTTACCCTCTCCTTCTCCCTCTCATCTCTTTCTTTGCCACCATCTTCTATCACAGTATGTTTCTATCGGGCAAATAAAAATTAAAGACATTGTAAGTTACTTGGACAATTTATAATCTCATGTTTATTCTTGAGCTAGCAAGAAATTTGAAAAATTATCATCGAACATATAGCCGATGTTAATTTACTTAACACTTCTCTCATCTCTTTCTTTGCCACCGTCTTTTGTCACAGTGCACTTTTATCGGGCAAATAAAAGTAAAGAGATTGCAAGTTACTTGGACAACCTATAATCTCATATATATTCTTGAGCTAGCTAGAAGTTCGAGAAATTACCATCGAACACATAGCCGATGCTGATTTGCTGAACACTCCTCTCCATTCTTGATCGTAAATCTTTCCATTCCACTGTCTATTTTTCAACTTTGTATAATATTTTTTAACTTTGATATATACTACAATGCACAAGCCTTAGCTATTTTCTTACCAGTTTTTACTTATATAATTTGCAAGAACTTCCCAAACATCAATTCTCACAATTGATAACCAATAGTAATTCATTTTATTTTAAGTTATAATTTCCAGCCGCGTTCCTAATATATATTATAAGGATTTATGCTACAATGTATAACACTAATGCTTGTAGCCACTTGGACAGTTAACTGCTACACATTATAGTATCTACTTCCACGATTAGCTGCTACACCTTGTAGCAGCTAAATGTCTAAGTAGCTACTACAACGTGTGTAACTAACCGTTGAAATAACAGTTACTTGGTAAGTCGTTTCATTTTAAATTGTAATTCCCTCTATTCCTGATATATACTTTTTATACGTGTTTCTAAATAATCTATTTAATTAAGATAGGGGAAAATGTATATTGTCTTTATTGGACTTATAACTGCTACAATGTTATAGTAGCTACTTGAAATGTTAGCTGCTATAACGTTGTAGTATGTACTTGGAATGATAATTGCTACAACGATGTAGCAACTACTTCGATGGCTACTTGTTATAGTGTTGTAGCAACTACTTGGAATGATAACTGTTACAATAGTGTAATAGCTACTTCGACGGCTAGCTGCTAAAACGTTGTAGCAGCTACTTGGAATGTTAACTACTACAATGGTGTAGCAACTATTTCGACAGCTAGCTGCTACAACGGTGTAACAGCTATTTCGACAGCTAACTACTACAACGTTGTAGCAGCTACTTAGAATGTTACCTGCTATAACGGTGTAACAACTACTTTGACGGCTAGCTGCTACAGTTTGTATAGCTACTTGGAATGTTAATTGCTATAACAGTGTAGCAGCTACTTCGACGAATAGCTGTTATAACGTTGTAGCAGATACTTGAAATATTAATTGCTATAACAGTGTAGTAGTTACTTTGACAGCTAGCTGTTATAACATTGTAGCAGTTACTTGGAATATTCACTATTACAATGGTGTAACAGCTACTTCGACAGCTAGTTGTTACAACGTCGTAGCAGCTACTTAGAATGTTAATTACTATAACGGTGTAGCAGTTACTCAAATGGCTAGTTGCTACAGCGTTGTAGCAGCTACTTGGAATATTAACTGCTATAATGGTGTAGTAGCTACTTGAAATATTAACTGCTACATCATTGTAGCAGTTACTTCGACGGCTAGCTGCTATAATGTTATAGCAGCTACTTTGACAGGTAACTACTATAATGATATAACAGCTAATTCCACAATGTAGATTGCTATAACGTTGTAGTAGCTACTTTGATGGTTAGTTGCTATAACGTGTAGCAGCAACGTCGACAGATAACTGCTATAATGATATAACAGCTAATTCGACGGTTAGCTGCTACATCGTTGTAGTAGCTACTTCGATGGCTAGCTGCTGCAACGTTGTAGCAGCTACTTGGAATATTAACTGCTATAATGTTGTAGTAGCTAATTCCACAATGTAGACTGCTACCTTTCTACAATAGATGCTCCACATTATAACAGCTATTCTACATTTGCCGTTACATGCTGTAGCAGCTACTTTGACACTCCAAATAAACTTTTCTTATTAATTTTTTATTATAGAGTTTGTAGGAAACTTAACAAACATCATTTCTCGCAAACCATTCAATGGTAAGTCTTTTCAATATAAGTTGTAATTATCTCTAATCCTAATATATATTATCATGCACACAGAGAAAGCGAAAATATATTATACAATTAACGTTTTCCCTCATCGACCAAATTTTTAACCCTTAAACTCGACATGCAATAAATATTTCGAAAGAATTTCATTGAAAGTTGATTGGTGCCCCATGGTGTCTTCGTCATTCAACCTCATCGTGATGACTTGTTTCTTATACGAAGCTTCTCCTCCATCGTAAATATTTCATTAGACTTTAATGTTTTTATTTTTCTCCTCTTATTTAGGGGTTTGATTTTTTAGAGTTTTGATTCTTCTCCTAGCAACTATAATGGTGTTTAATGATTATAGGTCTTTGGATTAAAGATTTACTTTAAGGAAATAGAGGTTTAAAAAAAAGGTTGTAATGTTGTAGCAGCTACTTGATAGCAGCAGCTACAACATAGTTAAACTCTAATGATTGATATAACGTGGTTAACCCTACAGTCCCTATTATTTTCTCAGTATTGTAGTAGCTACTTGACTCTAACTGCTACAACGTGATAAGTATCCATGTTATAGTAGCTACTAATCACATTGTAGTAGGTAGGAGAAATTATAGACATTATAATGTATCATATTATGGTTAAAATATAACAGTGTAATGTATCATATTATGGTTGAAAACTAATAACATTGTAATGAAGCCAAATGATTATCACTAAGGTTTGATATATTTGTTTGACAGAATTAAATGGTAAGCCAAAGAACTTCTGCTTCCCGTGCATATCGTAAGAAAGTATATTGGAAAAGTAATTACCCTCACTTTAAGAGTTTTTTATCATCACTATACATAAATGACCGGTAGATGGAGTTGATAAATAGAAGTTCATTTGCTTGGACTATAACCATGCCTGAAATTGTAAATATCCGAAGCCTTATACAAAATATGTTTGATAATTAGGACATTGAAGATAGATGTTTCATCTTTCATAATGAGATTAGTTTCACAAGGAAAGATGTTTTACTGATTCTAGGACTCCCAAATCAAGGCGATGAAATAAATTTACAGCAATATATAGTTGCCACCCCACTATTTCTTCAACTTTTCAGTAATGTGGAGTGTACACAGAAGGAATTAGAGAACAAGATGATCAACTTCAGTAAACAACCTTCATCTGCTGAATCTGATACTCTCATTTGTCAATTTTTAATATTGTATTTCTTTATTTGTGTTTAATTTACTACTATTAGCAGTATATCTAGATTATCAGTACAATCACTAATTGATTATATAGATAATTTTAAGAATTTAGGTAGGTATAATTGGTATAAGGTTGTATATGATTATATGAGCCCACATCTGGGGGTCATTGGTGTGATGCTTTTACAGAGATCGAAGCCAGAGGACCTTGAGGGAAATCAAACTCCCATGCTCAAAGGGTTTACACATCTCTTCGCTGTAAGTTCTTAAATTTAATGATAGATTCATATATTTTATGCATAAAATTTTATATTTAACCATTTTTATTGTATTGCAAGTGTGGATATATGAACATGTCAAAATAATAGATCCTTACAGACAACATGCCCTTTCAAGAATATGCAGATAGAAGTGGTCAGACTCTCGTGTGGAGACAATAAAGTCTAGGATTATAAAATTACTTGCTGCCAAAATAATTATTGATTTAACTCCATTAGATCTAGAGACACATCTGCTCTTAAATGATTCCCTAGAAGATGTTGTAGAGCATATAAATCAATAAATTATTGAGGGGTTTATACAATCAATTTATGAGGAAATTCCTAAATAAGTTCCTGAGCAATTTCCTGAACAAGTAGCCGAAGCTCAAGAATTTACTGTAGAATATGTTCAGGAGAAAGGGTCTTGTATAATTTGCTAAGTAAGGGAGGGCAAAATTGTTCATTTGGAGTCGGTGGATTAGGCCAACGTCCAGCTCATTGTAAACATGGAGACTAGAATTGGTGAGTTAATTGATGAGATTAAAATCTGTGTCAGTGATTTAGAAACTATAATAGCTGACAAGGATAAAACAATTAATGAAAATTCTAGCTATAAAAGACAAAATTATAGCAGAACAAGAGAGAAAAATTAAAGATCTTCAATGTTAGTTGCTTGCCAAGGATATAGAGGCATTACTTGCTAATCGGCCAATAATAAGGGCAAAGAGGAGTGCTATAAAGAGAATCACACTCCCACCTGCAAAAGAGATTAAGGGAGTGTTCATGGCCAAAAGAATTTAAAAAGTCAGTTTCCAAGATGAGCATGAGACAGAGATGACCAAGGCCAAAGGAGAGGAAAATATTGAGCATCTTGTTAAAGGTCAAGAAGCCTTTGTCTCATCTGCGGATGTAGCTGCTACATCTTCATCATCTAAACTTTTGCATACGCTTGTCAAACACAAATCCAAAATCATAAAGGTACGATTTAGATTGGTTAAATGTTTTGTCTTTGATTCCTATATCACATATAAATTACTCATGGAGAAAACTTTTGTCTATGTATTTGTTCAGCAAGTGAAGTCATATTTTAAGAAAAATAAAGATGATGTAGTGGCAGAGACATTATTGAAACTGAGTCAACTAGAATGAGTCAAGTGTTCATTGACTGATACACTTACTGTAATGCAAATATATGATGAAATATGTTAATACTTCTATTGTGAACACAAAGATAAATTACATTGGAATTATCTTCTTATTGTATAGTCAAATAAACATTTTATAATATTAAATAAAATCAACCACGCATATTTAGAAATTGGTATAACACATGTAATTTTTGTAACTGCTCCAATTGTACTAACAATAGGTACTAGTGTTATAAAACATAATTTATTAACTATGACAAAGGCAATATGGTCCAATAGAATGATTTCATTGAATATGACATCTTTCCTGGGTGTTTTTGATTGGACCGTAGCCACAAATGGCGATTGCATAAATGCATATTTTTCAATCATTGTAGAGGAAGCCAAAACCTCTGGCATACTGATGCCGGGCAGGATAGCGATTATCCTACAGGCTGGTGCGAAAAATAAAATTGAGGAGAAAACAAGAAGAGGAACCTTCAAGAAGGAAACCTTTTATTAAAACTTGAGGGGTTAATCCCTCAACATCTAAACATGACTCTTATATAGACCACAACCTAAGACTCAAATAAGGAAAGAAATTACAATAATTATAATTAATAGATCTTAATTCTAAAATTGTAAAGAAAGAAAATATATTTTTACCCAAAAAGAAAAGTAATTAACTTAATGATCTTAACTCAAAACAAGACGTAGATCAAAACAAATCCTCTCTAAAAAATATAAAAAAATATGAAAATTACCTAAGTACCTAAAAAATAAAAATTACCAAAAATAGAAAAAAGCCCTAGAAAGGGTTTAAACGTTAGAATTTGGGACTAAAATTGACGGTTACAATTACATCGGTAACAAATGTAGATTTTTAAATTTTGCATGCATGATGATAGACAGAGCCTGATTCCGAGTCTCGAGTCAAAAGTTATGCTCATTTGAAGTTTGAAGACTTATATTGGACTTCAACAGGGGTTGGGCCTACATCAGTCTCCCCAGCTTGAAAAGAACTCGTCATCGAGTTTAGATTAACTTCATTAGCAACCGTCGAATAAGGAGTTAGGTGCTTCACATTGAAGATATCAGAAGTCTTCAAATAACTAGGAAAGCGCAACTTGTAGGCATTGTCATTAATCTTTTACAATATCTCACATAGTCTGACTTTTCGATCCTTTAGCTTATTATATTCTCCAACAAGGAAACGATCACGAGTTAATACAGCCTAGACAAAATCTCTAATCTCAAAAAGTACCTGTTGGCGATGACGATCGACCTGATCTTTATACTTAGTATTGCTTTCCATAATTGCTAGTTTCATTTGCTCATGAATACCTCGAAGATGCTCTGTCATCTCATCTGCTTTAGGACAAATTCTCCCTACACATGGAACAGAGGCTAAGTCTAGAACTTCTGATGGATTCTGGCTATAGACAATTTCAAAAGGACTCAATCTCGTAGAAATATTTTTCAATTTGTTGTAGGCAAACTTTGCTTGAGGTAACACCAAGTCCCACTGCTTTGGTTTAGTTCCTAAAAGGAATCTTAGAAGATTACCTAGACTCCAATTTGCCACCTCAGTTTGACCATTCTTTTGAGGGTGGTAAACACTGCTAAAGTTTAACTGTGTTCCCAATTTCCCTCATAAGCTCTTCCAGAAGTGACTGATGAATTTGGTATCTCGATTTGAAGTTATGGACCGAGAAACGCTATGTAAATGCACGATCTCCTTGAAGTAAAGATGGGCAATCCGAGTAGCATCCATAGTCTTCCTGTAAGCTATGAAATGCACCATCTTTGAGAATCTGTCAACAACAACAAGAATTAAGTTTGACGTTCGTTAGGTGCGGGGTAATCCCAATATGAAATCCATGCTGACATCGAGCCAAGGAGTTTCAGGAACAGGTAGGGGAGTGTATAAGTCTGCATTAGTTAGAACCCCCTTAGACCGCTGGCATACAAAACATCGATTAACAAAGTGAGTCACATCGCTGGTTAACTTGGGCCAATAGAAATTGACAGAGATAAGGGTCAACGTCTTATCACGTCCAAAGTGCCCCTCATTATGAAGCTCGCTCATAATCTACTGCCTTAGAGAGCAGTCTGGAATGCATAGCTCCTGGAATATCCTTCCGAATAATGGGTTAGCTGTATACATATATGGAAAAACCTCAAAGCCTATAACCCTAGTACTCATGGTGGTGAATAATGAAGAATGCTGACTCAGAGCATCTGCAACACGGTTCAAACTTCTCGCTTGGTGCCTTATTGTAAAGGTAAACTCTTGTATGTAAGCCACCCACTTGGCATGCCACCTGTTCAGCTTGTGTTGGCCATTAATATACTTTAATGCTTCATAATCAGTGAACAGGATGGATTCCTTCTGTACTTGGTAGTGTCACCAATGCTTCAAGAATTGTATGATGGCATAAAACTCCAAGTCATAGGTAGAATAATTTTCTTGGACCCAGAGAGCTTTTCACTGAAGAAAGCAACTGGTCACCCAAATTGACTCAGAACACTCTTGATACCTACCCTAGATGCATCACAATTGACCACGAATATTCTGTTAAAATTAGAAGGCTAGAACTGGTGCTTCGATCATCCTTTGTTTGACTAGTTGAAAGCCAACCTTTGCTTCTTCAAACCACTTGAAATCCCTTCCCTTGAGACACTCCATGATAGGAGCAATCAGAGTGCTAAAATTTCTAATGAACCGGTGATAGAAAGAAGCTAAGCCATGGAAGCTTCTGACATTGTGCAAGGTCCTCGGTTGAGGCCACACTGGGCTGCATCTATCTTTATTTGATCTACATGTACACCATCAGGAGACATAATAAAGCCGAGGAAATTTACCGATGTAGTAAAGAAAGAGCACTTCTTCTTGTTTACAAATAAACACTTCATTTTCATCTTTTCAAAGACGACATGGAGATGATCAAAGACATGTCAAACTGTAAAGGAGGATGTTGTCAAAGTATACCACCACAAACATTCCCATAAAGGACCGCAAGATCTGATGCATAAAACTCATGAAGATACTGGGCGCATTGGACAATCTAAAAGGCATGGCCATCCACTCATATAGCCCATGCTGCGTCTTGAATGTCATCTTATCATTCATCACCAGACCTTATTCTAATCTGGTGGTATCTGTTGGTGTAATTTACACTAATGGTCTAACTTAGATTTTGATGAATGATAAGTAAGTTAAGTTAGGTTATGTTGTGATCTAACCACTTGATTAAGTGTGCAGGAGAAGTCTAGATAGGTCAACGGGCTAACCAGATATCTGGCAAGAAATCTAACTAGGTCAACGGGTAGATCATATAGCTGGTACGAAGTTTAGATAGGTCGACGGGCTGATCGGATATCTGGCGAGAAGTCCAGCTAGGTCAACGGGTCGACCGGATAGCTAGCATGAAGTCTAGACAGATTGACGGGTTGACCGGATGTCTGACAAATTGGTAAGTTAAGGTAAGTCACTGGAGGAGAATGACTAAGTGAGGACACGTCCCGGTTGAGGGGACATTAGGCGTTGGTCCAGTTTAGGTCCATTTGAGATCCCTAAACTGAGACCTTGACTAGTTTCTGGTCTTGGGAGGACAAGAACTAATTACTACTCTTTATTATTAATTATTATTGTCCTAATATTTGTTTTGCAAGTTATTTGGACTAACATTGTTTTTCAAGACAAAAGGAGCATATTTGCCTTTGGATGAACATTGTCCGAAGGTGCCTTCAAGTAGTGAAGGCGCCTTCGTACTGTTCATAGAAGGTGCCTTCGATGGCTATGGAAGGCGCCTTCCGTATGGTGAAACTTTGACCTCACCGTGGATAAGTGTTGGGTTGTTCGGGATCAAGTTTAACCCATTGGAGGCGCCTTCGGCTGTTATGGAAGGCGCCTTCCAGGCCTTATATAAGGCAATCTTGAGAAGGCATTCATACAACACTGGTATACTAGCTACTGCGCATCTGTTTAAGCTTTCGACTGCTCCTGATTCCTGCTACAACTCTATGGCAAAGCTATCGTGCCCGACGACTACTCCGAGGAGTTCTGATCTCACCCGATAAATTGACATCAACGCAAGTGCTATTATTTCAATCCTTAAGTGTTGGTAACATTTTTGTATACTTAATTACTACAAAAGGACAAGTGCAGTGTGTTGCACTTGATCTAATCTTTTTTGTACTCGATTTTCTCTTCTGGAGATAGCAGAAGAGATTTTTAGTGGATTGCCCATCGATAGGTCTGCGGGACTTGGGTCTTGGAGTAGGAGTCATCGAAGGCTCCAAACCAAGTAAAAACTGTTGATACAGTCTGACCTGGCTGTTGTTTTGATGTTGACACTGATTTAAGTTTGTATCAGATATTAATTAAACTTAGACTAATTATTGATCAAGGTTGATCATATGGAGAGGAAAAGTCCAAGTACGGATACTTGGCACGCGAAGTCGGAGAGGGCTCAACAGCTCGTTCTCTGGACTAGGTCAGAGAGGGCTCGCTAGCTCGTTCTCTGGATCGGACGAAGTCAGAGAGGGCTCGGTAGCTCGTTCTCCAGACTAGGTCAGAGAGGGCTCGATAGCTCGTTCTCTGGACCGGATGAAGTCGGAGAGGGCTCGGTAGCTCGTTCTCCGGACTAGGTCAGAGAGGGCTCGGTAGCTCGTTCTCTGGACCGGACGAAGTCGGAGAGGGCTCGGTAGCTCGTTCTCCGGACTAGGTCAGAGAGGGCTCGGTAGCTCGTTCTCTGGACCGGACGAAGTCGGAGAGGGTTCGGTAGCTCGTTCTCCGGACTAGGTCAGAGAGGGCTCGATAGCTCGTTCTCTGACTAGACAAAGTCGGAGAGGGCTTGGTAGCTCGTTCTCTGGACCAGGAAGACATTAGGGTTTAGGGCTGGGAGGCTCTAAAACTAGCACAGGGACATTGGATCAGTCAACAGACCGATCCAGTGATACTTTGGTTGACTGGATCGGTCGACAGACCGATCCAGTGATACCTTAAGTGAACTGATCGGTCTCGTGACCGATCAGTAACCACACAGAAAGTTTCTGTGGGTTATCTGATCGGTCTGTGGACCGATCAGTAACCACACAGAAGAATTCTGTGGGTTATCTGATCGGTCTACAGACCGATCAGAAAGAAGCGATGGGATCGCTGGGACTCAAAGCGATAGAGGGGGATCGGTCTGTGGACCGATCCACCCATAGGCTGATCGGTCCACAGACCGATCAGACTCTTCCCAGACCGATCAGGATGAGACCTGATCGGTCTAGAGATCTATGGATCGGTCTGTTGACCGATCCATAACATGTCGTTTGTCTCTGCTGCTTCTGTGATATTTCTGATTCACTTCTGATTCACCTGATCAAATCATCTGCTGTGAGATTTTTAAGTTACAGGTTGCAGGTATCGTGCCATTGGTTAATTTCAAATGAAGCTTCATTAGAAGAATAAGAACAAGTGCCCTTTATGTTGTATTTCACTGCAAGTGATGCAATTCGAGCTTCAACGTTCACTGGCCGTGATCAGTTGGACTCTTGCTCATTGGTTCGAGCTCAGAGACACCAGTGAAGACCATGGATGGTATTGGTGTGAGTTCAGAGAACCAGATGAGAAGAAAGAGTGATTGGCGACGCCTGAGTTGGTTGCAGTGATTCGACACAGGTGACAGTGATTCGGGATAGTGAGAAAGCAGAATAATAAGAAGGAAGAAGAGAGTGTTGGATCGAGACCACGCTAGAGGGGGGGGGGGGTGAATAGCGTTCGTGGCTATTTTTTTCGATTCGTAAAACAAACGAGTAAAAGCGCAGCGGAATAAAGAAATAACGAACACAGAGAGACAGGAAGATTTACTTTGTTCGGAGCCTAAAGCGACTCCTACTCGAAGGCCCGCGATCCTTGATCGCTTTCCATGGGCAACAACTATAAGCACGATAAAACTATTACAGATTAACTACAATTTAAAGCAGTAAACAGATTATACCAACAACAAAAGGCTAAATCGAAGCTCCGGGTTGTCGGGGTGTCGTTGCAGCACTTTCTGGATCGAGTCGTTAGCAGCTTGTCGCAGGGAGATTACTTAGATTGTCGTTTTTTTGTGCTGCACCTCGACCCTTCTTTTATATGAGGTTCCGGGTGCCTGGATCCCTTCCGGGCGCCTGGAGTGTGACGTGGCCAACCAACCAGGATGCTCCACGTGTCAACTTCGCGCAGGGGATAAACTTTGGTCCGGCGGATCCATCCGGCGCCGGACAACTTTTTCCAAAGCGGGTTCCTCACCGCAAACAAAGATTAGTCCGAGCAAAATCCCCAGCAGTGTTAGAATAAGACAAAACATCGTGAAGAAGAATTGACGGTCTTGACCGTCAAAGTCTGACTTGATTTCCGGCAAAATCCTAGGTCGACCGACGCCTCTTCCCTCTACGGGGAACGCGCCCTCACCTACTCCACTCAGGAGATTTACCTGTTGCCAGTCGATCCTCCAGATCGACTGGATTTTTGCTCATCACTCGATGCTTCCGGACTTTCTGCTGGACATCCGCTTCCCGGCTAGTCCAGACTTTCACTTGGTTCGCGACACCAGGACTTTCCACCTAGGGTTACCACCCCCTAGGACTTTTGCCTGAAGCCATCGACTTGCCAAGACTTTCCGCATAGGGTTACCACCCCCTATGACCTAGGGTTACCACCCCCTAGGGGTTTTCCCTTTGCCTAACCGCAGCCAGGACTTTCCTGAAATACTCATTCAACCATGTTAGATTACAACAACCCTTAACTTTGAATCTTTTGCCATTATCAAAACTCAGGTTCGATCGTCGGATGCTTCCCACACCAACAATCTCCCCCTTTTTGATTATGGCAACCCAAATTCAAAGTTAAGTAAAAAAAACAAACGCATAAGTATATTAAGCAATCTTAAGTATATAAATTCAAATGAACGCCTAACTTAAGCTAACACTTAAACTTTTTGTAAACTTTTTGTCAAGCTCCCCCTTAATACAGGGTTTCCTTTTTCTTTTGAGTTTCTCTACTTTGAATTTCTCTACTCTCCCCCTTTGCCATATATCAAAAATGAGCTAGTTTTGAAAAACTTAATTTTTCAAGACAGAATTAAAAACATTTTAACTTAGGCAAGGAAAGTGAAGGACAACACTTTAGAATTTATTTTGTTTGAATAGACATAGAAAAACATGAGCTCTTTTTGAGTCTATGGAGTCTATAGAAAAACATTGGTTTCCAAAATTTTCATAGAAAAATTTTCAAAATACAAGTTTCAACTTCAGAGATTTTTAAATAAATTTGCAAGGAAAAATAATTTTTAAAGCTTTAACAACTTAATGAATTTTCAAAAGGGTTTAAAAAAAAATTTCAAAGACGTATATGAAAGTTAGAAGATATTTGAAAGTTAAGTTTGGAGAAAATTTTGATAAAACTGCTTAAGGAATGTTTTTGAGATAAATTTCAGGAATACTTAAGGCAAAGGAGAAGAGATAACCTTAATTTAGTTTTAGTAAGGTTTCAGTGTTCTAAAGTCCAAGCATGAGTCAAGATTTGGTTTTGATCAGGTATCAGAGCCCTTAAGTACAAACATGCTTAAACTTTTAATATTGCCTCCACCAACTGTCTAACCATTTAGCTACTTGCTGATTGCCTAGAGGGCAACAGTGTTCACCTGGTTAGTCAAGTCAAGTCAATTGATCCAGTTAGATTTGACTAAGGCTGGAAGACTTGATTTGATTACTGTTAATTATGTATTTAATGCCCAGACTCATATTGATGCACAGAAATAAGCATTCTTGAGTCCAGGCTGTACCCTATGCATCTCACACCGTTCTATGTTTTACAAACACAATCAAGGTAAACCTAGGTGTTTGTGAGATGCTCTGGCTGAGTCCTGGGGGAACATGTTTTCTAAGGGTAAATCCTAGGCTAAATCCAACTTTTGAAAGTCTAGCAAAGTGGGGATTTTGGAAAATCAATTTTGCCTAGAAGTTAAAAAAAAAATAAAGAATATAAAGTTATAGTATCTATTCTACCCAACACATACCTATTTGTCTTCTAAGTGAGCTGAACTCAAGTTCAGGTAAGGGTTTTGTGAAAATGTCAGCTAGGTTTGATTTTGACTCAACATAGTTGAGTATAATATCACCCTTAGCTACATGATCCCTTACAAAATGATGCTTCACCTCTATATGTTTAGTCCTTGAGTGATGAATTGGGTTTTTTGTTAGATTTATTGAGCTTATATTATCAATTGAAAATTTTGTTTTATGATAATCTAGCTGATAGTCTTTAAGAGTATGCATCATCCATAACAATTGAGATGCGCATTCACCTAAGGCTATATATTCAGCTTCAGTGGTAGATAAAGCAACACAATGTTGCTTTCTACTTGACCAACTTACAAGGCATTGCCCTAGAAATTGACAACTGCCACTTGTGCTTTTTCTATCTAACTTGCATCCAGCGTAATCTGAGTCAGAATAGCCATGAAGGTCAAGAGTGCAAGTTCTAGGGTACCAGAGTCCTATATTTAGAGTACCTTTAATGTACCTAAGTATTCTTTTAACATAGGTTAAGTGTGACTCTTTTGCACAGGATTGGTATCTTGCGCACATACCTACAGCAAACAATATATCAGGTCGGCTTGCAGTTAGGTACAATAAACTACCTATTACACTTCTATAATATTTTGGGTCTACTGGTTTTCCTACTGGGTCAGAGTCAATATTGATGTTGGTTGCCATTGGAGTGTTTATTATCTTTGAATTTTCCATGCAGAATTTTTTAATTAACTCCTTAGCATATTTAGTTTGATAAATGTAAATTCCATCTTTAGTTTGTTTTATTTGTAAGCCTAAGAAAAAATTAAGTTCACCAACCATACTCATTTCAAATTCACTTTCCATTAATTTAACAAATTCTTTTAGAAATTTAGAGTTAGTAGATCCAAAAATTATATCATCAACATAGATTTGGGCTATGAAGATGTCTTTTTCTACAGTTTTTACGAATAGAGTTGGATCTATTTGACCTTGGTTGAAGCCTTTGGAAATTAAGTGATTGGACAACCGTTCATACCATGCCCTAGGGGCTTGTTTAAGTCCATACAAGGCTTTTTTTAACTTAAATACGTGAGTAGGATTGTTTAAGTCTTCAAATCCTGGGGGTTGGCTTACATAGATCTCTTCTTTGATAAAACCATTTAAAAAGGCTGACTTAACATCCATTTGGTATAATTTAAACCCTTTATTTGCTGCATAGGCTAATAGCATTCGAATGGATTCGAGTCTAGCTACCGGTGCATAGGTTTCATCATAGTCTAATCCTTCAACTTGACTAAACCCTTTGGCTACTAGTCTGGCTTTGTTTCTTATGATATCACCCTGATCATCCAACTTATTTCTAAAAACCCATTTGGTGTCTATTATTGATTTATCTATGGGTTTAGGTACAAGGTCCCAGACTTGGTTTCTTTCAAATTGGGCTAATTCCTCCTGCATAGCTATGATCCAGTCCGGGTCGGGTAGTGCTTCTTCTATTGTTTTAGGTTCGATTTTAGAAATTAGGGCAATCTGACTATGAATTCTATAGGAAGATATAGTTCTGACTCCTAGGTTTGGATCACCCAAAATTTGGTCAGGTGGATGAGAAGTACTGACCCTAGTTGGTCTTATAATCGTGTTAGAAATTGGTTCCTCTGGTTTATTAAGGTTTGGTTGAATTTCATCATCTTCTATATTTCTTGGTTCAACATTCACATTTATATTTGGTAGATTATTATCTTCATCAAATATTATATTAGTTGTTTCTTCAACTTTTAGGGTGTTTTGATTGTAGACTCTATAGGCTCTACTATTTGAGGAGTATCCTAAAAATATTCACAGGTTAGATTTGGGTGTGAATTTTCCTAAATAATCTTTAGTATTTAAAATGTGAACTTTACACCCAAATATTTTTAAATAGTTTAAGTTAGGAATTTTATGATAATATAGTTCATAAGGGGTTTTCTTGTGAAATTTGTTGATTAAAATTTTGTTTTGAATATGATTTGCAGTATTTATTGCTTCAGCCCAAAATTGGTGATTTAAATTATATTCATTTAACATAGTTCTAGCGGCTTCTTGTAGTGTTCTATTTTTACGTTCCACTAGACCATTTTGCTGAGGGGTTCTAGGACATGAAAATTCATGTAGGTATCCATTTATTTTACAAAATTGAGTAAATCTATGATTTTCAAATTCTCCCCGTGATCACTTCTTATTCTTTTAATTTTAGTATCTTTTTCATTTTCTATTAGTTTGCAAAATCATAGGTTTCATCTTTTGTTTTTAGGAATCTTACCCATGTAAACCTAGAGTAGTCATCAATTATTACTAAGCAATACTGGTTCTTGCTTAGTGACTTGGCTCCATGTGAATCAAATAGGTCAAGGTGAAGGAGCTCCAGTAATGAGTTGGTTCTTTCTAGATTTGTTGATTTGTGTGTTGACTTAGTTTGTTTTCCTTGTTGACAAGCATTACAGATTGAGTTTTCAATGAATTTTATTTTGGGCAAACCTCTAACTAGACCATTATGACTCATTTTTGAAATGAGTCTAGTGTGAGTGTGACCCAGTCTTTTGTGCCACAAGTCAGTTTCCTCTTCTTGTGTTATTAAACACTTTATTGAGGATGTGGGTAGATTGATTGAGTACATATTATTTTTCCTAAGTCCCTTAAGTGTGATTTCAGGATTTTCAATATTTTTGACTAAACATCTAGCTTTGTCAAAAGTGACTAAGTATCCGCTATCACACAATTGGCTTATACTTAGTAAGTTGAAATTGAAATTTTCAACTAACAGAACTTTTCTAATAATAAAATCGGAGCTGAGTTTGATATTACCTCTTCCGATTACTTTAAGTTGACCATTGTTGCCGAATGCAACTGATCCTAAATTTTTTAGTTTGAGCTTTGAAAACTTCAATTTATCTCCAGTCATATGTCTGGGGCATCCACTATCCAACATCCATTGATCCAACTCCCACACATAAAGTGAATGAATTGGTTTCTTGTTAATGGATAAAAAGATAGTTTGACTGAAGTGGACTCCTTAGAATTTTATCTTACGCTAAGTTAACAATAATTGGTCATTTGTTGCAATTGTTTAGAAAAGTGTTTTAAAGTTTTTTATTATTATTATTATTATTATTATTAATTTAACTTGATTAACACGGTTTAGGTTGGAGATATTTGAATTAATTTGATTTTGAAGGATGTTTAACTTAACTTTAAGTAAGATTTAAAATTTAGTTTTCTTAGTCATCTCACCTGATCTAAATTGTCAATCAGGGAATCCTATAATTGATGTGAGATGATTTATTGTTGAATTCATAGGTCTGGCTTAACTTTGTGTTAGATTCAGGTTTAGCTTTGGGTTCAACAAGTAAGCATTCTTTGGATAAACTTCTGGGCTATGGTGAGTCACAAGGAGCTCATTAAAGTAACCATGCCTTCGAGGTTTTCCAAATAGTCCTACCCACTGAACTTAATACTAATCCTTGGTCTAACTAGTTAGGATCCATTTAAGGGTAGCTTCGGTCAGTTCCACTTTGCCAAATGCACCAGGTCGAAGCCATATCTTCCTAGACATGCGATGCCCAAGCTTCCCTAACGTACTATCATCCAAAAAATTTCACCAGTACTGTGGGTCAAGTTAAACCTAGCCCATTTTACCTAACCTTAATTACCCTGCCGGGTGGTCTACTCTTGGTTACCCTTATCGGGTATATTAAGTTCGGAGGTGCCAGATAATCTGGAGCCTTCCTTTTAATTTGATTTAATTTCGAATTTTGAATTTCATTTAATTCTTGAATTTAATTTTTGAATTTATAATTTTAAATTTTGAATTTTGAATTTGAATTTATAATTTAATTTCGAATTTTTGATTTTTGAATTTATAATTTAATTTCAAATTTTGAATTGAATTTTTGAATTTATAGTTTAATTTTGAATTTTGAATTTCATTTTTGAATTTATAGTTAAATTTCGAATTTGAATTGAATTTTTGAATTTATAGTTTAATTTCAAATTTTGAATTTAATTTTTGAATTTATAATTTAATTTCAAATTTTTGATTTTTGAATTTATAATTTAATTTCGAATTTTGAATTTAATTTTTGAATTTATAATTTAATTTCGAATTTTGAATTTAATTTTTGAATTTATAATTTAATTTCGAATTTTGAATTTAATTTTTGAATTTATAATTTAATTTCAAATTTTTGATTTTTGAATTTATAATTTAATTTCGAATTTTGAATTTAATTTTTGAATTTATAATTTAATTTCGAATTTTGAATTTAATTTTTGAATTTATAATTTAATTTCGAAATATCATTTTTCTCTTTGCTCCTCCTGGATCACGGCCTCGATATGGTCTATCGAGGTAATGTATTTGATCCTTCGGGACCCAGTATTGACCAAGTCCAACTTGATTGATCAATTTGGACATGGGGACCCATGCTTGGGCTGTGTTACTACTTTGTTTGTGTAAAATACCGGAAAATGGCGAATAATGATAAGGGAATTTTCTGAAATTTTTAGAAATTTTCCGGGAATTTTTCGGAGCTCGTATGAATGAATTAACCAGGACAAAAATGGGGCTCGGAAAAGCCTGTTTAGGTTACCCATTTAATTGAGGAAATGTTTTATTTTCCTTATTTATTTCTTTTATTTTCCTTTTATTGCTTTTTCTCGTTTCTTTCCCTATCCTCGCCGAACTGTGCCTTTCCTCCCGATTTCCCCCTGTGACACTGAGCCCTAACCACCTCGCGTCGACGCCTTCCTTCTTCTCCTCTCACGCGACGGTTCCACCTTCTCCTCTTCATCTTCTTCCTCTCCTCATCCATGCCGAGTCGTGCGCCAATCACCGGCCACAGGGAAGCCAGCACCGTTGCCTCTGCCCTAGCGTCGATGCCCCACTCCCGACGCCACAGCCGTCGCGGTCGATCGCTTGCCACCCGAGCTCTCGTCTCCGGCCGATTCCCTGTGCGCTAGTTTGGGTTCACAGCACCGACGCCGCCCGATCCCGCACTTCTCCCATCTGCTGATCTCCGGTTCTTCTCCGATCAACAACGCCGTCGGCTATTGCCGGAGCTGCAGAGTCCCTCTATCGCGGAGGTCATGCCCTAGCCCCTCTGTTGCGATTTGGCAGCACTCCAGTCGAGCCCTAGTTTCCGGTCTGTGGTTTCCAAGGGTGTTCGGTTGCTCCGACTGCACTTGGGGTCTCCTTCGGCAGATGTGAATCTGGATTGGGGGTGAAGCTTGCAAGGTATTGGATTTATAGGATTTGACTTCATGATTTGTACTGGAATTGTAAACTATATGATGGATATTTGACCTATTTGACCTATACAGCAGGATTTGGGAATTGTAGTGTTGGATTTGGAGGTTAGCGGCTCCACCTAGCTCCGAGCATTATTCTGGCAGTAACTTCTCCGGTTGTGATTCAATAGAGGAGAGCAAATTAGGTAAGTTTTAGAAGTGATTTCGATTGTACATTGGAGTTGGTTTGTTAATTGATAATGGTGTTATGTTTGGTGGTGGAAAATAATTTCTAAATATGAGTGTGGATTGGAGGAAATGGTTGTGTTGATTTGAGATACTAGATTTACTGAGAAAGAGATTTAATAGAGGGATAAATAAGATTTAGTTGATGATTAATTGTGTTTGTCTATTGGAGGAATTTATCCTTGCTGTAGTTACACATAAAATGGAAATTTGGAATAGTTAGGGTTTCTGGTAAATAAGGATTTTGGGTTTAGCTATTCTATTTACAAATAAAACTTGGCTAAATTGTACGATTTATTACAGGATGTTGATTCGGGACAAGCACTTCGACATAAAGGTTGATTAGCTCGATCTACATTGGAGGCGGGTACCTCTTGACTTATCTTTATGATATTGTCTATTGAATATGCATAGTATTTTATAGCTGCAAGCAATGATCATGTTTGCCTTGGTATATCACGGTCTGATACCCATAGCATGATCTGTTGGCCGTTTGTTATGTATCCATGTTTACGTTTCATGATTATTGCCATGAGTACTTTGGTTCCTAGAGTAAGTGACATACCATACCTACTGAGGTTCGGACTAGGTTCTGGATTTTATTTTCTGGCATGTGTATCTAGATTATCTGATACCTAGGTTTTTATACCATACATGACTTGTGTACCTCTATTTGTATATCATATCTGATTTGTGTACCTAGGCCCTTTTTCTTTGATCTGTGCATATTGTTGGTACATATGCTATGGAAGGGGGATATGTTTAGGATCTAGGTTGTTATCTCATAGAGGACCTGTATACCCTAGATCTGTGGATTTGACCTACTGATACTGTGGTACCCATATTATGTATATATGGATATGGATATGTTGATCAGTTTTGCTATGCTTAGTGTCATGCATCATGATTGCATGCTGCGCGATTTTCGGCTCCACTATAGTTGAGCACATCGCCAGTTACATGTACTGCACACACCACCACTCATGGATTAGTGGTATATCAGACAGGAGTGTGGCGGTTCTGCTGTTTGACTCCGTTGGTCTGAGGACTCAGCGTGGTAGCCGGCAGACAGTTCCGCTCTGTTTGGCTCCGCTGGCATTTAGTGTAGTAGCCGGTAGACGGTGGACTCTGTTTGGCTCCGTTGGTCAGGTGACTCAGCGTGGTAGCCGGCAGAGATACCGTCGTGTCATCGGATGAGAGCATTGAGCTCCTCCATTTATGATTTGGGGTCACGGGACGGGAGTACTCGACAGGATCCCGTCCACTCGGTCACTCATCAAGAGTAGTGACGACAGAGTGCATGTCATCACCCTACCCACTCGGTCTCACCATTTGTGTGTGAGATGGCCGACGTCGGGGGTGACCAAGACGCATCATTAGCATCATATGCATTGATGCATTTATATTTTATGATTGTGTTTGCATTTGGTTGCGATTTTGGTTGGATACATACTTTTGACCTGCATACAGGATTATTGACACTTTCGGTTTGACGACCCTTTTGTCTGGATAGGAGTTCCTGGTGAGTACAGCTTCCTCAGTTACCTTTCAGTTTTGCGTATTCCCTATATATGATTAGGAAGCTGTATTCCATGTTTGTTGCTATTAGATATATCTTACTACTCATGTCCATTGGTATTCGCTGAGTTGTTGAACTCACCCTCGTTGACACTATCTTTTTCAGGTAGCAGGTTGTTTATGGAGTCGCTTGGAGTATCCTGACTGCCGGTCCCCACATCACATTAGAAGACCAGTCTTCGCATTTTGTTTATGTTTATCGTGGTGTATGGTATGTGTGTAGTTGACTTTGTGTTCCGGTTTTGTTTCCCAGAGTATTGTGATGTTGTGTGGTGTAAGCCTAGCCGGCTAGCAGTCATGTATTTTGGATTTCTATCGTTCTTCTGCTGTGTTTTATATTTTGTTCCAGCCGAGTGGGCTGATGATATATATATAACTGCGTGGTTGTGTGTATATTCCAGCCGCCTGTGGTTGATGTATATTGTGTATGTAGAAAGTTTCAGATTGTCCGCCGTACAGGGGAGGTGCTGCCGAAATTTCTTCGGACAGGGACTCCTCCGGGGCGTGACAATTTAGTGGTATCAGAGCAGGTATACGATACTTGCTATGTGTTTTGGATTTTCGAGATTTATCTGATATCAATTTATTTGGTATCAGAGATCGGCTTACGAGTCTTATTTTCCCGGTGTTTCGGATTTTCTGTTTTGGTCTTCTCGATGTGACTTTTCGGGTTTTGGGACCTGGCATCAGCAGGACATCTCCAAGCTATAGGAGATATGTTGGTATACTGTTATCCTACATTTTTGTTAGTATATGCACCGTTGACTATTATAGTTTGTGACATGTATTAGCACTCTTTACTAGTACCTGTCTAGTTGAGATAGTAGATATTTTATGTATTAGGTAAAACCCTGATGATGATAGACCTTGATAGAGATTAAGGGTTACAGTTTATGGTGATTTATCATATCATACACTAGTAGTTTTTAGCTTATGTTATTACTAGTTGGTTAGCAGATTGAGGCGCATACCAGCCTCTGCTTTTATTAGCTATGTAGTGGATAGTTTTTACCTATTTATGTTGACCTAGCCAGTAGTATATCATGTTATCTTAGTTAATTTCATCAGTAAATATTGATTTACTCTTGTTAGATCAGTCAGTAGGAGTCTGATTTACACTTATTGATTTGGGTAGTCGTATATTGATATACCTTAGTTGCTTGTGGAGGATTAAGGTATTCTTGATTAGTTAGAAGATGATTGATTTAGTTTTGTTGGTTTGATCAGTAGAGGACAATCATACTCTATTTTTTTTAGAGGTTCGAATCTTTTGATTTTTCGTGCTTAGTTGGATATTATGAGCATATTGGAGTACATGACTGTTACTGACGTGGGAAAAAACTGAATTAGCCGTATGTCGTTGTTGGTTTGGTCAGTCTTTAGAGGATTGATTTATCCTATTCCGTGGGTATTTTAAATTTAGACTGTAAGTACCTTGTAGGATAACTTAGAAGGTGGCATAGGGTTTGTGTGGTAGATTGGATTTAAAATATGTTGATTATGCATATTTATGTGGTGTGTAGATATGATTGTTATGAGTTGAAGGAGTTCTATGATGGATAGTTCATTTGCAGATAGTGTGGGTATTCTCATCTTG
The DNA here is from genome assembly GCF_018446385.1 of Zingiber officinale. NCBI lineage: Eukaryota > Viridiplantae > Streptophyta > Magnoliopsida > Zingiberales > Zingiberaceae > Zingiber > Zingiber officinale. Next base: position 97,450,468 of record NC_055994.1, on the reverse strand, counting down.
ATGTGGTTATTGTAGGTTCCTTGTGGATTATAGCTATTTAGTTAGCTGTACGTGCCTGATTAACATATTGGAGGTGTCTTATCGATTTAAATATGTGTCGTGGTATGTGCACATGGTTGTGAATGTCATGTTGGAAGTATCTTGTCGACAACATCGGTGTTGTGATATGTACATATGTGTTTGGTGTGGTATATGAGGTATCTTGTTGATTATGTGTGATTTGTGAATGCACCTGGGTTTTAGTATGCCTTATTGGAAGTATATGTTGATTATACACTTGGCATATGTGTATATTTGTCATGTGAGTATTGTTTGGGGGGTATTGTTGATTTTACCTACGATGATATATGCACACGAGTTCGGTATACATTGTTGGAGGTATCACGGTGATTTATACCTATGATGTGGGTATTTTTGGTGTGAACCAATTGGAGGATTATGTCGATCATACATATGTGGTGTGTGCATGTATGTCAGATGTATGGTTGGTAGCATCATGATGATTCTACCTATGTTAAATGTAGAATATTAAATGTCTACATTATGATATTGGTTGTTTTACCCTGTCAATTAATTCTCTCATTAGTGGGTGACCGACCCACTAGGAGGACGATAAAGTTGACTATGGATTTGATTTGCTTACTGGGTGGTTATACCCTAGGCTACCCACATTGGTCTGTGGTAGAGAGATCTTGTGCAGTCTCTAGCTAGATAGTTAGGTGCTTTGGGCACTTATGTATTGTTTGTGGTAGAGCGTAGCTCCCACATGTTATGGATTGTTTGTGGTAGAGCGTAGTTTCCACCTATTCTGGATTCCCACATATTTAGGGATTGTTTTGTAGTGGAGCGTTGCTCCTACATATTGCGGATTGTTTGTAGCGGAGCATTGCTCCCATATTTATTGTGGATACATATTTTGGATTATTTGTGGTGGAGCGTTGCTCCCACATATGGAGGATTTCTTGTGGTAGAGCGTTGCTCCCACATATGTGGTATTTCGTCTGATAGAGCATTGCTCTCACACTGGAGGTTCTATTCTTTGGTGATTATATATCGTTGGTGATCAGATCTGTTTATTGTTGAGGATCTTATGGTTAGGAATGTCTGTGATACAGACATGATGTGTCTTGGTTTTACCATTAGAGCTTACGGAGCCCTAGATGTTATCATGGACTCGATGATTTTAGTATTCCCAGGATGTTTGGATCTGTGCCCATTGTCTTTGTTGACGATGTTGTGATTTATTACGGATCTGAGGTGAGTCAAGTACACCACCTTCGCATAGTTCTAGAGATGTTTCGACGAGAACATCTATATGTGAAGATCAGTAGTGTGTATTTTGGTTTTCTTCTGTGAGATATTTGAGACACACGGTCACCAGTAGGAGTATACCGTGGTTACACAGGAGATAGAGGATGTTACTGTTGGGAGTAGACGGAGTCTATAGAAGAGGCTCGCAACTTCCTTTGTTTGGCTGATATTTCCGGAGATGCGTTGAGGATTTCTCACGGATTGTTATGCTATTTACACGCCTGACCAGGAAAGGCGTGAAGTTCATGTGGTCCGAGGACTACGAGGACCTGAAGCGGAGACTAGGGGTGACTCCGATTTTGGTTTTACCTTCTGAAGAGGACAGATTCGTGCTCTATACCGACGCATGACTACAGAGTTTGGGCGCTATTTTGGTGCAGCACGACACGGTAGTCTTCTATGTTTTTCGACAGTTGTAGAGCATGAGTAGAAATACCAGTATATTGACTTGTGGCTGGCCGTCATTATTTTGTGTCTTGAAGATTTGGCAGCCTTATCTATACGGCGTTACATTTGAGATTCTCACGGACCATGAGAGTCTCAAATATTTGTTCACTTAGAAGGAACTTAAATCTCCGACAGAGGAGATGGATGGAGTTCCTGAAGGATTGTGACTATACGATTGACTATCACCGGGGAAAACTAATATGTTACCGATACGCTTAGCAGGAAGTCCAGAGGGACTGTAGCTTGCCACCGAGTTGTGGTCACAAACCTGATTCAAGGTTTCTCCGATTTAGGCCTTGAGGGGATAGGACGGACAGAGCAGGGTATTCTTCTTACCATGGTTGCTTAGTCGTCGATCAGGACGAGGATCCGAGAGCCCTGTGCTGCTGATCAGTATTGGCAGTTTATTTGCAGCAAGATAGCTTCCGGGTAGCAGACTGAGTTCACACGAGACGAGGGGGGTGTTATACACTTCCGAGGCAGATTATGCGTACTTCAGTCTCATCCGGTCTTATAGGAGTTACTTCCGGAGGCTCATCGCTCATGATTTGCTGTCCATCCGGGCAGTACCCGTGTATACCAAGATTTGAGGTGTTTCTATTGGTGGAACGACATGAAGGAAGACATCGCGGATTTTGTAGCTAGATGTCTTGTCTGTCAACAAGTGAAGGCCGAGCATTAGAGATCTGTCGGCTTATTTAAGCGATTCCTATTCTTGAGTGGAAATGGGGACATATTACTATGGACTTTGTGGTGAGTTTGCCGAGGACATGACGAGACCATGACGCGATTTGGGTAATCTTTGATCAATTACCCAAATCCGCGCACGTTGTAGCTAATCGGAGGACAGATTTCCTAGATCGATTGGTAGATCTGTTTTGCCGGGAGATCATCAGATCACGTGGTGTTCCGTTGATTATTATTTCGGATAGAGACCTCGATTCACGTCTCGTTTTTGACAGAGTCTGCAGCAGGCCATGGGCACGCAGCTCTATTTCAGTAACAGTCAGAGTGGACCATTTAGACTCTAGAAGGTTTGCTGAAGTCTTGTGTATTGGATTTTAAGGGCAGTTGGGAGGACCATTTGCCATTGGTAGAGTTCGTCTACAACAACGGTTTGCATTCGGCTATCCAAATGCCACCGTTGAAGCGTTGGGGAGGTTGGGGAGGCCCAATTGTTGGGACCTCATAAAGCTCAACTTGAGACAAACTTGGTCCGTACTATCAGACGGAGGATGTCAGAGGCGCAGGACCAAAAGAAGAGTTATGCTGACCCGAGTCGGAGACTCTTAGAGTTCTCCATTTGCGACCAAGTATTTCTACGAGTTTCACCTACGAAAGGGGTGAAGAGATTTGACCTCAGAGGCAAACCAGCTCCGCGATACATTGGACCTTTCCAGATCTCGGACAGGATTGGAGCGGTAGCTTACCGGTTGGCACTACCACCTTCCCTGTCAGGCGTCCACAATGTATTCCACGTATCTATACTGAGGAGATACATGCCCGACCCGACGCATGTGCTGGCAGATATTCCAGTTCCAGTTCAGCCTGACATTTCTTATGAGGAGATTTCGGTACGGATTCTGGACCGGAAAGAGCGTCAGTTGCGGAACAAGACTATCTGGCTGGTTAAAGTCGGATGGCAGCATCATTTGGAAGAGCAGGCTACTTGAGAGCTCGAGGATACTATCCGAGCTCGAAATCCCCATCTTTTCACTTGAGGTAGGTGATTTAGTTTACCATTCAGCATTTATACTTTTTGTCTGTTATTAGTATTTGCTGATGGTAGATAACGAAATTTGGGAACCAAATTTTAATTAGTGGGGGAGAATGTAAAATACCAGAAAATGGCGAATAATGATAAGGGAATTTTCTGAAATTTTTAGAAATTTTTCGGGAATTTTTCGGAGCTCGTATGAACGAATTAACCAGGACAAAAATGGGGCCCGGAAAAGCCTGTTTAGGCTACCCATTTAATTGAGGAAATGTTTTATTTTCCTTATTTATTTCTTTTATTTTTCTTTTATTGCTTTTTCTCGTTTCTTTCCCTATCCTCGCCGAACTGTGCCTTTCCTCCCGATTTCCCCCTGCGACACTGAGCCCTAACCACCTCGCGTCGACGCCTTCCTTCTTCTCCTCTCACGCGACGGTTCCACCTTCTCCTCTTCATCTTCTTCCTCTCCTCATCCATGCCGAGTCGTGCGCCAATCACCGGCCACAGGGAAGCCAGCACCGTTGCCTTTGCCCTAGCGTCGACGCCCCACTCCCGACGCCACAGCCGTCGCGGTCGATCGCTTGCCACCCGAGCTCTCGTCTCCGGCCGATTCCCTGTGCGCTAGTTTGGGTTCACAGCACCGACGCCGCCCGATCCCGCACTTCTCCCATCTGCTGATCTCCGATTCTTCTCCGATCAACAACGCCGTCGGCTATTGCCGGAGCTGCAGAGTCCCTCTATCGCGGAGGTCATGCCCTAGCCCCTCTGTTGCGATTTGGCAGCACTCCAGTCGAGCCCTAGTTTCCGGTCTGTGGTTTCCAAGGGTGTTCGGTTGCTCCGACTGCACTTGGGGTCTCCTTCGGCAGATGTGAATCTGGATTGGGGGTGAAGCTTGCAAGGTATTGGATTTATAGGATTTGACTTCATGATTTGTACTGGAATTGTAAACTATATGATGGATATTTGACCTATTTGACCTATACAACAGGATTTGGGAATTGTAGTGTTGGATTTGGAGGTTAGCGGCTCCACCTAGCTCCGAGCATTATTCTGGCAGTAACTTCTCCGGTTGTGATTCAACAGAGGAGAGCAAATTAGGTAAGTTTTAGAAGTGATTTCGATTGTACATTGGAGTTGGTTTGTTAATTGATAATGGTGTTATGTTTGGTGGTGGAAAATAATTTCTAAATATGAGTGTGGATTGGAGGAAATGGTTGTGTTGATTTGAGATACTAGATTTACTAAGAAAGAGATTTAATAGAGGGATAAATCAGATTTAGTTGATGATTAATTGTGTTTGTCTATTGGAGGAATTTATCCTTGCTGTAGTTACACATAAAATGGAAATTTGGAATAGTTAGGGTTTCTGGTAAATAAGGATTTTGGATTTAGCTATTCTCTTTACAAATAAAACTTGGCTAAATCGTACGATTTATTACAGGATGTTGATTCGGGACAAGCACTTCGACATAAAGGTTGATTAGCTCGATCTACATTGGAGGCGGGTACCTCTTGACTTATCTTTATGATATTGTCTATTGGATATGCATAGTATTTTATAGCTGCAAGCAATGATCATGTTTGCCTTGGTATGTCACGGTCTGATACCCATAGCATGATCTGTTGGCCGTTTGTTATGTATCCATGTTTACGTTTCATGATTATTGCCATGAGTACTTTGGTTCCTAGAGTAAGTGACATACCATACCTACTGAGGTTCGGACTAGGTTCTGGATTTTATTTTCTGGCATGTGTATCTAGATTATCTGATACCTAGGTTTTTATACCATACATGACTTGTGTACCTCTATTTGTATATCATATCTGATTTGTGTACCTAGGCCCTTTTTCTTTGATCTGTGCATATTGTTGGTACATATGCTATGGAAGGGGAATATGTTTAGGATCTAGGTTGTTATATCATAGAGGACCTGTATACCCTAGATCTGTGGATTTGACCTACTGATACTGTGGTACCCATATTATGTATATATGGATATGGATATGTTGATCAGTTTTGCTATGCTTAGTGTCATGCATCATGATTGCATGCTGCGCGATTTTCGGCTCCACTATAGTTGAGCACATCGCCAGTTACATGTACTGCACACACCACCACTCATGGATTAGTGGTATATCAGACAGGTGTGTGGCGGTTCTGCTGTTTGGCTGCGTTGGTCTGAGGACTCAGCGTGGTAGCCGGCAGACAGTTCCGCTCTGTTTGGCTCCGCTGGCATTTAGTGTAGCAGTGTAGTAGCCGGCAGACGGTGGACTCTGTTTGGCTCCGTTGGTCAGGTGACTCAGCGTGGTAGCCGGCAGAGATACCTCCCCGTCATCGAGTACCGGGAGATGAGAGCATTGAGCTCCCCCATTTATGATTTGGGGTCACAGGACAGGAGTACTCCGACAGCATCCCGTCCACTCGGTCACTCATCAGGAGTAGTGACGACAGAGTGCACGGTTGTCACAGCCCTACCCACTCGGTCTCACCATTTGTGTGTGAGATGACTGACTGGCGTCAGGGGTGACCAGGACGCATCATTAGCATCATATGCATTGATGCATTTATATTTTTATGATTGTGTTTGCTGCATTTGGTTGCTGCATTTTGGTTGGATACATACTTTTGACCTGCATATAGGATTATTGACACTTTCGGTTTGACGACCCTTTTGTCTGGATAGGAGTTCCTGGTGAGTACAGCTTCCTCAGTTACCTTTCAGTTTTGCGTATTCCCTATATATGATTAGGAAGCTGTATTCCATGTTTGTTGCTGTTAGATATATCTTACTACTCATGTCTATTGGTATTCGCTGAGTTGTTGAACTCACCCCCGTTGACACTATCTTTTTCAGGTAGCAGGTTGTTTATGGAGTCGCTTGGAGTATCCTGACTGCCGGTCCCCACATCACATTAGAAGACCAGTCTTCGCATTTTGTTTATGTTTATCGTGGTGTATGGTATGTGTGTAGTTGACTTTGTGTTTCCGATTTTGTTTCCCGGAGTATTGTGATGTTGTGTGGTGTAAGCCTAGCCGACTAGCAGTCATGTATTTTGGATTTCTATCGTTCTTCTGCTGTGTTTTATATTTTGTTCCAGCCGAGTGGGCTGATGATATATATATAACTGGGTGGTTGTGTGTATATTCCAGCCGCCTGTGGCTGATATATATTGTGTATGTAGAAAGTTTCAGATTGTCCGCCGTACAGGGGAGGTGCTGCCAAAATTTCTTCGGACAGGGACTCCTCCGGGGCGTGACAGTTTGTTTATTAAGGATAAGCAAGATTTATATTTACTTTTATATCCTAGCCCAGTTCTATTGTAAATGGCCCTTTGTGTCCCAAGAATTAAGTCCAAGTTCTTGGAGCCCAAAGAAAACCGTTCTAAAGTAGTTTTTAAATCTTTAACCTGATTTTTTAGACTTGAATTTTCTTCCTCAAGTTTATGAACTTGAGTTGGAAATTCAGTCTGACTCTGGTCAGGTAAGGTTTTAGTGTCAGCCACTTCTTTAAGGACAGATACTTCCTTTAGAAGTGACTTAACTTTCAGGTTTGACTTAGCTAATTTGCGCAATAAATAACTAACTAAAATGTTTAACCGGGAGATACTTACAGCGGGGTCTGGTCCTTCGGAAATGGATACGGATCCGTGGCTTTGCTCGGACTCCGCCTCGGACTCGCTCTCGCTTCCGGATTCGACGATTTGGTCCCGGGCCATTAATGCGAGTAGACTCGTCTGTTCGAGCTCGTCGTCGTCGTCCTCCGATGAAGATTCGTCCCATGTTGCCTTAAGGACCTTTTTCCTTCTTTGCTTTTTGACTTCCTTCAGGTTAGGGCAGTTGGATTTGATGTGCCCTTTTTGGTTGCAGCCGTAGCATGTAACTTCAAACTTCATCTTTGAGTTCTGTGAACCTTCCTTCGTTTTTACTGCCTTTTTTAGATCTCTTTTGTTGAAGCCCTTCGTTTTGTAGAGCTTCTTCACGAGGTTTACCAGCTCGGTTGTAATTTCAATGTCTTCATCGTCTGAGTCTGGTTCAACCTCCGACTCCGGTTCCGTTCTTCGTCGTGATCTCGGTTCCCGTGTTCGACTTGTACCTGCAACCAACGCAATACCTTTCTCGGTTGGCTGTGCATTAGTCTGCTCATGAAGTTCAAATTCACAAAATAATTCGTCTAATTTTATTGAAGACAAGTCCTTGGAAACTTTGTAGGCATCTACCATTGATGCCCACAATGTGTTCCTTGGAAATGAGTTTAAAACATACCTTATGACATCCCGATTCTCTATCTTCTGTCCGATTCCGTGAAGAGAATTGAGGATGTCTTGGATTCTCGCATGTAGAGAACTTGCCGTCTCGCCTTCCTGCATCTTTAGATTATATAATTTATTAAGTAAAAGATCTCTTTTACTTACCTTGGTGTCGTTAGTGCCTTCGTGGAGTTCGACTAACTTTTCCCAGAGCTCCTTTGCGGAAGAGAACGGGCCGACTCTGTTGAGTTCTTCTTTGGTAAGGCCGCACTGGAGGGTGCAGGTAGCTTTGGCGTCGGCTTCCACCTTTTTGATTAGAGAGGCATCCCACTTCTCGCAGGGGGTTGGTTTGCCGTCGTCATCGGAAGGTAGCTGAAGTCCCGTCTTAATGATCATCCATGTTTCGAACTAAATCTTCAGATACGTCTCCATTCTTCCCTTCCAATAACCGAAATCATCTCCGGAGAATAGTGGGGGACGAACAGTATTGAACCCCTCTTGTTGAGCCATTTGTAATATGCAACAAAAACAACAAAAATATATGTTCCAAGACTACGTCTTGGATTAGTAGTGCGGGAATAAAGAATAGTAGTAATAACGAGCTCGAGTGGTGTTGCACCAACTTCGGGCAAAAGCCGATTCGATAAAAGAATTAGAATAAAGCTTTAAGGCTAAATTCTAATTGACTCCGAAAAATATAAAATTGAAAGAAAGATTTGTTTTGAAAGGTGGTTGCTCCAATTCAAAACGACCCCGCTCTGATACCAATTGTTGGATCGAGACCACGCTAGAGGGGGGGGGGTGAATAGCGTTCGTGGCTATTTCTTTCGATTCGTAAAACAAACGAGTAAAAGCGCAGTGGAATAAAGAAATAACAAACACAGAGAGACAGGAAGATTTACTTCGTTCTGAGCCTAAAGCGACTCCTACTCGAAGGCCCGCGATCCTTGATCGCTTTCCGTGGGCAACAACTATAAACACGATAAAACTATTACAGATTAACTACAATTTAAAGCAGTAAACAGATTATACCGACAACAAAAGGCTAAATCGAAGCTCCGGGTTGTCGGGGTGTCGTTGCAACACTTTCTGGATCGAGTCGTTAGCAGCTTGTCGCAGGGAGATTACTTAGATTGTCGTTTTTTTGTGCTGCACCTTGACCCTTCTTTTATATGAGGTTCCGGGCGCCTGGATCCCTTCCGGGCGCCTGGAGTGTGACGTGGCCAACCAACCAGGATGCTCCACGTGTCAACTTCGCGCAGGGGATAAACTTTGGTCCCGGGCGCCCGGACCTCCGGGCGCTCGGATCCATCCCGGGCGCCCGGACAGCCTTTTTCCAGCAGGTTCCTCACCTGCGAACAAAGGTTAGTCCGAGCAAAATCCCCTGCAAGACAGTGTTAGAATAAGACAAAACATCGTAAAGAAGAATTGACAGTCTTCGGACTGTCCGAGTCTAACTCGACCCGACGCCTACTGTTCCCTCTACGGGGAACGCGTCCTCACCTACTCCACTCAGGAGATTTACCTGTTGCCAGTCGATCCTCCAGATCGACTGGACTTTTGCTTAGCACTCGATGCTTCCGGACTTTCTGCTGGACATCCGCTTCCCGGCTAGTCCAGACTTTCACCTGGTTCGCGACACCAGGACTTTCCACCTAGGGTTACCACCCCCTAGGACTTTTGCCTGAAGCCATCGACCTGCCAAGACTTTCCGCATAGGGTTACCACCCCCTATGACCTAGGGTTACCACCCCCTAGGGTTTTTCCCTTTGCCTAACCGCAGCTAGGACTTTCCTGAAATACTCATTCAACCATGTTAGATTACAACAACCCTTAACTTTGAATCTTTTGCCATTATCAAAACTCAGGTTCGATCGTCGGATGCTTCCCGCACCAACAGAGAGGTTTGCTAAGGTTCTGGAAAAACTCTCTGTCGATCAAGCAAGAGGCTGTGTTGAGCTCTTGCCTGAAGCTTCCTTCTGTCTTTGCATTTTTCACTTCGTGGCTATAAGTTCATTTGCTTAATTCTTTAGCCACTGAACTCTCTAAGTCATTGTGCTTTATTTTCAAATCTATTCTGTGACTTTTGTGGAGAGGTTACTCCACCGAGAAGGAGAAATACTTAGTCGGAATTTGTTCGGGGTGTGATCTACCGAAAGATCAAGGGATCGTCCACCTTACGGACACGCCGAGGAGTAGGGGCAAGTTATCCCCGAACCTCGTATATACTTGTGTAAGTTGTGGGTTGGTTTTCTTTCCTTGCATCAGTTTTTGTTTTGTTTATTTCCACTGTGCTAACAAAGTTTTGTGAGAAAATTGATTGAGTTTTAGTGGAGGCTATTCACACCCCCCCTCTCTAGCCATCCGAAGGTCCTAACAAGTGGTATCAGAGCGAGGCGCTCTTCATCCGGATTAACACCCTAAAGAGCAAGAAGATGGCTATGAAGGAAGGTTTTAGTACCAATCGCCCACCCTACTTCGATGGAGCGGACTTCCAATATTGGAAGAGTCGTATGGAGTATTATCTCAAGACCGACATCTCCATGTGGTTCTCGGTCAAGGAAGGTTTCACACCATCGAAGGATGAAGAAGGTAAGGAACTAGAGTCGTCAAGGTGGTCCGCCGAGCAAACTCGCAAAGGACAAGCCGATGCCAAGGCGGTGGTCACACTACAATGTGGAATAGCCAAAGATCAACTTGTCAAGGCAGGTCCATTTGTGAGTGCAAAGGATTTGTGGAACAAACTCATTGAGCTCCAAGAAAGAACTCGAGACTCTCGGATCGCCAAGAGAGACTTGTTCCTAAACCAACTACAAAATCTCACCATGAAGGAGAACGAAACGGTAAGTGAACTACACGGAAGGTTCAAAGAGATCATCAATAGTCTTCATTCCATAGATGAACGCGTAGAGAATCGCGATCTTGTAAGGTACGCTCTCAAAGCTTTTCCGAGGAATTCCTTGTGGTCATCTATGGTAGATGCCTACAAGGTCTCCAAGGATCTTTCAATTGTTAAGTTAGATGAATTCTTTTGTGAAATGGAACTTCATGAACTTGCTAACAAGGGTCAAAAGGAGAAAGGTATTGCTTTAGTTGCAGGAGAAAAGAGCAAGGATGGAAGAAGGAAGAAAGAAAAGAAGAAGGAGAAAGAAATTCCTACATCCGCATCCTCCTCCGAGTCCGATGATGAAGGCGGATCATCATCAAGCGAGATGGTCAACTTCGTGAGAAGAATCATGAGAAGGAGCCTGAGATACAAAGGGAAAGGTAAGTCTATTGATCAAAATATTGATAAGACTAACGTTACGTGTTATGAGTGTAGCAAGAAAGAACACTATCGGAGCGAGTGTCCAAAATTCAAGAAGAAGGAAGAAAGGGCCAAGAAGAAGAAAGCTCTCAAAGCTTCTTGGGATGAATCCTCCTCAAGCTCATCGGAGGAAGAGAAGGAGAAAAGCACTCGTCAATTAGCGCTCATGGCAAGGGAGGAATCGGACTCCGGAAGTGATACATCAACCACGGCTTCATTATCTTCGGATGATGAAGAGGTAACTTCTCCACATTTAGAAAAATGCTATAAAACTATTGCACATTTATCAACTTTGCTTAAGAAATCAAAAACTGAAATCAAATTACTAAAAGAAGAAGTAGAACACTTGAAGACTCTTAGGGAAGATGAGGTTGATGACCTTCATCAAGAGCTTCTTGAGGATGAAAACAAAGCCTTAAAGAGTGAAGTTGAGAAACTCAAGAAAATGCTTGAGAAATTCTCAACTAGCTCTAAGACCTTAGATATGATTCTAAATGCCCAAAGGGCGGTCTACAACAAGGCTGGATTAGGATATCAACCTAAGGAGTCTAGTTTCATTTCCTTAGTGTCTAGAACCCAATTTCATAGATCACATGCTTCTAGGGTTCATGAGACTAGGAAGGGTGTGACCAAGGCATGGGTTCCTAGGTCTTTCATTGTAGATGCATTAGGTCCCAAGATATGGGTACCTAAAACATCTATCTTTCGTGTCTTGTAGGCATTTGTCAAGGGGGAGCATCTATCAACTTGGTTTGTTGATAGTGGATGCTCCAAGCACATGACCGGGGACAAGTCACTCTTTACCACCTTTCAAAACAAAAATAGAGGTAATGTGTCCTTTGGTAATAATGGTAGCCTTAAGGTTATCGGAGTTGGAGATATTCAAATATCCGAATGTCTCCAAATAAAAAATGTCCTTCTAGTCAAGGGGATGACCTTTAATCTCCTAAGTGTCAGCCAATTGTGTGATACGGGTTATACAATTGAGTTTCATTCAAGTCAATGTCTGGTCAAACACATTGACACACTTGACACGGTACTAGTAGGCACAAGGGTAGATAACATTTACCAAGTATCCTTTAAAAGTGCTACTAATGCCTTTGCTAAGTGTTTCATGTCAAAAGAAGAAGAATCATGGCTGTGGCATAGAAGGTTGGCCCACGTAAACATGAAGAATATTCGAAAGCTGGCCAACAAAGGATTAGTGCGAGACTTACCAAGCATCAAGTATCAAAAGACAAAACTATGTGATGCATGTCAAAAGGGTAAGCAAACAAAAGCAGCTCGTAAAGGTAAAAGCGTTGTAAGTACATCTACTGCTTTAGATTTATTGCATATGGATTTGTTTGATTGCAGTAATGTTATTTCATTGAATGGGAGTAGATACTGTTTAGTGATCATTGATGATTTTACTAGATATACATGGACTTTCTTTTTGAAAAATAAGGATCAAACCATAGATGTTTTTGTTTCTTTTTGTAGAAGAACTGAAAATGAAAAATCAACAACAATTAAAACAATTAGAAGTGATCATGGTGGAGAATTTCAAAACCATAGATTTTTAGAATTTTGTCAAGAAAAAGGATATAGGCATGAGTTCTCTACTCCAAGGACCCCACAACAAAATGGGGTTGTGGAGAGAAAGAACCGAGTCTTGCAAGAGGCTGCACGAAGCATGCTCAATGAGTACTCATTACCGAGCTACTTATGGGCTGAAGCGGTAAATACCGCTTGCTATGTGCAAAACCGAGTCTTGATACATAGGTTTTTAGGAAAGACTCCCCATGAACTTTGGTTTGGGAAACCCCCTACAATTAAACATCTTAGGGTGTTTGGTTGTAAGGTGTTTATCTTGAACACCAAGGATCATCTTGGAAAGTTCACTGCTAAGGCTAACGAAGGGATACTAGTCGGGTACTCTCTCACCAGCAAAGCCTATCGAGTCTACAACAGTAGGACTAAATTGATTGAAGAGTCCTCGGATGTAGCATTTGAAGAAATCCCTAAATCGAATGATCAATCAAAGGATGTAGGAGAAATTCAATTTGAACTTAGAAATCTAAGTTTAAATGATCAAAACATAGAAAGAGTCGAGGCTGACTCCGATGACGATGAGCAAAGGCAAGAGAGGGCTCAGTCTGATCCTTTACCTGATACTGAGCCCCTGCCTGTGTCTAGTGAGATCACTCATGAGGCACCGTCCACACCAAGGCAATCTAGGATAGCCTCTAGTCATCCCCAAGACCAGATTGTGGGAGACATTCAACAAGGGGTTAGGACTAGATCATTCTTCAGAAATGAGTCTAATGAGGTCGCTTTGATCTCAGAAATTGAACAAAAATTAGTTGATGATGCATTGCACGATCCTGATTGGATCATAGCTATGCAAGATGAGTTAGGTCAATTCGAAAGGAGCCAAGTGTGAGACTTAGTTCCTAGACCTAAGAAGACCACCATTATTGGAACCAAATGGGTCTTCAAAAATAAGTTAAACCAAAAGGGAGAAGTAGTAAGAAACAAGGCAAGACTTGTAGCCAAGGGCTATAGTCAAGTCGAAGGCCTCGATTATGATGAGACTTATGCTCCCGTGGCACGATTAGAGTCTATTCGTTTAATGCTAGCTTTTGCAGCACATAGAGGCTTCAAGCTCCATCAAATGGACGTCAAATCAGCCTTCTTAAATGGTTTCATTAAAGAAGAGGTCTATGTTGAACAACCACCGGGGTTTGTGAATACCGAAGCTCCAAACCACGTGTACAAGCTCAAGAAAGCTCTTTATGGGCTTAAACAAGCATCTCGAGCATGGTACGAAAGGTTGTCAACTTACTTATTAGAAAAGGGTTTTGTAAGAGGTCAAATAGACCCAACACTATTTCTGCGTAGAGATGGTGAAAACATATTTGTAGCCCAGGTGTATGTCGATGACATAATTTGTGGCTCAAATAACAAGGGCTATTTGAATGAATTTATCACTCACATGGAAAGTGAGTTTGAGATGAGTCTGGTGGGAGAATTGACATTCTTCCTTGGACTTGAAATCAAACAAACTCGAGATGACATTTATGTCCATCAAACAAAATACACTCAAGAGATGCTCAAGAAATTCAAAATGAGTGACTCTAAGGAAGTATCCACTCCAATGGCGACGAACACTCGCCTAGACAATGATGAGAATGGAAAATCAGTTGATCTAACGCAATATAGAAGCATGATCGGTAGTCTTCTATATCTCACAGCTAGTCGACCGGACATACTTTTTGTTGTGGGCATGTGCGCTAGATATCAAGTCTGTGCCAAGGAATCTCATTTAATTACAGTTAAGAGAATATTGAGATACCTTAAGGGCACAATTAGAGTAGGTCTATGGTACCCTCGTACGGAGTCTTTTGACTTGATAGACTATACCGACTCCGATTATGCTGGGTTTAAATTGGATCGGAAAAGCACTAGTGAGGGTTGCCAATTTTTAGGTTCATCATTGGTTAGTTGGTCAAGTCGGAAGCAACATTGTGTTGCTCTCTCCACGACCGAGGCTGAATACATTGCCATGGGAGAGAGTGTATCACAATTGTTGTGGATGATCCACACTCTAGAGGATTATGGGCTTTCGTATAAGGGAGTGCAAGTGTTGTGAGACAACATCAGCACAATAAACCTAACAAAAAATCCAGTCCATCATTCAAGGACCAAACATATTGAAGTGCGTCATCACTTCATTAGAGATCACGTAGCTAGGGGAGACATTGCACTCACCTATGTTGAGTCAAAGTCAAACCTAGCCGATATTTTCACCAAACCTCTTCCGGAAAATGAATTTAGTCATTTGAGGAGAGAATTGGGAATGTGTTTGGCTCAATAGGCCATTAGGACCCCATCATGATCAATAAGGACAATTAAAACAACAAGAGAAATAGGGAAATTAATTTTGGCAACTTGGGAACATCTCACACAAACTATAAGGTTTAACAAATGATTTTTGTTTGCTAGAAATGGGGTGAGATGCTAGGATCAGCCGAATTATTCAAAATGTATCATGCATCCCTTGAATAATTAGGTTGAAGAGACATAAATTGAGTATGGGGAAGACCATTACATAATTAATGTGTATTTGGTCCCTAGATCTTACTCATATATTCCAACCAAGGAAACTTGGTTGGACCTTTACCTAGAAATTATGTAACTTTGGTTGATGGACTGTTTGATACATTTGAACGATGCTTTTCATGATTTTGATTGATACTAGGACAAGTCCTTGAAAGAATGATAGCAAGCTGGTTATATTTTGACAAACTTGAAACTAAACATAACAAAGGTCAAAAATTTCAGTTTTTAGGCCTTAAGTTGTCTGTTTTCTAAATGTCTGCAACTTTAGGGCTATAAACAAGTTCAGACCATAATTTTTAGGTAATAGTTATGCTTGTAGATCCTCCAGGTTCTAGGTTCTGAACTTGGAAATTTTCCTAGAGAAACTTCCACGAATTATCGGACATCTCTATGAATTTCAGTTACTGAAATTACTGGAGAGATCTAAGTATCAGACACTGATCGGTCTACGGACTGATCAGGTCAGCCTGACACGCAAAGCCCTTTACTGATCACTTTCTGATCGGTCTACAGACCGATCAGAGAGTTCCCTGATCGGTCCGGAGACCGATCAGATCAATCCGGTACGCAAGGCCACTGATCATTTTCTGATCAGTCTACAGACCGATCAGGAAGTTCCCTGATCGGTCCGGAGACCGACTAGCGACTACTGATCGTCTCCTGATCGGTCTGCAGACCGATCAGGATGTTCCCAGATCGGTCCAGGGACCGATCAGGAGGCTCCTGATACCTCCTGATCGGACAGCCGTCCGATCATTTCATCAACTGTACACCCATCAGTAAACCCTTAAATCTTCCCGATCTTTTCTTTCCTTCTTTCACGCAGAAGCCCTAGCCGACTCTTCCCTACACCTCACCCCTTCTCTTCACTTTGCCCGCCGGAACCCTAGCCGAAGCTCTAGCCCTCCGAAGCTCTAGCCAAAAGCTCAATGGCACCAAGGTAACTCCTTACTTCTCTAGAACTTGGCATTTCGATTTCATTTCTCTCCATAACTGTGGTTTTGTTTCGGGTGGCTCCGGTGCTCACTTATTGCCCCATTGTATCACATTGTTACACCTTAGAAAGAAACTAGTGGGTGAAGGAACCTCTAAGTCTAAGTCACCTGAGAAGTCGAAGTCTAGGGCTCCTTCCCGACCTCAACCATCTGTCTCCGGGAGATTTCCAAACCACCATTATGAAGAAGCCTTTAAACAACGAACCTTTAAATTACTCCCTTGTAGGTCTGTGGATTGAAAATTCATGGACGAATTTTGTCCAACAGTGTCAGAAATCATTGCCTACTACAAACTTGACTCACTTGTCTACTTAGAACGGGATATCAACTATGACTTGGTCTCTGAGTTTTATAACAACCTTCATCAAACTGATGTGAGTTATAAAACAAAAGTTGCTAAGCAGACTCTTGATTTCAGTTTCTTATCCTTCTTTGACTATCTCGGTTGTCGGAGGTGTTCCAGTAATGTCTTTTCGATATATCCTGATTTACCAGATCCTTTACCTCCACCATTTGATATCTCATCTGACGATATTTATGAGTACTTCTTCAGACATCCTAGACCGGGTGGCCTTGATGAGCTAGATGTTGACTTCCCTACTTTTGCAGCCTTGAGATTATCTCCTCAAGACTACATTCTTTTTAAAATTGTCACAAACTGCCTTCTGCCTATCACATCTAAACCATTGTCTGAGATCCGACCATATCATTGCCTGATGCTTTATGGATTGCGTCGGCGTCTCGACTTTGACATCATGTCCAGCATCTACTCTTCGATCATCTCCTATAGTGAGCCAACCAGTTTCACTGTCTATATGCCTTATGGGCATATAATTACAAATTGGCTCGAGACCCTTCAGATTGATGTCTCTAAGGGTAGAATAGTCAAGATGGTCAGGCAGGATTGCCGACTTGGGAAACGGGCATTTTCCAAGTCTGGCATCATAGGACAAAATGGGGATGTTCAGTGGAAGGATGGGAGAGCTCTAGGTGAGTTACCACGGGGACCTCCATGACAGGTTGCGGCTGCTCCTGTTGCTCCTCCTGCTGCTGCTGCTGACGATGGAGAGGCCGATCCTGATCTGCGCTGGCAGATCACCGAGCTGGAGAGTCGCTTTGATCGACACGATGAGCTGCTGGTTGTTGAGCTTCACGGGCTGCGCGTCCGGATTGACCAGCGCTACGATGTTTTACGCAGTCAGCAGCTGGCGACACATCAGGCGATTATGGATTGGATGGCCAGATACCCACCTCCGCAGAATTTCCCGGGCTATCCATCCTCGAGCAGCGGCATGCCACCTCAGGGACCCACTCCTCCCATTGATGATGCTGATGTTCCTCATGATGAGCAGGCTGATTGATATACATTGTTCTATGATGTCATTTTGACTGTCTATGTTTTGGATGATGTTTGTTGGATATTTATGTCTGACTTGGATACTTGTTCATTTCATCTATGTATGCTGTTCATTCTCTTGTTTTCCTTATGTTTCACTTCTTATTGGTTTTTAATATGCTGTTCATATGCCATGTCTTGTATGTCTCTTGTTTCTTTATCACTGTCTTATAATACACGTAGAGGTATTCTAGGTGAATTAAGAAAAAGAAAGTATGGGCTAAGGGGGAGTCCTTAACGTTCTCTTACCTAATTCGCACCTTTTCGGTGTTTGACAAAGGGGGAGAAGATAACTAAGTTTAGAGATAAATGGAAGTTTGGCTTTAGGGGGAGGACCTTGATTCCTCTATCCTTACATGGTGTTGTATCTGTCTTAGGGGGAGGATCTTGATTCCCCTAAAATTAGGGAAATATGAACATTTCTGATCTAAACTTAAATCATGTTGTCAAACAACAAAAAGGGGGAGATTATTGATACAGTCTGACCTGGCTGTTGTTTTGATGTTGACACTGATTTAAGTTTGTATCAGATTTTAATTAAACTCAGACTGATTATTGATCAAGGTTGATCATATGGAGAGGAAAAGTCCAAGTACGGATAGTTGGCACGCGAAGTCGGAGAGGGCTCGACAACTCGTTCTCTGGACTAGGTCAGAGAGGGCTCGGTAGCTCTTTCTCTGGATCGGACGAAGTCAGAGAGGGCTCGGTAGCTCGTTCTCCGGACTAGGTCAGAGAGGGCTCGATAGCTCGTTCTCTGGATCGGACGAAGTCGGAGAGGGCTCGGTAGCTCGTTCTCCGGACTAGGTCAGAGAGGGCTCGGTAGCTCGTTCTCTGGACCGGACGAAGTCGGAGAGGGCTCGGTAGCTCGTTCTCCGGACTAGGTCAGAGAGGGCTCGGTAGCTCGTTCTCTGGACCGGACGAAGTCGGAGAGGGCTCGGTAGCTCGTTCTCCGGACTAGGTCAGAGAGGGCTCGATAGCTCGTTCTCTGACCAGACAAAGTCGGAGAGGGCTCGGTAGCTCGTTCTCTGGACTAGGTCAGAGAGGGCTTGGTAGCTCGTTCTCTGGACCAGGAAGACGTTAGGGTTTAGGGCTGGGAGGCTCTAAAACTAGCACAGGGACATTGGATGGGTCAACAGACCGATCCAGTGATACTTTGGTTGACTGGATCAGTCGACAGACCGATCCAGTGATACCTTAAGTGAATTGATCGGTCTCGTGACCGATCAGTAACCACACAGAAAGTTTCTGTGGGTTATCTGATCGGTCTGTGGACCGATCAGTAACCACACAGAAGAATTCTGTGGGTTATCTGATCGGTCTACAGACCGATCAGAAAGAAGCGATGGGATCGCTGGGACTCAAAGCGATAGAGGGGGATCGGTCTGTGGACCGATCCACCCATAGGCTGATCGGTCCACAGATCGATCAGACTCTTCCCAGACCGATCAGGATGAGTCCTGATCGGTCCAGAGATCTATGGATCGATCTGTTGACCGATCCACAACATGTCGTTTGTTTCTGCTGCTTATGTGATATTTCTGATTCACTTCTGATTCACCTGATCAAATCATCTGCTGTGAGATTTTTAAGTTACAGGTTGCAGGTATCGTGCCATTGGTTAATTTCAAATGAAGCTCCATCAGAAGAATAAGAACAAGTGCCCTTTATGCTGTATTTCACTGCAAGTGATGCAATTCGAGCTTCAACGTTCACTGGCCGCGATCAGTTGGACTCTTACTCATTGGTTCAAGCTCAGAGACACCAGTAAAGACCATGGATGGTATTGGTGTGAGTTCAGAGAACCAGATGAGAAGAAAGAGTGATTGGCGACTCCTGAGTTGGTTGCAGTGATTCGACACAGGTGACAGTGATTCAGGACAGTGAGAAAGCAGAATAAGAAGAAGGAAGAAGAGAGGTTTGCTAAGGTTCTGGAAAAACTCGCTGTCGATCAAGCAAGAGGCTGTGTTGAGCTCTTGGCTGAAGCTTCCTTCTGTCTTTGCATTTTTCACTTCGTGGTTGTAAGTTCATTTGCTCAATTCTTTAGCCACTGAACTCTGTAAGTCATTGTGATTTATTTTCAAATCTATTCTGTGACTTTTGTGGAGAGGTTACTCCATCGAGAAGGAGAAATACTTAGCCGGAATTTGTCCGGGGTGTGATCTACCGAAAGATCAAGGGATCGTCCACCTTACGGACACGTCGAGGAGTAGGGGCAAGTTATCCCCGAACCTCGTATATACTTGTGTAAGCTGTGGGTTGGTTTTCTTTCCTTGCATCAGTTTTTGTTTTGTTTATTTCTGCTGTGCTAACAAAGTTTTGTGAGAAAATTGATTGAGTTTTAGTGGAGGCTATTCACACCCCCCCTCTCTAGCCATCCGAAGGTCCTAACAAAAACTACTCGTGCTTTCTGGTATTTTATTTGTATTCTTATCCACTGCCTACACTTTGATTTTAAAACCAGAAAACAAGCATTTGAAAACCACTTGATTCACCCACTCTCTCACATGCGTAATTGATCCAACAAGTAGTATTAGAGCATGTTCTGCTCTGAATTAGTGCAACCACCAATCAAGCCGGGGGAAATGGTTTTAGTTTTTTTAATTGAATTGGTAAAACTTTACCTATTCAGACTTTTTCTGCTCATTTAGTTTTAACTCGAAGTTGGTGCAACATCTCTCGAGTTCTTTTATTTTTTATATATATTTCTCAAAGTTGGCTAATCTACGACCAAGTCTTGATTCCTCCTTTTAGTTTTTCTATCTACAACTGTGAAATGGCCCAAAACGAAGGATACTGTTGGAGTGTATACTAAAAGTTTAGCTTTTGTAAACATTTATTTTTGAAATAAAAAAATCACATTGGTCAAATATCTGTATTTATTTGTTAAATATAGTTGTTCAATTAATTTATAAAGTAGATAACATGGTGTGTGGTGTCACACACAGAAGATCATGTTATCAACTCTTTATAAATTATAAACAGTTGCTCACGACTAAGATGGAAAGGAACAAACCATTAGTATAGTCGTAGTGTAATTAGGTAGTAGTTTATCTTGACTAATAAATTACACTAGTACACTCTAAGTGTATTGAGTAGGACCATTTTAGGTAAGTTCCTTTTATACTAACTTAATAAAAGAATTAGACCTTAGTTATTATAGAAGTGTGTACTCTTAATCCTAATATAATAACAAGTATATATATTTAGTATCTATTTCTTTAACTTATCAAAGGGTGAGATTTAGCTTGATAATCAATAGGCCCGATAAGTTGAGAAATGATATTACTTATAGTGTGTGTTGTTGATTATAGAAGGAAACTGTGTCCTAGTAATTTAGGTTGAGAATGCCCCCAAGAGTAGCTCATAAGGATTGTCATGTTAAACCCTGCAGGTGGACTTAGTCCGACATGACAATGATGTTGAGTGGTACTACTATTGGACCTAGATATTAATTAAGTGAGTTGTTAGTAACTTACTTAATTAGTGGACATTCGTTATCTTAAACACAGGGAGACTAACACACTCATGATAAGAAGGAGCCCATAATGTAATTTGGGATTGGTGCAGTAGTGCAACAATAACTCTCTAGTGGAATGAGTTATTGTTGATGAACTTGAGTTATGTGTTCGGGGCGAACACGGGATACTCAAGTTCATCGGAAGGCCAAAACCAATTTCTCCTCTAGGTCCCTGTCGTAGCCTCATTAAAGTCTCAAGTTCATCCAAATAAAATCCCTTCTTGGTGTCCAAGAAAGGAGGCCGGCCCATTGCTTGGTGACCAAGCAATGGCCGACCACCATCTCTTTAAGAGGGTCGACCCTCTTGCTTGGTGACCAAGCAAGTAGGGGCCGACCATAATAAATTCAAATAGGATGGGTGTTTTGAATTTTTAAAATATTCTCTTTGTAGAAAACTATAAGTTTTAAAAGAGAAATTTTAATTTTAAAAACTTTCCTTATTTGAATTAGGTCACATGGTTTAACAGAGAGTTTTAAAAGTTTTAAAACTTTCCTTTTTAACCATCCTCATTGTTTTAGAAAAAAGGAAGAGAAGTTTTAAAATTAAAATTTCCTATTCATGTTAAAAAAGGAAATTTTTTGAAGAGAAGTTTTAAATTTTAAAACATGGTTTTAATTTTTAAAAATTTCCTTTTTTAACATCCACTTTTAGAAAGAGAGCTTGTAAAATTTTATAAGAGGTTTTCTTCTTTTATAAAATTTTATAAAAAATATTTTTTTTTCTTCCTCTTTAAGGGGCCGACCACCCTTGCTTGGTGCCCAAGCAAGGGGCCGGCCAAATAAAAATAAAACTAAAATCAAACCAATCAATGATTGGTGATTGATTCAATCAAGAGGAAAGAAAAGGAAAAATAAAAAGGGAAAAGGAAAAACTAGAGGAAGCTTTAATTTTTGTAAAAATTCTTCCCTTATTTACCTTGGGCAAGTAATATAAAAGAAGGGGTGAGGAGGCCTCATGAGAACACAACTCTTATTCTCTTGCTTGGTGATCCTCAAGTGGCCGACCCCTCTCTCCCTCTCTTCTCCCTTTGCTCTCTTTTTCTCTTTAGTGGTGGTGGCTGAATATTACAAGGAGGAGAAGCTCTTTTGGGTGTGTTCATCTTGGAGGATTGTCGCCCACACGACGTTCAAGGCGAGGCGAGGAATATGGCAGAAGATCTTGAGGTCATTAGCTTGCAAAGAAAAGGTATAACTAGTAATTTTCTTCCGCATCATGCTAGTTATTTTTTCTTTGTTAGAATTCCAAACATAAGAGGCATTAGATTCTAGTTTTTTGGATTTTCTATTTGAATTTGTGTTTTTTGTTTTTCGAATTTGTGATTCGATTGTTCCTTTTGGTTAAACCTAGAGTTATATAAGGAAATTAAATATTAGCTTTCCTTAAAAGGTTTTGTCTAAGAAGTGGTGGTTGCTCCCATATCCAAGAAGGCCTTGTGCCTTGCCATGTTTAACCTGGAAGCCAATTTTGGAAATTAATATTTAATTGAATTTATAACGTAGGTGGATTTGGATCAATAGTGTTAAGTTCCGCTTACGATCCAAGTCTGAACCATTAAGAACAGATAAGTTAAATTTGGAATCAATAATGTTAAGTTCCGTTTGCGATTCCTAATTTAACTTCTAAGGAACATAATAGGTTGTTTAGGAAAGGTTCGACACTTGTACAAAATTTTTATACAGTGGAACCGGTACAATCTTCCTAGGACAAACCAACAGATACAACACTGTCCGCCCTCCCCTCTTCAACGGTGATGACTTCTCGTATTGGAAAAAGTGGATGGAGGTATACCTAAAGGTAGACTTTAACCAGTGGTTCAGCGTCACCAAAGGTTACAAGGCTCCTGTCGACAACACCGAAATTTCAATGGACCCGGAACATTGAAATCCAAAAATGAAGAAAAAGGCTCAGATCGACTTTAAGGCTCTCAACACAATTTAGTGTAGGCTAATGAAGGAAGAACTGAACCGCGTTGACCCACACAAAAATGCGATGGAGCTGTGGGATAAACTCATCGAATTGCATGAAGGAACCAACTATGCGAATTTAAATAAACTATTTAATATAAAAATGTAGGAAGATGAGATTGCCAGTCAGCTGCATGTGAGGATAAAAGATATCCTCAATAGACTTTATACAATCGACCATCAAATGGAGAACTGAGATTTAATAAGGTATGCTCTAAACGCGTTTCCTCGAAATGCACTGTGGGCATCCATCGTGGATGCCTATAAGATTTCGAGGAACTTGTCTAAATTAAAATTAGATGAGTTATTTTGTGAATTAGAGCTGCACGAACATACTAACACCAAAACCAAGAAAGGTATTGCTCTTATTGTAGGGACAACAAAAGAAAAGTCCAGAACCAAACCTGAACCTAAAATTGAGTCTGACCAAGACTTAGAGGATGAAGAATACCTGGTGAACCTGGTAAGAAAGATGTTCACCAAGAGAAAGAAGAACTTCAGCAAAAAGGATCTGCAAAAGATCAACTCCACCTCCAATTCTAACAGCAAGAATGTGACCCGCTTTGGATGCAATAAGAAAGGTCACTACAAGACCGACTGCCCGAATCTGAAGAAAAAGAAGGCCCTCAAAGTGACATGGGATGAATCATCCGGAGATGAATCAGATGGTGGCGAACCGCATCACACCAACTACATTGTGTTGATGGCTTACGAATCATAATCGGAGAATGAATCAGAAGACGGGTCTGAACCCGAATTGAGCCACGAGTCCGCACTCGTTTTCGAATGTTCCAATGAGGTATACCTTACTTTAAGCAAAAGATTTTTCAAAATTATTGCATGTTTAAATAAGAAATTAACTAACTCTGAAAATTGCATAAATGAACTAACAAAAGAAAATAACAAACATAATAAACAATTAAAATCAAGTTCAATAACTGAATCAATTCAAGCTAAAACCCCAACTCAAGTTGCAAAACTTGAGGAGGATAATTTCAGACTGAAAAATAAAACAATTGAACTAAAAGAATTACTAAAAAAATTCATAACTAGATCCAAGTATCTATTGGTGCGGGAAGCATCCGACGATCGAACCTGAGTTTTGATAATGGCAAAGGGGTTCAAAGTTAAGGTTATTTGTGATCTGACGAGCTTAAATGAGAGTGCATGAAAGTCCTAGTGGATTCTAGGCAGATGGAAAATCCTAGGGGGTGGTAACCCTAGGTCATAGGGGGTCGTAACCCTAAGCTGAAAGTCCAGTCGGTCTAGAGGACCAATCTAGCAACAGGTAAACTCTCCTAAGAGGAGTAGGTGATGACGCATTCCCCAGTGAGGGAACAGTAGGCGTCGATTCGACCTAAGATTTTTAAGAAATCCAAAGTCAGAACCGGGCAGTCTGATGAGTGTCAAACACTTATATTTATCTTATTTTACAATGCATACTTTGTTTATAGACTAATATGCTTTGCAGAAATGAAGTTATACAAGAGAACTCTCGAATAAACAGTGTCCGAGGCGCCTCCAGGCTGTTGGAGGCGCCTCGGGCGCCTTGGTTGTGGCTGCGCAGGAAGCAAGGCTGAAGGTGCCTTTGAAGGAGATTGAAGGCGCCTTCGGGTGGATAAGCAACGTAGATTGCAGAAGCCATCGTCTCCGACGTGGAAGGGGTAAGACCTGAGTTGGAGGAGCCTTCCATGGAGTTGGAAGGCACCTTTAATAGCCTATATAAGGATGGTCCGAGCAGATGCCTAGAGATAACAAGAAACCACAATCCTTCCTTCTGTGTGCTGCTCAAAAGACAATTCGGTGAAGTTCTAACATTGCTCCGACAACCAAGAGCTTGAATTTCAGATATTCTATTGTTGTTATAATTTTGATTACTGCATCTAATCAACTGTATTCTTTTGTAATATTTCAAATTTATAGTTCTTACCCATTGAAAGTACTCTTACGTGCGAGCCTTGGAGTAGGAGTCGCCACAGACTCCGAACCAAGTAAATCTTGGTGTTTGCATTTGTATTATTTTTATTTCCGCTACATATTTACTTGAAACGAGTAAAAGCCACGAGCACTATTCACCCCCCTATAGAGCTTTTCGATTTTATAATTGGTATCAGAGCGAGGTCACTTCAAATTGGTGAAACAACCATTCAAGCAATTTTTCATGGTAATTTTTAATTTTTTGGAGTTAATCGAAATCGATAAAATTGCCGCCTTCTGATCCTTTTTCGATTGAGTTCTTTCGTTTCTCGAAGTCGGTGCAACACCACTCGATCTTGTCTATTCAAATTCATTATCCTGCACTACTAATCCAAAACCATGTCTTGGAATAGATTTTCTTATTTTTCTGTCATCCTAGAATTTTAAATGGCCCACCAAGAAGGGTATAACACAGCTCGCCCGCCTCTCTTCTCCAGTGAAGATTTTGACTACTGGAAGGGTCGAATGGAGTACTACCTCCAAACCCAACTCGAGATGTGGATGATCATCAAAACTGACATCTCACTCCCACTCGATGACACCAGAAAACCAATATCATGTGAGAACTGGGATGTAAGCCTGATGAAGAAGGTCAAGGCCAACGCTAAAGCGACATGTACTCTTCAATGTAGTTTAACAAAAGAGGAGTTAAACCGAGTAGACTCATTTTCAAGCACGAAAGAACTATGGGAGAAGCTGATTGAGCTCCACGAGGGAACTTCTGACATGAAGGTAAGTAAAAGAGATTTAATCATAAATAAGTTGTATAACATAATAACAATCTGCAAGTCAATTACACACACACATTCAAGACCTTCTCAACAGTCTCCACGCAATCGGACAGAAGATGGAAAATTGTGACATCATCAGGTATGCATTAAATCCATTTCCTAGAAACACCTTGTGAGCATCAATGGTAGATGCTTACAAGGTCTCTAAGGACCTTTCCTCCATTAGATTTGATGAATTATTCTCAGAGTTTGAATTACATGAACAAACTAATACACCGATGGCCAAGAAAGGTATTGCTTTGATTGCAAGTATGAGCAGAACACGGGAAGCAAAAGCAAAGAGCAGAACTGAACTCGAGTCCGAAGAAGAACCAAACTCAGATGACAACGACGATGAAATAACAGCTGATCGAGCTGGTGAATCTGGTACGCAAACTCTACAAGAAGAAGAAGGGATTCACTAAAAAGGACATCAAGAAGATGATTCAGTCCAAGGCAGTGCAAGCAAGTCCAAAAATGAAGACCGAGGTAACATGATATGACTGCAACAAGAAGGGGCACATCAAAGCCAACTATTTGAAACAAAAGGAAACAAAGAAGCAAAAGAAGAAGAAAGCACTGCAGGCAACATGGGATGAGTCTTCCTCTGAAGATTCTGACGAAGAGCTCGAATAGACGAGCTTCCTCGTGCCTACGGCTCGGGAACAAGTCGACGAATCAGAAATTGAGAGCGAGTCAGAAATAGAATATGAGAGAAGTCACAGATCCGTATCCATTTCCGAAGGACCTAACCCCACTATAAGTACTTCTCAGATATCTAAACTTCATAACCTAGTTAATCATCTTATGCGTAAATTAGCTAAATCCAACATTCGGGTCAAGTCACTCCAAAAGGAGGTAACACTCCTTAAGGAGGAGACCAAACTAAGTTCTTTGACTAAGCTAGTTCAAAACGGAAGTTCAACTCAAGTCCAACAACTTGAGGAAAAAAAATTCCAATTTGAAAACTCAAGTTAAAGAACTAAAGAAAATGTTGGAACATTTTACCTTGGGTTCCAAGAATCGTGATCTGATTCTTGGAAAACAAAGAACCGTATACAATAGATCTGAACTTACACAAATACTAAGTAATTTAAAAAGAAATATTGATCTCTTAAAAGGTGCCCCGACTCACTCAAATCCGTAGCACCATATTCGAGGCACCCAAAAGTGACTAAGTGAATGGATACCTCTGACTAGATAACGACTGAGTGCATGGATAACAATCTAGATAGGATAGCAACTAAGTATATGGGGTAGTCGAAAGTGTTTTGACCACCCGAAAGGGCACTCAGTCATCCACGATGTCGTGCACCGTGGATGTGCAAGCTATCATCTTCCTATAGATACACTTTTTGAAACGTCCTACAACTTTTTACCTTTAAAATAAAGATTGATTTTTTTTAGAAAAAAAACATTAAACATATAGCTTTCAAAACATGAAGAACAAAACATCCAAAATTTTGAAATTAAATAACTCAATTCAAAAGTCATTCATTTCGAATAGATTCAACTAAAAATCAAATAAAAATCCTATCTAAACATCATCGTAGCATATAAATATTCAAAAAACCAGAATGTGTAACCAACCAATTAAAGGAACCTAAAAACATCTAATAATCAAATATATAATCAATTAAAAAAACCAGCATCCGAATGTAGAGAATGACATAAACTGAAAAAGGTCATCGGGTGTGCACTGCCTGATAGGAGCTAGCTCATCTATGAAGACCCTCCATCTCTTTATTACCTGCACCATATGGATCTAGTGAGTCTTCAAATATTTTATAACAAGTAATAAATATATATTCACATGTTTTTCAATATATCTTTAAGAAAATAACTTGGACATTTAAAATTAATCCTTGTTGACATTAAATCCCATAAACCTTTAAACTTTAATAAAATAATATCAAATATTAACTTTCAACATCAACCTTAAACATCAAAATATTTTAAGTGAGTTGAGATCATTGAATGTGGCCCCTTTGTTAGAGTGTATACTAAAAGTTTAGCTTTTGTAAATATTTATTTTGAAATAAAGAATCATTTTTGGTCAAAAATATCTACATTTATGTTAATTGTAGTTGTTCAATTAATTTATATCGTAGATAACATGGTGTGTGGTGTCACTCACAGAAGATCATGTTATCAGTTCTTTATAAATTATAAACAATTACTCACGACTAAGATGGAAAGGAACAAACCATTGAAATAGTCATAGTATAATTAGGCATTAGTTTATCTTGACTAATTAATTACACTAGTACACTCTAAGTGTATTGGGCAGGTCCATTTTAGGTAAGTTCTTTTTATACTGACTTAATAAAAGAACTAGACCTTAGTTATTATGGAAGTATGTGCTCTTAATCATAATATAATAACAAGCACACATATTTAGTATTTATTTCTTTAACTTATCAAAGGGTGAGATTTAGCTCGATAAATCAATAGGCTCGATAAGTTGAGAAATGATATTACCTATAGTGTGTGTTGTTGATTATAGAAGGAATCTGTGTCCTAGTCATCTAGGTTGAGAATGTCCCCAAGAGGAGCTCATAAGGATTGTCATGTTAAACCTTACAGGTGGACTTAGTCCGACATGACAATAAAGTTGAGTGGTACTACTCTCGAAGCTAGATATTAATTAAGTGAGTTGTCAGTAACTTACTTAATTAGTGGACATTCGTTATCTTAAGCACAGGGAGACTAACACACTCATGATAAGAAGGAGCCCATAATATAATTTGGGATTGGTGCGGTAGTGCAATAATAACTCCCTAGTGGAATGAGTTATTATTGATGAACTTGAGTTGTGTGTTCGGGGCGAACACGGGATACTCAAGCTCATCGGAAGGCTAAAACTAATTTCTCCTCTAGGTCCCTATCGTAACCTCATTAAAGTCTCAAGCCCATTCAATGAAAGTCCATCTTGGTGTCCAAGAAGGGTCGGCCCAAGGCTTGGTGACCAAGCCAAGGGCTGGCCATGAATTCCTTCAAGGTGGCCGGCCCTTGCTTTGTGCAAGGGGGCCGGCTACAATAATTCAAAGATAAGGGGGTGTTTTGAATTTTTTTAAATCTTCTCTTTGTAGAAATCTACAAGTTTTAAAAGAGAGATTTTAAATTTAAAAACTTTCCTTATTTGAATTAGGTCACATGGTTTAAATAGAGAGTTTTAAAAGTTTTAAAACTTTCCTTTTGTAACCATCCTCATGGTTTTAGAAAAAAGGAAGAGAAGTTTTAAAATTAAAATTATCTATTTTTGTAACCATGTTAAAAAAGGAATTTTTAGAAGAGAAGTTTTAAATTTTAAAACATGATTTTAATTTTTAAAACTTTCCTTTTTAAACATCCACTTTAAGAAAGAGAGCTTGTAAAATTTTATAAGAGGATTTCTTCTTTTATAAAATTTTATAAAAAATATTTTTCCTTCCTTATAGGGGCCGGCCACCCTTGCTTGGTGCCTAAGCAAGGGGCCGGCCAAAATTAAATCAAGCCAATCTATGATTTGGTGATTGATTCAATCAAGAGGAAAGAAAAGGGAAAATAAAAAGGGAAAAGGAAAAACAAGAGAAAGATTTTAATTTTTGTAAAAAGTCTTTCCTTATTTGCCTTGGGTAAGTAATATAAAAGAAGGGGAGGGGAGGCCTTATGAGATAACAATTCTTATTCTCTTGTTGGTGATCCTCTTGTGGCCGACCCTCTCTCCCTCTCTTTTCCCCTTGCTCTCTTTTCCTTGGTGGTGGTGGTGGCCGGATTTTAGAGAAGGAAGAAGAAGGCTTTGGGTGGTGTTCATCTTGGAGGATCATTGCCCACACGACGTCCAAGGCGAGGCGAGGAATACGATAGAAGATCTCGAGGTCATTAGCATACAAAGAAGAGGTATAACTAGTAATTATTCTCCGCATCATGCTAGTTTTTTTTTTTTTTGTAAGAATTCCAAATACAAGAGGCATTAGATTCTAATTTTTCGAATTTGTTTCGAGTTTGTGTTTTTTTTTTCGAATTTGTGATTCGATTGTTCCTTTTGGTTAAACCTAGAGTTATTTAAGGAAATTAAATATTAGCTTTCCTTAAAAGGCTTTGTCTAGGCGGTGGTGGATGCTCCCATACTCAAGAAGGTCATGTGCCTCGCCATGCAGTCCTGGAAGCCAATTTTGGAAATTAATATTTAATGGAATTTATAACATAGGTAGATTTGGATCAATAGTGTTAAGTTCTGCTTGCGATCCAAGTCTAAATCATTAAAACATATAAGGTAATTTTGGAATCAATAATGTTAAGTTTCGTTTGCGATTCCAAATTTAACTTCTAAAGAACACAATAGGTTGTTTAGGAAAGGTTCGACACTTGTACAAAAGTTTTGTACAGTGGAACCGGTATGATCTTCCTAGGACCAACCAACAATTGGTATCAGAGCTAGGGTTTGCCTCTGTGTGTTTAGAATTCAAATTAATTATGCACATGTCATACATAATTTAGGCAGGATAATGGTAGGATATGCTAACTCTTTGGTTGCAGGCTCCAACTCTTATGGCTTATAGATGTTGAGTGTGATTGGACCCTTGGACATGTCAAGGGCATTATTTTTGTGTGTGCATGATTGTATGCAACTAATACAGTAGGAGCTGTATTAGCCCTAAGATTTTAGAATTTTATTTTCGATCTAGATTACATGTGCATTCCTTCATGGAATATATGATCGATATATGTAATATTCTATTTTTGTCGCGGATCGTATCTTTGTGAGGCGTGGTGCTATTAGAGGACCAGAGGCGCAGCGGAATAAGAAGCAAGATAGATGTGATAACTCGACCCGATGACGGTGGTTAAAAATGGCAGCAGCTAGGGTTGGAGCACACGGAGGATAGTGATGGAAAATGTCATAATAGTTAGAAAATTAATTTCCAAATTTATTACTTTTATTTATTATGTGTGTGTGCATGTAATATATGCTAGCATAGGTTAAAATTCCTCATCTTAAATAACTAAGTGGGAGAGGGATTTTTAAATAAATTTCACGGTCTCCATTACTGGTTTGTAAGTGATGCAACAAGCTTGCGTGTTAGCTTTGAGTGCCTCCCTCCATAACGGATGGGTTTGTTGCAGATCACTAGATCAACTTCCTTCATGGATGGTTATAGGAAATTATTTAGGAGCGTACGATCTTCTCCAACTGAAGGGGCACAATTCTATTTAATGGACTAAGTATTAAGTAATGGTATACACTTAGACGCATTCAATAGTATCCTCCCCAATGGAGTCACTGTTATTGTTTTGCGTGACCAAAGTAAAACCAACTATTAATTTTATTTATCATAAAGTTAAGATGACAAGATAAAATTAATGGGTAAGCCCCTTTTCTTACAAATGTTAAATTTGTATACGTCTACACTAACATGGCATGTAATATTCACGGTGTTCTTGAGATGTTGGTAAATTTAAATAGTATTGTTTGAGAAATCAATATTATTTTAAATTTAGAGTCCTGACCAAAGTTATTTTTATGATTCTTAGGATGACTTTTAACCCACTGTTCATTATACTAAGAGAGAACAAACTTACTGGTCCTAACTATATAGATTGGAAAAGAAACTTGGACATTGTTCTTACTACCGAGGGCTATAAGTTTGTACTGACTGAAGCTTGCCCTAATGCACCTAATGGTGAATCTACCCAAGAGGAGATTGAGTATCATAGGAAATGGGTAAAAGCTGATGATATGGCGCGGTGTTACATTTTGGCTTCAATGTCAAATGTATTGCAATATCAACATCAAGATTTACCAACAGCTTATGATATTATGAACAATCTCAAGGATCTTTTTGGTCACTAGGATCGGGCCTCTAGGCAAGAAGCTATGAGGAAATTAATGACAGCTACCATGACAGAGGGTACTCCCGTGAGGGATCATATCCTAAAGATAATGGCTTATCTGTGTTGGTTAATCCTAGGAAAACCGTACCGGTTCCACTGTACAAAAATTTTATACAAGTGTCGAACTTTTCCTTAAATAACCTATTGTATTCTTTAGAAGTTAAATTAGGAATCACAGACGGAACTTAACATCATTGATTCCAAATTTAACTTATCTGTTTCTTAATGGTTTAGATTTGAATCGCAAGTGGAACTTAACACTATTGATTCAAATCCACCTATGTTATTAATTCCATTAAATATTAATTTTCAAAATTGGCTTCCAGGACTGCATGGCGAGGCACATGGCTTTCTTGGATATGGGAGCAACCATCACCGCCTAGACAAAGCCTTTTAAGGAAAGTTAATATTTAATTTCCTTAAATAACTCTAGGTTAACCAAAAAGAACAATCGAATCACAAATTTGAAAAATAAAAAAAAAAGAAACACAACTTCGAAATAAATATGAAAACTCTAGAATCATATGCCTCTTGTGTTTGGTATTTCCAAAAATAACTATACAAAGAAAACTAGTATGATGCGGAAAACAATTACTAGTTATACCTTCCTTTGTAAGCAAAAATAACCTCTTGATCTTCTATCATATTCCTCTTCTAATCTCGGACGTTGTGTGGGAAACGATCTTCCGAGATAAGAACCACCCAAGCCCTTCTTCTCTAAGCAAGTTTCGACCACCACAATAACTCCAAGAGATGTGAGGTTCGGCCACCACCACCAAGCTCCAAGGGATGCAAGAAACAAAGTCTCCTTTCTCTCCTTCTTCTCCTAGCTAGAACCGGCCACCATGGAAAGCTCCAAGAGAAAGATGAAACCGGCCACTAAAGAAGAAGAGAAGAGGAGAAGGAGAACCTCTATGTAAAGCCCGAAAAATTCCCGAATTTATTTTAGAATTATTCTATGATTTTTTTCGGAATTTTTAGATATTTTTCCGGAATTTTACGAGTATCGGAAGTAGCAAAAAGAATTGGGAACGAAAACGGCCTAAGCGGGAGTCGAACCCGAGACCTATGGTTTAAGGGATAATGTTAGTAACCAGTGAACCCAGCAGGGCCGTGCTGAGAGAAAGGAGAAACATTTATATTTATATTTATATTAGAGTTAGACCGGAATTACCACATGATATAAATAGGAGGTTTAAGTGGGTTGGTTTATTTCTAATTGGTTCGTGACCTTCT
This sequence comes from Zingiber officinale, assembly GCF_018446385.1. NCBI lineage: Eukaryota > Viridiplantae > Streptophyta > Magnoliopsida > Zingiberales > Zingiberaceae > Zingiber > Zingiber officinale. The sequence goes on along the minus strand of NC_055994.1, from coordinate 97,417,604 downwards.
CCAAACCCTCACCGAGACCCTCTCCCTCTCCCGTTTCTTTCTCCCGGCGCAGCAAAACAAAGCAAGGGAAACCTAGGGTTCCTTCCCTAGGATCGTGTGTTCACTTTCCAGCGACAACACCTGTACGAAGTCGGTTCTTCTCCGCGAGAGGAACGCGAGGACGTAAGCGGTTCGTCGAACGGAGCAGTTTTTTCGGAAAAACCTAGCGAATAAATCGTAAGAAAACCTTGCGATTGAGGTAAGAAACCCCTCACCTGCAGTATAATTGCTCTCGCTTGTTAGTTTAGGCGTTAGTTCAGTAATTTTACAGTTTTCAGTTTTAGGGTGTGCTTTTAGTGCACACCAAGCATTCGGTAGAATGCCCAGTTCAGAAGGATGCACTAGTAGGCGTCCTAACAGCATGTAAATATATTAGAAACATTTTAATCAGTTATTTATCAGTTATTACAGCTTTATGGATCAGATATCCATTGGGTAGGCTCCCACAGTAGCCTCTAGGTTCAGATAACCTAGCTCTAGGTTCAGATAACCTAGAACAGCAAAGTAAGATAAAACAGTATTCAGTATTTTACTTTTATTCAGTTGGCACTGTACTTGGATCAGATATCCATGGGCTGGACTCCCACAGTCGTCCCTAGGTTCAGATAACCTAGTAACCCTGCTGGATTCGGAACTTACAATCCCGGGTCTCGTAGGGATGCGCGCATAGTAAGTACAGTTGCCAGGGCCCAGCAGCATGTTTAGTATTTTCATCTATTATTATTATATATAGTTTTTCCAAATATGTAATCAGTGATGGAAACACTAACTTAGTTTCAGTTTCAGTTTCAGTTGATTATCTCAGTTAAGTTTCATGATTTGAGTTCATGACCAGTTAGATGTATATGCATGACCAGTTCAGTATGTATGCTTAGTTTCAGACACAGTATGCTATGCTCAGTTTGTTTGTATGCCATGATCAGTTCAGTACATGTTTGTATGCCATGCCATGTTGCCATTCTCAGTTCAGTTTTCAAATAGCATGTTTTGAAACAATACTTGCATCGTTGCATGTTTTTGTGAGGTAGATGGTTTCTTACTAAGCTCTTTAGCTTACAGGTACTACTTTTCTTATACAGGTAAAAGAAAAGTGGACTAACGGAGGCTGGAGGACAATGCTATGGAGGTGTGTGTGTGCAAGGGGTTTGGAATAAAGATCCTAGGGGTCGAAACAGCTTAATTCCAGTATTTACATTGTTAGTTTGTTTGTGGTTTAAATCCTTAGCTGGTAAATGTTTTAATCCAGTAAAACTATGCACTATTCAGTTTGTTCAGTTTAGGACGCATGTAGGTTAATGTTAGATTGTTTTTCATGTATCTAGAAACTATGTCGGTGAGTTGTGGTACGTTCCAGTGCCTGAAAGTTCTGAAATCAGAAACTCTGATTTCGTATCAGAGTTGGATCGGTCTGCCGACCGATCCGTTGCAGTATCAGGATCCTGGATCGGTCAGCCGACCGATCGAGAGCCACTGGATCGGTCAGTCCGACCGATCAGTGAGGTCCTGGATCGGTCGACAGACCGATCCAGGTGCGTACAGAAGCGATGCAGAAGAGACACTCGGATCGGTTCGCCGACCGATCCAGACCTCTACCGCGTCAGTATCAAGCTGGATCGATCGTGATCGATCGATCCGTGGATCGATCAGCAGCTAGCTGGGAAGTAAATTCTGAGTTCCTAGCTCAGATGGGAGGTCAAGTATCCTCCTTAGCACATGTACACCAACCGGAAAGGGTCTTGAATCCTTCCTTATAACAGCATGGGTGTATCAGTTGTCAGACTAACCGAGTCAGTTAGTGAAATTTTATTTTACCCAGTTTTCCGTACAGTAGCTTCAGTAGTTAATGTAGCGATCCGGCTCACAGATTAGTACCCAGGAGTTGGGTCGTTACACTCTAGGGCCGGCCACACCAAGGAGGAAAAAGAGAGGAAGAAAAAGAATAGAGTCGTTAGCCATGAAGACACCTCTATCCCCTCTTTTATAATCCTTGGTTTTGGCAAATAAGGAAATTTAAATAAAAAACTTCCTAATTCTTTTGCCATGAAAAGAAAAATTATTTTAATTAAAAACAATTTTCTTTTCTCAATAATAATGGTCGACCACCTTTTCTCCCAATCAAGGAAATTTTAATTCATACAAGAATTAAAACTTCCTAATTTGCTTCTGAAAATTTATAAAAAATTTCTCCAATAATTTTCTCTTCATGGTGGTTTATAAAAAGGAAAATTTATAAATTAAAATCTTTCTTTTAAATATATGGATGATTTCCAAAAAGGAAAGTTATCTCTAAAAATTAAAATTTCCTTTCAATCTACAAATAAGGAAAGATATCAAATCTTTTCTTAATCTTTTGTAGAAACTAATAAAAGAGAATATTTAATTTTTAAACTCTCTTTTAAATCATGAACATGGTTAAAAAAGGAAAGTTTTCTCAAAATTAAAATCTACCTTTTCAATCTACAAATAAGGAAAGATTTCAAATCTTTTCTTAATCTTTTGTAGAAAGCTATAAAAGGAAATATTTAAATTTTAAACTCTTTTTTAAAACCATGGAATCCACATAAGAAAAATTTTAAAAATAAAATTCCTTTTTATTTTAATAGGGTCGGCCACCTAAGCTTGGGTTCAAGCTAGGGTCGGCCATCTCATGAACCCATGAACCATGCCTTTGGCCGACCCTAGCTTGGACTCCAAGCTAGCTTGGCCGACCCCTATAGGATGGGTAAGAAGGTGGATATAGTACTCTATAACTAAGAGGTTACGATAGGGACCGAGAGGAGGAATTGGTTTTGGTCTCCCGATGAAATTAAGCATCTCATGTTCACCCCGAACACATAACTTAATTTCATCAATAATAATTCATTCCACTAAAGAACTATTATTGAACTACCGCATCAATCCCAAATTATATTTTGGGCTCCTTCTTATTATAAGTGTGTTAGTCTCCCCGTGTTTAAGATATCGAATGTCCATTAATTCAAATAAGTTACTAACAACTCACTTAATTAATATCTAGTTCCAAGAGTAGTTCCACTCAACCTTACCGTCATGTCAGACTAAGTTCACCTGCAAGGTTTAACATGACAATCCTTATGAGCTCCTCTTGGGGACATTATCAACCTAGATTACTAGGACACAGTTTCCTTCTATAATCAACAATACACATTATAAGTGATATCATTTCTCAACTTATAGGGCTTATTGATTTATCGAACTAAATCTCACCCATTGATAAATTAAAGAAATAAATATCAAATATATGTGCTTGTTATTATATTAAGATTAAGAGCACACACTTCCATAATAACTAAGGTCTTTGTTCCTTTATAAAGTCAGTATAAAAAGAAACGACCTCTAATGGTCCTACTCAATACACTCTAAGTGTACTAGTGTAATTATATAGTTAAGATAAACTAATATCTAATTACACTACGACCTTTCAATGGTTTGTTCCTTTCCATCTTGGTCGTGAGCTACTGTTTATAATTTATAAGGTGCTGATAACATGTTCCTCTGTGTGTGACACCACATACCATGTTATCTACAATATAAATTAATTGAACAACTACATTTATCATAAATGTAGACATTTGACCAATGTGATTCTTATTTCTAGATAAATATTTATACCAAAAGCTAGGCTTTTAATATACATCCTAATAATCTTCCACTTATACTAAAAGACTAAGCTGCCATATCTGCTGCCATACATCTGATTCCCAACCCTTCAACATGCCCATCAAAAGCACTTGCCTTAAGAGCCTTAGTGAATAGTATTGGAACCCCAAGGTGTTTTGATGTGATTAAACAAGCTAAGTTAGGTCCTGCGTTTGTTTAACCCTTGTGTCTAAGTGTGCAGGAGCTTAGGAACACAGGAAGTCGAGCGGAAGACGCGGCTAGCGAGAAGGACGGCACGGGAGAGAGCCGACGGGCTCGGTGCGTCTGAGGGACGAGGTGTCCGCGGAAGAGTACACCGGTGGACGAGAAGAGCGTGCGCGGCGCTCGAGGGATGAGAAACCGGGAAGGAAGGCTGCTCGAGGAGAAGGCCGGAACATGGGTTCGGGTGAGCCCTATTCCGGAAGGTCGAGATCACCCAAGCTAGCGGAGCCGGAGCGAACAGACCCAGACCGAGACTGGGACTTAACGGAGAAGTCATCCCGGACAAAAAGTCAACCGCAGTTGACTTTTTGCTCCGGGGCGCCCGGAGCTGTCCGGGGCGCCCGGAGCTGTCCGGGGCGCCCGGAGCTGTCCGGGGCGCCCGGAATGCTTCCGAGCGCCTGGAGCATGATTTTGACCAGGATCACGATTTTCGCAATCTGACCGTTGGGGAATAAAGTTTATCCCCCCGGGGGCGCCCGGAACCACTTTTCAGGCGCCCGGACCAGTACTATAAATAAAGTACTGATTCGTACATTAAGTGTAACTACTTGTAATCTAGTGCTTTCATTTGTGTTATTTCTTTCTGTACTTTCAACGCTGTAAGAGGCTACTCCGCCCAGAGGAGAATCAATTAGTGCGCCTTCTTTGCCTTGGATTAGCAATCCTCTGATTGCAAACCAAGTAATTCCTCTGTGTCTATTTTCTGTTTTAATTAGTCTCTGCCTTTTTCAATTACAAGTTCTTTTAAGTTAGTTGAATATCCGAGAAGGGTTTTTGGTTTTATTTTGTAGGGTAATTCACCCCTCCCCTCTTGTCGGCCTCCAAAGGGACCCACAAGTGGTATCAGAGCCAAGCGCTTCAGGAGGACTAACCGCCGATCGAAGCAACAAGATGGTCGGACCAAGCATCGTTCCACCAAAATTCGAGGGGAACTTCGCAGACTGGAAGCATCGTATGGAGGTATTCCTAAAAACATATTTTGAAATTCGGTTTATTATGAAATATGGTTTTGTAGCTCCAATAGATAAAGATGGAAAAGAAAAAGAAGAGAGTGATTGGACAAAGAAGGAGCAGAATGAGTCGGTAGCAAACAGCCGTGCGGAACATCACCTGCTGAGAGGTCAACCGCATTGGAAACTATTTATCTGCTAAAGAACTTTGGGAGAAGTTCTTGGAACTCCATGAAAGCACGTCCGAAGCAAAGCTCGCTAGAAGGGACATCCTCCGCAACAAACTGATGAACATCCGTATGGAGAAAGGTGAGAAAGTAGCTGGTTTACACGCAAAGGTAAAAGAACTAGTTCCTAGTCTCAAGAACCTCGGTGAAACGGTAACAAACCGGGACACTATACGCTACGCGCTCAACGCGTTTCCAAGAACCCCGGAATGGACATCAATCGTCGACGCCTACTACATCTCAAAAGACCTGGAGGTAAGCACTTTAGAAGAGTTGTTTTCTACTCTAGAATTGCATGAAACCAGGTATGCAGGAACGACAAAGGATACAACCCAGACTATGGCGCTGAACGCAACCCAGAAGGATGAACTCGAGTCAGACTCCGAAGACAATCAAGAAGCATACATGGTAAGAAATTTTAAAAAGTTTTTTAGATCTAATAAATTTAAAATGCAGAATAAAAGGAATCAAAAAGGTGGAAGAAAGGTGCGGTGCTACCAGTGTCAGAAGGAGGGACACCTAAGAGAAGACCGAACTCAAAAAGGCCAAAAGGAAGTCTCCCAAGAAACACAACCTAAAAGCAACTTGGGACGACACTTCTTCATCCGAATCAAAAGCTCAAGAATATGTCGGAATAGCACTAATGGCAAGCTACGATAGACAAAGTATATCAGAACCTAGCATCGATGAAGGGGGAGCGACCTCGGATGAAAGCAGTGAAGCAGGGGGAGATTCAGGCTTCAAGTCCGACATGGTAAGTGAGGTATGCCTCTTACCCCCTGATCAGCTTTACTCTGGTATCAAAGCTATGACTAAATCCATGTATAAATTAGAAAATAAAAATGTCAAATTAGAAAATGAAATTTTAGAAACAAAGAGAATTTTGGCAAAATCATGTCTTATAGAGGATTTTGAAAAATTGAAAATTGAAAATGAAAAACTAAAAGAAGAAATAGAAAGATTGAAAAAATCTAATGGTTCAAATATTCCTATTTTTAGAAATTTAAATTGGTATTATAGATTTCATCAAAGTCAAATTAGAAATATATCAAAAATCTATATACCCAGGAAATACTTGGTTAATCCTGTAGGTAGGAACCTTTACTGGATTCCAAAAACCTGTTTAACTTAAAATTAAAGTCAGACTTAGCATTTTCAGCAAGAAAATTAAACAACTAATTTCTTTATGAGGCTTTGTCTAAAGAAGTGGTTGTTGCTCCAATAACCAAGAAGGCCTAGTGCCTCGCCATGACCTGGAAGCCAACTATCGAAATGAAAAGTTTAATTGACTAACTGAAAAAGCATTAATTTAAATTACTTAATGCGTTAAAAGAGTTATTCAATTTGTGTTAGAAAATATTTAAAAACTTTCTAACTTAACTTAGAAATTCTTTATTATCTTAGAAATTTTCATGAAAATTGACTTAGAATTTTTTTTAAAGTTAACTTAGATTTTTTTAAAATTGCCTTATCATTTAAAAAAAAAAAAATTGACTAAGAATTGTTTCTTATGAATATTCACTTAGAATTTAAAAAAAAAAATTAGAAAAATTTTTTTGGGAATGCTGAGATAAGTTTTAAACTTAAAATTTTTTTAACACTTATGACTGTTCTTATCTGAAAAATATTTTTTTCAAATGAAAAATTCTGAAGAGTGTCTTTACTAAATATTTCACACTTAAAAGTTCTTGTCTGAATTTACCTTAGACTTGTTTATAACCCCAATTTTTATGTGATCAAAGGGGGAGAAGTATGTTAAGTCTAGGGGGAGGTACTATAATCTTTCAATTGAAAAATATTTGGACTTATTTTAATATAAATTGTTTTTATTGCATATGGTTACCCTAACTTAACTTGGGTTGCTCACATCAAAAAGGGGGAGATTGTTGGAACCCCAAGGTGTTTTGATGTGATCAAACAAGCTAAGTTAGGTCCTGCATTTGTTTAACCCTTGTGTTTAAGTGTGCAGGAGCTTAGGAACACAGGAAGTCGAGCGGAAGATGCGGCTAGCGAGAAGGACGGCACGGGAGAGAGCCGACGGGCTCGGTGCGTCTGAGGGACGAGGTGTCCGCGGAAGAGTACACCGGTGGACGAGAAGAGCGTGCGCGACGCTCGAGGGACGAGAAGCCGGGAAGGAAGGCTGCTTGAGGAGAAGGCCGGAACATGGGTTCGGGTGAGCCCTATTCCGGAAGGTCGAGATCACCCAAGCTAGTGGAGCCGGAGCGAACAGACCCGGACCGAGACTGGGACTTAACGGAGAAGTCATCCCGGACAAAAAGTCAACCGCAATTGACTTTTTGCTCCGGGGCGCCCGGAACCATTCCGGGCGCCTGGAGCTGTCCGGGGCGCCCGGAATGCTTCCGGGCGCCCGGAGCATGATTTTGACCAGGATCGCGATTTTCGCAATCTGACCGTTGGGGGATAAAGTTTATCCCCCCGGGGGCGCCCGGAACCACTTTCAGGCGCCCGGACCAGTACTATAAATAAAGTACTGATCCGTACATTAAGTGTAACTACTTGTAATCCAGTGCTTTCATTTGTGTTATTTCTTTCTGTACTTTCAACGCTATAAGAGGCTACTCCGCCCAGAGGAGAATCAATTAGTGCGCCTTCTTTGCCTTGGATTAGCAATCCTCTGATTGCAAACCAAGTAATTCCTCTGTGTCTATTTTCTGTTTTAATTATTCTCTGCCTTTTTCAATTACAAGTTCTTTTAAGTTAGTTGAATATCCGAGAAGGGTTTTTGGTTTTATTTTGTAGGGCAATTCACCCCTCCCCTCTTGCCGGCCTCCAAAGGGACCCACAAATAGATCTTACAGGTTATCACTTGATGCAATCTAAGCGACAACAACTTCTCCTCGTTATACGATTTCTCGTATTGGGTAGTACTTGCGCTCTATTGTGTTTACTTGCCTTATGGACTTATAGTTTCTTCGAGTTTGCTATTGCACCAAATTATTTTGGGCAAACCAAAAATCATATCTAAGTCTATCTTGAAGTATCTGAGCCATACAACTTCTATGGCAACCTCAGAGGCTGCCATATACTCAGCTTCTATGGTGGAGACCGAAAAAGCACCTATGCTTATCACTCTTCCATAGTTATGACTTCACCTCCTAAAGTAAACACAAAACCCCGAGGTTGACTTACTATTGTCCTTATCCGATTGGAAGTCAAAATCCATGCAATCCACAGGGACCAAATTATCTACCTTGTAAGCTAACATATAATCTCTAGTGCCTCTAAGGTACTTCAATATATGCTTTACCGCAGTCCAATGTCCTTATCCAGGGTTACTTAGATATCTGATAACTATGCCCTCGGCAAAACAGATTTCTGATCTCGTGCATAGCATACATTAGGCTTCCGACAGCCGAAGCATAAGGAACTGTCTTCATTTCCTCTATCTCCTTTGATGTTTTCGGAGACATCTCTTTAGATAAAGCTACTGTAACGCCCGAAAATTCTCAAATTATTTTTAGAAATATTCTATTATTTTTCTGGAATTTTAGAATATTTTTACGGAATTTTTCGAGTAGCGGAAGTAGCAAAAATAATTAGATAAGCAAAATGGTTTACGCGGGAATCGAACCCGGGACCTCTCGGGTCCGCTAAACCTTTAGTTAGCCTTAGTAACCGGTGAACCCAGCAGGGCCGTGCTGAAAGAAAGAGGAACCAATTATATTTATATTAGAGTTGGGTTCAATAATCCACTTAATATAAATTAAGAACTTAAGTAGGTTTTGGTTTATTTTGGGTTCGGCAACTTCTCAACCCTCACCACCGAGACCTCACCGCCGCCTCTTCCCTCTTCTTCCTCTCTCGGCACATCAAGCCCCAAGGACTCTAGGAGCACTTTCCGGCGAGATCTTCGATACGAGGACGTTCCCCTCTGCGAGAAGAACGCGTGGACGCGAGCGAATCGTCGAGAGGTCGTCTCCACCGGAATTTCTAGCAATTAGATTTGTAAGAAATCTAGCACGCAAGTAAGAAACCCCTCACCTGCAGTATAATAGCTTTCGTTTGATTGCATACTTGTAGTTTTAGCTATATGCAGGTTTTTCGGCACATAGGGTGTGTTTTAACCCTCCTCGAGGATTAGGGATCTAGTTGAGCACCTCTAGACGGGCCGGACACGTTGTTCTCCTTTAGTTGGAGATTCTAGACGTTGTCGGGTGCCTAAAGGTGATCTCCCTATTAGAGGAGAGAGTTTGAGCACCCTAAACCCTAAATGCCACCTCAGTTATGTTTAATAGCTCAGCTAAATGCATTAGGAGCATTTAAAATAGCACATTAGTTTAGTTCAGTTTTATGGGACTACGGTCCAATGGGTGGGCTCCCACAGTCGCCTCTAGGTTCAGATAACCTAGCTCTAGGTTCAGATAACCTAGAAACAGCAAGTTAAAACAGTTAGCTATATTCAGTATTTTATTTTCAGTGGCACTGTACTGGATCAGATATCCATGGGTTGGACTCCCACAGTCGTCCCTAGGTTTAGATAACCTAGTTAACCCTACTAAATTCGGGACTTGCAAACCCGGGTCTAGTTAGGGATGCGCGCACAGCAAGTACAGTTGTCGGGCCCAAACAGCATGATTATGTATTTTCACTTATTATGAATTAGTTTTCAAAACTCAGAATTAGTTATGTTAGTTGAGTTTGAATTCAGTATCAGCTTAGCTTATTATATGTTCGGGCAGTTCATCTTTATTGATTCATATGATTAGTTGCTATGCCATGATTCAGTTTACATGTTCAGTTATTTCAGTTATGCTTGCAACCATAGTATGTCATGACAGTACATGTTTTCAAATAGCATTCTTTAAAAGCATATTGGTATCGTTGCATGTTTTAGTGAGGTAGATGGTTTCTTACTAAGCTTTTTAGCTTACAAATACTATTTTCCTTATACTGCAGACACAGAAAAAAGGAAAGTGGACTAGCAGTGGAGGCTAGAGGTCAATGCAGATCAAGATGTGTGTGGAAGGAACTGGAATAAAAGACCCTCTGGGGATTTAGCATTTACTTTAGCACTTTACAGTTATTAGTTTCAATTTTCATGTCTTATGCACAATTTAGACAATTAGAACTTTTAGAATTTATACCTTCATGCACTTTAAGTTGTTAAAATGCCATGAGCCAGTAAACCTTGCTTAAGCTTAAGTTTAGAATTGTTACTACATGTTATTAGAATAGTTATTATGCATTAGATAGTTGTGTGTGAGGTTCGGCACGAAGCAGTGCTGATATCAGAGTTTCGGATACGAAATCAGAAACCCCTGATCGGTCAGCAGATCGATCAGGGGGTCTCGGATCGGTCGGTAGACCGATCAGGGAGCTGGTTTCGGCAGTCCTAACTCTCTGTTCATAGCTGGATCGTTCGGCAGATTGATCCAGCCGCGAACAGAAAGAATCCCGATAGTGGGATCGCAAACAGCACACCACTGATCGGTCAGCTGATCGATCAGTGAGCCACTGGATCGGTCAGTCCGACCGATCAGTGAGGTCCTGGATCGGTCGGCAGACCGATCCAGGTGCGTACAGAAACAATAGTGAGTCATGGATCGGTCAGTCGACCGATCCAAAGGTTCTTCCCCGTAACAGTGTCAGTGGACCGGTCCGTGGACCGATCAGAAGTCCGGTATCAGCGGTGAATACCTTCCCTAGCATGTGTACAATTATTAGGTACATGTAGAACATTCAGTTACAGCGTTCCCAGCAATTAGATTAGCAAAATTTTAATTAGCCCAGATTTCCGCACAGCATATAGACAGCAGTAATTGTAGCGACCGGCCTTACAGCCAGTACCCAGAAGGTGGGTCGTTACAGCTACTCCATGCTGAAAAGGTAAGAAACCTTTCTTGGAGTTTTGCATGCTTAAAACGGGCAACGATTGTTTCGATATATGAAGCTTGAGATAAGTAAAATATTCTTTTCTTGCGATCCCTTATTACTTTGATCCCAAGAATATATGCATTCTCCCAAGTTCTTTATATCAAATTGTTTGGACAACCATACTCTTACTTCTGATAACACTTTGATACTGTTTCCAACTACCAAAAATGTTATCTATGTATAGTACAAGAAATACCACCACGTTTCCATCATACTTTTTGTATACACAAGACTCATTCGGTTATTAAATAAATCCATAGGTCTGGATTACTTTATTAAACCGGATGTTCCGATACTTTGAAGCTTTACTTCAGTCCATAGACTGATTGAGCTTACACACAAGATGCTCTTTGCTCTTTGCAATGAACCCTTCTAGTTGCTATATATATGGATGTTTTCTTCAAGACTTCCATTAAGGAAAGCTGTCTTGACATCCACTTGCTAAATCTCATAGTCCATTTGAGAAGTAATTGATAAAAGAATCCGAATAGACTTTAAGCATGGCTACCGGTGGAAAAGTTTCCTTTTGCAACAAGCATTGCTTTGAAAGTTTCTACCTTCCTATCTATTCCTCTTTTCCTATTGTAGACTTATTTTCACCCAATAGCTTTTACACCATTTGGTGATTTTATAAGCTCCCAGACTTTGCATATATTCTAATTCTATATTTATTGCTCTTTGCAAAGATGCTGCATCTTTATCTTAGAGTGCTTCATCATATGTCCAAGGATCAGGTTTATGTCCACTAGGGATCAAGTCCAAAGACTCTCCCAAAACATGAATCTTTTAGGTTGCCAACAACCCTCCCACTACGACGAGACACTTTCTGCAATTGTATATCATTTGTGATATGTGTTGTAGTTTCTTGTGATATTTCATCTTGTACAATTGGTACTAGATTAGACGTGTCCTTTAATTTCCTTAAGAACAATTTTTACTCATAGGCTTGTGGTTCATAGTATAGTCCTTTTCTGAAATCGGGCATTGGTGCCAACAATGACCTTCCGATTTTAAGGACTATAAACCTCTTTTCATTTTTCTAGGATAACTCACAAACAAGTGAACTCATGTCCAACTTATCAGTGTCTCTCATGTGCTAGACCACCCAAATCTGAATATGCTTCAGACTAGGCTTACGCCCATTCTGTAATTCTATGGGAGTAAAGAGTTCTGACTTAGAAGGTACTATGTTCACTTCCGTTTCCAGTGTATATCCTTAAAATGAATTTGGTAATTTTCTGAATAACTCATCATCGATCTAATTATTCCATAAGAGCCTTATACTTTCTTTCTACTACACCATTCTGTTGGGGTGTACCAGTTGCAGTTAGTTGGGATTAAATCCCGACTTCTGATAAGTGACTCCTAAACTCTCCTAAGAGGTACTCGTTATTACGATTTCACCGTAGTGACTTGATACTTTTACTTTGACATTACTCCACATTAGCCTAGTTACTCTTTGAACTAATCAAAGCACTTAGACTTGTGGCGCGTCAAGTAAATGTATCCTTATCTCGAATAATCATCTATAAAAGAGACGAAATATTTGAAACAACCTCTTGCCTGGATAGTCAAAGGTCTACATAAATCAGAATGAACCAATTCCAACATATCTTTGGCTCCATACCCCTTAGACTTAAAAGCTTCTTGGTTATTTTTCCTTCCAAGTAAGACTCGTAGGTTGGAAAGATTTCCACTACCAATGAACCTAAGAGTTCATTGGTTATTATCCTTTGAATCCTACTCAAGTTAATATAACCTAGCCTTAGATGCCAATATGATTGGTTCATTTCTGAATGTAGCTTTCTCTTATTAAAGTTAGAAGATGTGTTATTAATTTCCATTTATTATATCGTGGGAGTTATTGGATTATAAATTGTCTACCAACATATCAGAACAGATAACTTCCCTATTTTTCTTGATAACAAGTTTGTTATCAAAATAGACAGAATATATATTCTTTGATAGTTTAGAAATCGAAATCAAGTTCTTTCTAAACTTGGTATGTAAAGACAATTTTCTCAAAATCTACTTTTTATTCCTATCAGAGGATAAACATCTCCTACTGCAACAGTTGCTACTTTTGCAGTAATGCCCATCTAGACGGTGTTTTCTTTTTCATATAGTTGTCAGGTTTCCTGGAACCCTGCAATAAATTACAAACATGATTAGTGGCATCTGTATCTACTTCCAGGTACTGGTAGATAACACCACTAAACATGTTTCAATAACTAATGAATTAAATACACCTATATTGTTCTCAGTTCTAAGAAGACAGTCTACCTTAATGTCCAAGTCCTATTTCCAATCATTATAATTGGGACTACTAAGTCTTTTCTATAGTATAACAATTAGGGGATTGACTAACATTTGAAATCCTAAGAATCACAAAAATATTCGGTCAAGACCAACACTTTAAAATCCCCGTGAATTTTGTATGCCACGATAGTGTGGACGTATATAAATTCAAAGAGGAGATTTTATCCATTAATTTTATTATCTTGTCAAATAAAATTAATAGTTGGTCTTTCTTTGATCAAATATTTGGTCAAGACTCTAAATTTAAAATAATATTGATTCCTCAAACAATACTATTTAAATTTACCAACACCTCAAAACACTGTGAGTTTTGCATGCCACATTAGTGTGGACGTATACAAAATCAACATTTGTAAGAGGAGGGTTTTACCCATTAACTATCTTGTCAACCTAACTATATGACAAATAAAATTACCTCAAACACCGTCAATTTTGTATGCCACGTTAGTGTGGACGTATACAAATTCAAACATTTGTATGAGGGTTTTTAATTTTATTATCTTGTCAACTTAGTTTTATGACAAATTAATAGTTAGTTTCGCTTTGGTCCAGCAAAACAATAGCAGTGACTCCGTTGGGGAGGATACTATTGAATGCGTCTAAGTGTATACCATTACTTGATACTTAGTCCATTAAATAGGATTATGCCCCTTCAGTTGGAGAAGATCACACGCTCCTAAATAATTTCCTATAACCATTCATAAAGGAAGTTTGATCTAGTGATCCGCAACAAACCCAACCGTTGTAGAGGGAGGCACTCAAAGGCAACACGCAAGCTTGTTGCATCACTTACAAACCAGTAATGGAGACCGTGGAATTTATTAAAATCTCTCTCCCACTTAGTTATTTAAAAATGAGGATTTTAACCTATGCTAGCATTCATCACATGCACATAAACATCACAGTAAATAAAAGCAATAAATTTGGAAATTAATTTTTCAACTATTATGGCCTTTTCCATCACTATTTTCAGTATGCTCCAACCCTAGCTGCTGCCATCTATAGCCACCGCCATTGGGTCCAATCATCGCATCCATCTTGCTTCTTATTCTGCTGTGCCTCTGGTGCTTCAAAAGTGCCACGCCTCGCAAGCATCCGATCAGCGACAAAAATAGAATTTTACATGTGTCGATCCAATATTCCTCGAGGGAATGTATATGAAATCTAGATCAAAAATAAAATTCTAAAATCCTAGGGCTAATACAGCTCCTGCTGTATTAGTTACAAACAATCATGCACACACACAATAATGCCCTTGACATGTCCAAGGATCCAATCACACACAACATCTATAAGCTATAATAGTTGGAGCCTGCAACCACAAAGCTAGCACATCCTACTATTATCCTGCCTAAATTATGTATGACATGTACATAACCTAATTTGAAAACCAAATACACAGAGGCAAACCCTAGCTCTGATACCAATTGTTGGTTAGTCCTAGGAAAATCGTACCGGTTTTACTGTACAAAAATTTTATACAAGTGTCAAACCTTTCCTTAAATAACCTATTGTGTTCTTTAGAAGTTAAATTAGGAATCGCAGACGGAACTTAACATCATTGATTCTAAATTTAACTTATCTGTTCTTAATGGTTTAGATTTGAATCGCAAGTGGAACTTAACACTATTGATTCAAATCCACCTATGTTATTAATTCCATTAAATATTAATTTTCAAAATTGGCTTCCAGGATTGCATGGCGAGGCACATGACCTTCTTGGATATGGGAGCAACCATCACCGCCTAGACAAAGCCTTTTAAGGAAAGCTAATATTTAATTTCCTTAAATAACTCTAGATTAACCAAAAAGAATAATCGAATCACAAATTTGAAAAATAAAAAAAAAAGAAACACAACTTCAAAACAAATCTGAAAACTCTAGAATCATATGCCTCTTGTGTTTGGTATTTCCAAAAATAACTATACAAAGAAAACTAGTATGATGCGGAAAACAATTACTAGTTATACCTTCCTTTGTAAGCAAAAATAACCTCTTGATCTTCTACCGTATTCCTCTTCTAATCTCGGACGTTGTGTGGGCAACGATCTTCCGAGATGAGAACCACCCAAGCCCTTCTTCTCCAAGCAAGTTTCGGCCACCACAATAACTCCAAGAGATGTGAGGTTCGGCCACCACCACCAAGCTCCAAGGGATGTAAGAAACAAAGTCTCCTTTCTCTCCTTCTTCTCCTAGCTAGAACCGGCCACCATGGAAAGCTCCAAGAGAAAGATGAAACCGGCCACTAAAGAAGAAGAGAAGAGGAGAAGGAGAACCTCTAGGGCCGGCCATACCAAGGAGGAAAAAGAGAGGAAGAAAAAGAATAGAGTCGTTAGCCATGAAAGCACCTCTATCCCCTCTTTTATAATCCTTGGTTTTGGAAAATAAGGAAATTTAAATAAAAAACTTCCTTAATTCTTTTGCCATGAAAAGAAAAATTATTTTAATTAAAAGCAATTTTCTTTTCTCAATAATAATGGTCGGCCACCTTTTCTCCCAATCAAGGAAATTTTAATTCATACAAGAATTAAAACTTCCTAATTTGCTTCTGAAAATTTATAAAAAATTTCTCCAATAATTTTTCCTTCATGGTGGTTTATAAAAAGGGAAATTTATAAATTAAAATCTTTCTTTTAAACATGTGGATGATTTCCAAAAAGAAAAGTTATCTCTAAAAATTAAAATCTCCTTTCAATCTATAAATAAAGAAAGATATCAAATCTTTTCTTAATCTTTTGTAGAAACTAATAAAAGAGAATATTTAATTTTTAAACTCTCTTTTAAATCATAAACATGGTTAAAAAAGGAAAGTTTTCTCAAAATTAAAATCTACCTTTTCAATCTACAAATAAGGAAAGATTTCAAATTTTTTCTTAATCTTTTATAGAAAGCTATAAAAGGAAAGATTTAAATTTTAAACTCTCTTTTAAAACCATGGAATCCAATTAAGAAAAATTTTAAAAATAAAATTCCTTTTTATTTTAAAAGGGCCGGCCACCTAAGCTTGGGTTCAAGCTAGGGCCGGCCACCTCATAAACCCATGAACCATGCCTTTGGCCGGCCCTAGCTTGGACTCCAAGCTAGCTTGGCCGTCCCCTATAGGATGGGTAAGATGGTGGGTATAGGTGGATATAATACTCTATAATTAAGAGGTTACGATAGGGACCGAGAGGAGGAATTGGTTTTAATCTCCCGATGAAATTAAGCATCCCGTGTTCGCCCCGAACACATAATTTAATTTCATCAATAATAATTTATTCCACTAAAGAACTATTATTGAACTACCGCACCAATCCCAAATTACATTTTGAGCTCCTTCTTATTATGAGTGTGTTAGTCTCCCTGTGTTTAAGATATCGAATGCCCATTAATTCAAATGAGTTACTGACAACTCACTTAATTAATATCTAGTTCCAAGAGTAGTTCCACTCAACCTTACCGTCATGTCGGATTAAGTCCCCTACAGGGTTTAACATGACAATCCTTATGAGCTCCTCTTGGGGACATTATCAACCTAAATTACTAGGACACAGTTTCCTTCTATAATCAACAACACATACTATAAGTGATATCATTTCCTAACTTTTTGGTCTTATTGGTTTATCGAACTAAATCTCACCCATTGATAAATTAAAGAAATAAATATCAAATATATATGCTTGTTATTATATTAGGATTAAAAGCACACACTTCCATAATAACTGAGGTCTTTGTTCCTTTATAAAGTCAATATAAAAAGAAACAACCTCTAATGTGTTGGTTGCTACTCGGAAAACCTAATGGTTCCACTGTACAAAAATTTTGTACAAAGGTCTGAAGCTTTTCCTAGCTACCATGTGTTCTTTTAAATTAAACTTGGATTGCTTGCGGAACTTAACACGTTTGATCCAAAGTTTAATCTATTTGTTCTTTTAGGTTTAGACTTGGATCTCCTGCAGAACTTAACACGTTCGATCCAAATCACCTAGGTTATTAATTTCATTAAATATTAGTTTCCAAAATTAGCTTCCAGGACTGCATGGCGAGGCACATGACCTTCTTGGATATGGGAACAACCACCACCGCCTAGACAAAGCCTTTTAAGGAAAGTTAATATTTAATTTCCTTAAATAACTTTAGGTCAACCGAAAAGAACAATCAAATCACAAGGAAAAGAAAAACAAAAGAACACTTCATCGAAAACAAATTTGAAATACTAGAATTGTATGCCTCTTGTATTTGGTATTTTTACAAAGGAATAAAACTAGTATGATGCAGAAATTAAATACTAGTATACCTTTTCTTTTGCAAGCAAAAACCTCTAGGTCTTCTACCGTATTCCTCTTCTAACCTCAGACGTTGTGTGGGCAACAATCTTCTGAGATGAGAAACCACCAAAGCACCTTCTTCTCCTCCTTGCAAGGTTCGGCCAAATCAAGTGCACCTCCAAGGAAGAAGAGAAACCACCACCAATGCTCCAAGGGATGAAAGCTTTCTCTCCTTCTTCTCCAAGCTAGAAACCGGCCACAACTTGATCTCCAAGATGAAGGAAGTTTTCAGCCACAAGGATGGAGAGAAGAGAAAGGAAGGAGGCCGGCCACACCAAGGAAGAAAAGAGGGAGAAAACAATAGAGGTTGTTCACCTTGAAGGCTCCCAAAACCCCCTCTTTTATAATCCTTAGCTTTGGCAAATAAGGAAATTTAATTACAATAAATTTTCCTTAACTTTCCTTGACATCAATTAATTAAGAAAAATTAAATAAAATTTCCTAATCAATTATATCATGGCCGGCCACCTCATGGAGAGCAAACAAGGTAATTTTCAATCAACAATTAAAAATTCCTTATTTGTCTTCGGAAATTTTAAAAAATAAAATTTCCCTTTAAAATCCCTTCATGGTTAATAAAAAGAAATTTCTATAATTTTAATTTTTCAACATGTGAATAATTTACAAAGAAGAAAAATAAAATATCTTTCCAATCTACAAATAAGGAAAGAGATCTAATCTCTTTCTTTAATCTTTTGTAGATCCTTTTAAAAGAGATATTTTAATTTTTAATCTCTCCAATAAATTATATCTATCACATAAGAAAATTTTAAAATTAAAATTCTTTTTAATTTAATGGGATCCGGCCACCTAAGCTTGGGTTCAAGCTAGGGCCGACCACCCATGAACCAAGGCTTGGCCGACCCCTACATCATGGGTATGAAGGTGGGTATAGGTGGGTATAGTACTCTATAAATAAGAGGCTACGATAGGGACCGAGAGGAGGAATTGGTTTTGGTCTCCCGATAAAATTAAGCATCCCGTGTTCGCCCCGAACACACAACTTAATTTTATCAATAATAATTCATTCCACTAGAGAATTATTATTGAACTACCGCACCAATCCCAAATTATATTTTTGGGCTCCTTCTTATTATGAGTGTGTTAGTCTCCCTGTGTTTAAGATGTCGAATGTCCACTAATTAAGTGAGTTACTGACAACTCATTTAATTAATATCTTAATCCAAGAATAGTACCACTCAACCTTATCGTCATGTCGGACTAAGTCCACCTGCAGGGTTTAACATGACAATCCTTATGAGCTCCTCTTGGGGACATTATCAACCTAGATCACTAGGACACAGTTTCCTTCTATAATTAACAACACACACTATAAGTGATATCATTTCCTAACTTATTGGGCTTATTGATTTATCGAACTAAATGTCACCCATTGATAAATTAAAGAAATAAATATCAAATATATGTGCTTGTTATTATATTAGGATTAAGAGCACACACTTCCATAATAACTGAGGTCTTTGTTCCTTTATAAAGTCAGTATAAAAGAAACGACCTCTAATAGTCCTACTCAATACACTCTAAGTGTACTAGTGTAATTATATAGTTAAGATAAACTAATTCCTAATTTCACTACGACCTTCCAATGGTTTGTTCCTTTCCATTTTGGTCATGAGCTACTGTTTATAATTTATAAGGTACTGATAACATCATCTTCTGTATGTGACACCACATACTATGTTATCTACAATATAAATTAATTGAACAACTACAAACTAATGTAGATAATTTGACCAAATGCGATTCTTTATTCAAAATAAATGTTTACAAAAGCTTAGGCTTTCAGTATACACTCTAACATAATGGTCCTACTCAATACACTCTAAGTGTACTAGTGTAATTATATAGTTAAGATAATCTAATGCCTAATTACACTACGACCTTCCAATGGTTTGTTCCTTTCCATCTTGGTCGTGAGTTACTGTTTATAATTTATAAGGTGCTGATAACATGATCCTCTGTGTGTGACACCACACACCATGTTATCTATAATATAAATTAATTGAACAACTACATTTATCATAAATGTAGACATTTGACCAATGTGATTCTTATTTTTAGATAAATATTTATACCAAAAGCTAGGCTTTTAGTATACATCTAACAATCTGAACGAAATACAAATCCTTGGAGGAGAAATTGATGGGGAAACCCAGATCGATATGATTCTCCAAATGCTACCCAGAAGTTTTGAGCAATTCCACCTGAACTATAATATGAATAAAAGGATGTATTCATTGGCGGAACTACTGACAGAACTTTAGGCAGCAGAAGGGCTATTTCGACATAATTCTCAGATTCACTATGCTGAAAATGGTTCTACTTCTAAGTTGAATGGCAAGAAGAAGAAGAAATAGGCTGTTTCAGCAAAGTAGGTGAATAAACCTCAGGGCACAGGACAAAAAACTGGAATGAAGAAGCCGAAGGGCAAGTGCTTCATCTGCAAGCAGTCAGGACATTGGAAGGCGGACTGTCCTCGTAGGAATCAGAACAATAAAGGTATATCTCATGCTCTAGTAGTTGAAACATGTTTAGCGATGTTATCTACCAGCACCTGATGTGTAGATACGGGAGCCACTGATCATGTTTGCAATTCTTTGCAGGGGTTCCAGGAAACCCGACGACTATTTGAAGGAGAGATAACCGTCTACTGGGCAATACTACTAAGGTGGCGACAGTTGTAGTGGGAGACGTCTACTTATCTTTTGATAGGAATATAAATTTGATTTTAAGAAATTGTCTTTATGTACCCAATTTTAGAAAGAATTTAATTTCAGTTTCTAAACTGTATTTGGATGGATATTCTGTTTCTTTTAGTAACAATATGGTTATAAAGAGAAATATGATTATTATCTGTTATGGTACATTGGTTGGTAATTTATATACTTTAAATCCAATTTCTCCCATAAAGCAACAAATGGAAATTAATAACACATCTTCTAACTCTAATAAGATAAAAGAACCTTCGAAGATGAACCAAATGTATCTTTAGCATCTAAGGCTTGATCATATTAACTTAAGTAGGATTCAAAGGCTTATAGCCGATGGACTCTTGGATTCATTTGAGTTGGAAAACTTTCCAGCCTATGAATCTTGCTTGGAATACCTCTTTGGAGAGTTTAGGAATTACTTATCAAAAGTCGGGATCCAATCCCAATTGTCTGCACCTGGTACACCCCAACAGAATGGTGTAGCAGAATGAAGAAATAGGACTTTTATGAAAATGGTTAGATTGATGATGAGTTATTCAGAATTACCGAATTTGTTTTGGGGATATGCTCTGGAAACAGCAGTGTACATTCTAAATATGGTACCTTCTAAAACAGTTCCTTCTACTCCCATGGAATTGTGGAATGAGTGTAAGCCTAGTCTGAATCATATCCGGATATGGGGTAGTCTAGCACATGTGCTGAAGGGAGATACTGACAAGTTGGAATCACGTACAGAAGTGTGTCTGTTTGTGGGATATCCTAAGGGAACGAAAGGTGGTTTGTTTTATAATCCTAAAAATCAGAAAATCATTGTTAGCACCAATGCTCGATTTTTAGAAGAAGATTATGTAATGAAACATAAGCCCATGAGTGAAATTGTTCTAGAAGAAATAAGAGAGGACATGTTTACTTCAGTACCAACAGTACAAGATGAAGTACCACAAGAGACTGCAACACGTGTCACACATGATACACGACCACAGACAATGCCTCATCGTAGTGGGAGAGTTGTGAGGCAACCTGAAATATTCATGTTTTTGGGAGAGTCCTCGGACTTGATCCTAAGAAAATATGAACCTGGTCCTAGGACATATGACGAAGCACCCCAAGATATAGATGCAGCATCTTGGCAAAAAACAATAAATTCCGAAATAGAATCCATGTATTCCAATAAGGTCTGGGAGCTTGTAGAACCACCTGATGGTGTAAAAACCATTGGATGCAAGTGGATCTACAAAAGAAAAAGAGGGACAGATGAGATGGTAGAAACCTTCAAAGCAAGGCTTGTTGCGAAAGGGTATACTCAGAAAGAGGGAATCGATTATGAGGAAACTTTTTCGCCGATAGCTATGCTAAAGTCTATCCGGATAGTCTTATCCATTGCTGCTCATATGGATTATGAGATTTGGCAAATGGATGTCCAGATAGCTTTCCTTAACGTAAGTCTTGAAGAAAACATCCATATGAAACAATCAGAGGGGTTCATTAAAAAGGGCAAAGAGCATCTAGTGTGTAAGCTTAATCGGTCCATTTATGGACTGAAGCAAGCTTCAAGATCTTGGAACATCCAGTTCAATGACGTAATCCAGTCATATAAATTTATTCAGTGCTCGGATGAGTCTTATGTATACAAGTAGTGTAATGGAAATGTGGTGGTATTTCTTGTACTATACGTAGATGACATTTTATTAATTGGCAACAATGTCAAGGTGTTATCGGGCGTAAGGGTATGGTTGTCCAAACAATTCAATATAAAGGACTTAGGAGAATGTGCACACATTCTTGGGATCGAAGTCATAAGGGATCGCAAGAAAAGAATGTTGTGTCTATCTCAAGCTTCATATATAGACATACTCCTTGCTCATTTTAGCATGCAGAACTCCAAGAAAGGTTTTTTACCTTTTAGGCATGGAGTCGCTTTATCTAAAGAGATGTCTCCGAAGACATCAAAGGAGATAGAGGACATGAAGGTAGTTCCTTATGCTTCGGCTGTGGGAAGCTTAATGTATGCAATGCTATGTACGAGACCTGATATCTGTTTTGTTGTGGGCATGGTTAGCAGATATCAGAGTAACCCTGGACAAGGACATTGGACTACTGTAAAGCATATATTCAAGTACCTAAGAAGGACTAGAGATTATATGTTAGTTTACCAAGCAGACGATTTGCTCCCTGTGGGTTACACGGATTCAGATTTCAATCAGATAGGGACAACAATAAGTCTACATCAGGCTATGTGTTTACTTTAGGAGGTGGAGCCATTGCATGGAGGAGTGTTAAGCAGAAATGCGTATCAGACTCAACCATGGAAGCTGAGTATGTGGCAGCCAAAGAAGTTATATGGCTCAAGAACTACCTAATGGACTTAGATGTGATTCCTGGTTTGCCTAAAATCATTACAACTTATTGTGATAATAGTGGTGCAGTTGCAAACTCGAAGGAACCACGAGCCTATAAGATATCAGAGTAACCCTTGACAAGGACATTGGACTACTGTAAAGCATATATTCAAGTACCTAAGAAGGACTAGAGATTATATGTTAGTTTACCAAGCAGACGATTTACTCCCTGTGGGTTACACAGATTCGGATTTCAATCAGATAGGGACAACAGTAAGTCTACATCAGGCTATGTGTTTACTTTAGGAGGTGGAGCCATTGCATGGAGGAGTGTTAAGCAGGAATGCGTATCAGACTCAACCATGGAAGCTGAGTATGTGGCAGCTAAAGAAGCTATATGGCTCAGGAACTACCTAACGGACTTAGATGTGATTCCTGGTTTGCCTAAAATCATTACAACTTATTGTGATAATAGCGGTGCAGTTGCAAACTCGAAGGAACCACGTGCCTATAAGATAAGTAAGCATATAAAGTGCAAGTACCACCAGATACGAGACATTGTCAAGCGAGGAGAAGTTGTCATCGCCAAGATTGCATCAGCGGATAACCTGGCAGATCCTTTCACTAAGGTCCTTCCGACGAAAGCTTTTGATCGGCATGTGGAGGGGATGGGAATCAGATGTATGGCAGAAGATATGGCAGCTTAGTCTTTTAGTATAAGTGGGAGATTGTTAGAGTATATACTAAAAGCCTAGCTTTTGTAAATATTTATTTTGAAATAAAGAATTATTTTTTGGTCAAAAATATCTATATTTATGTTAAGTGTAGTTGTTTAATTAATTTATATCGTAGATAACATAATGTGTGATGTCACTCACAGAAGATCATGTTATCAGTTCTTTATAAATTATAAACAATTGTTTACGACTAAGATGGAAAGGAACAAACCATTGGAATAGTCGTAGTATAATTAGACATTAGTTTATCTTGACTAATTAATTACACTAGTACACTTGAGTAGGACCATTTTAGGTAAGTTCTTTTTATACTGACTTAATAAAAGAACTAGACCTTAGTTATTATGGAAGTGTGTGCTCTTAATCCTAATATAATAATAAGCACATATATTTAGTAATTATTTCTTTAACTTATCAAAGGGTGAGACTTAGCTCGATAAATCAATAGGCCCAATAAGTTGGGAAATGATATTACATATAGTGTGTGTTGTTGATTATAGAAGGAATCTGTGTCCTAGACATCTAGGTTGAGAATGTCTCCAAGAGGAGCTCATAAGGATTGTCATGTTAAACCCTGCAGGTGGACTTAGTCCAACATGACAATAAAGTTGAGTGGTACTACTCTCGGAGCTAGATATTAATTAAGTGAGTTGTCAGCAACTTAATTAGTGGGCATTTGTTATCTTAAACACAGCGAGACTAACACACTCATGATAAGAAGGAGCCCATAATATAATTTGAGATTGGTGTGGTAGTGCAATAATAACTCTCTAGTGGAATGAGTTATTATTGATGAATTTGAGTTATGTGTTCGGGGCGAACACGGGATACTCAAGCTCATCGGAAGGCCAAAACCAATTTCTCCTCTAGGTCCTTGTCGTAGCCTCATTAAAGCCTCAAGTCCATTCAATAAAAGCCTATCTTGGTGTCCAAGAAGGGTCGACCCAATGCTTGGTGACCAAGCTAAGGGCTGGCCATGAATTCCTTCAAGGTGGTCGGCCCTTGCTTTGTGCAAGGGGGCCGACTACAATAATTCAAAGATAAGGGGGTGTTTTGAATTTTTTTTAAATCTTCTCTTTGTAGAAATCTACAAGTTTTAAAAGAGAGATTTTAAATTTAACACTTTCCTTATTTAAATTAGGCCACATGATTTAAATAGAGAGTTTTACAAGTTTTAAAACTTTCCTTTTTTAACCATCCTCATGGTTTTAGAAAAAAGGAAGAGAGGTTTTAAAATTAAAATTATCTATTTTTGTAACTATGTTAAAAAAGGAAATTTTTAGAAGAGAAGTTTTAAATTTTAAAACATGGTTTTAATTTTTAAAACTTTCCTTTTTTAACATCCACTTTAAGAAAGAGATCTTGTAAAATTTTATAAGAAAATTTCTTCTTTTATAAAATTTTATAAAAAATATTTTTCCTTCCTTATAGGGGCCGGCCACCCTTGCTTGGTGCCCAGCAAGGGGCCGACCAAAATTAAATCAAGTCAATCTATGATTTGGTGATTGATTCAATCAAGAGGAAAGAAAAAGAAAAATAAAAAGGGAAAAGGAAAAATAAGAGGAAGATTTTAATTTTTATAAAAAGTCTTTCCTTATTTGCCTTGGGCGAGTAATATAAAAGAAGGGGAGGGGAGGTGTTAGAGTGTATAATGAAAGCCTAAGCTTTTGTAGACATTTATTTTGAATAAAGAATCACATTTGGTCAAATTATCTATATTTTTTTGTAGTTGTTCAATTAATTTATATTGTAGATAACATAGTATGTGGTGTCATATATAGAAGATAATGTTATCAGCACCTTATAAATTATAAGCAGTAGCTCACGACCAAGATGGAAAGGAACAAACCATTGGAAGATCGTAGTGTAATTAGGTATTAGTTTATCTTAACTATATAATTACATTAGTACACTTAGAGTGTATTGAGTAGGACCATTAGAGGTCGTTTCTTTTATACTGACTTTATAAAGGAACAAAGACCTCAGTTATTATGGAAGTGTGTGCTCTTAATCCTAATATAATAACAAGCACATATATTTGATATTTGTTTCTTTAATTTGCCAATGGGTGAGATTTAGTTCGATAAATCAATAAGCCTGATAAGTTGGGAAATAATATCACTTATAGTGTGTGTTGTTGATTATAGAAGGAAATTGTGTCCTAGTAATCTAGGTTGATAATGTCCCCAAGAGGAGCTCATAAGGATTGTCATGTTAAACCCTGCAGGTGGACTTAGTCCTACATGATGATAAGGTTGAGTGGTACTACTCTTGGACTAAGATATTAATTAAATGAGTTGTCAGTAACTCACTTAATTAGTGGACATTCGACATCTTAAACACAGGGAGACTAACACACTCATAATAAGAAGGAACCCAAAAAATATAATTTGGGATTGGTGCGGTAGTTCAATAATAATAGTTCTCTAGTGGAATGAATTATTATTGATAAAATTAAGTTGTGTGTTCAGGGCGAACACGGGATGCTTAATTTTATCGGGAGACCAAAACCAATTCCTCCTCTCGGTCCCTATCGTAGCCTCTTAGTTATAGAGTACTATACCCACCTATACCCACCTTCATACCCATGTTATAGGGGCCGGCCAAGCTAGC
The DNA here is from genome assembly GCF_018446385.1 of Zingiber officinale. NCBI lineage: Eukaryota > Viridiplantae > Streptophyta > Magnoliopsida > Zingiberales > Zingiberaceae > Zingiber > Zingiber officinale. Next base: position 97,391,567 of record NC_055994.1, on the reverse strand, counting down.
TTGAGGACCAAGCTAGGGCCGGCCAAGCCTTGGTCCATGGGTGGCCGGCCCTAGCTTGAACTCAAGCCTAGGTGGTCGGCCATTAAAAATACAAAAGGAATTTTAATTTTAAAATTTTTTCTTATGTGGAATACATGATTTAAAAGAGAGTTTAAAAATTAAAATATTTCCCTTTATAAGATTCTACAAAAGATTAAGAGAAGAGTTAAATCTCTTTCCTTATTTGTAGATTAAAAGGTTGATTTTAATTTTGGTAAAAATTTTACTTATTTATAAATCATCGACATGTTGAAAAGATAAATTTTAAAATTATAGAAATTTCCTTTTATAGCATCAACCATGAAGGGATTATTAAAGAGAAATTTTATTTTAAAATTTTTCCGGAAGCAAATTAGGAAGCTTTAATTTTTTCTAGCGAAAAATTTCCTACTTTGCTTATTTGATGTGGCCTGCCATATACATTAAGAAAATAATTTTAATTTTAATTAATTAAAATTTTCTTTTCAATGGAAATAGAATTAAGGAAGGTTTTATTAAATTTTCCTTATTTGCCAATGCTAAGGAATATAAAAGAGGGGGTTTGGGTGCCTTCATGGCTAGAACCTCTATTCTATTTTCTCCCTCTTTTCTTCCTTGGTGTGGCCGGCTCCTTCAAATCATCTCCTCTCCTTGGTGTGGTCGAACCTCTCATCCTTCTTGGAGAACAAGTGGTGGCCGGATCTTAGCTTGGAGAAGAATGAGAGAAAGCTTGCATCCCTTGGAGCTTGGTTGGTGGAAAAAGTTCTTCATCCCTTGGAGGTTTTGTGCTTTGCCGAAACTTGAAGGAAGGAGAAGAAGGTGCTAGGTGGTTTTCGTCTCGGAAGATCGTTGTCCACACAACGTCCGAGATTAGAAGAGGAATACGGTAGAAAATCAAGAGGTCATTATTCACAAAGAAAGGTATAACTAATAATTATTTTTCGCATCATGTTAGTTTTGTTTCTTTGTAAAAATACTAAATACAAGAGGCATGTGATTCTAGTTTTTCGAATTAGTTTTCAAAATTGTGTTCTTTTGTTTTTTCTTTTCCTTGTGATTTGATTGTTCTTAGCGGTTAACCTAGGGTCGTCACTATGGGAAGGTTAAATATTTAATTTCCTTAAAAGGCTTTGTCTAGTCGGTGGTGGTTGCTCCCATATCCAAGAAGGCCATGTGTCTCGCCATGCAGTACTGGAAGCCGATTTTGGAAATAGATATTTAATTGTCTTTGTGACCTAGGTGATTTGGATCGAACGTGTTAAGTTTCGCAGGAGATCCAAGTCTAAACCTAAAAGAACAAATAAATTAAACTTAGGATCAAACGTGTTAAGTTCCGCAAGCGATCCAAGTTTAATTTAAAAGAACACATGGTAGCTAGGAAAAGGTTCAGATGTTTGTACAAAATTTTTTGTACAGTGGAACCGTTAGGTTTTCCGAGTAGCAACCAACAGGAGGCCTCATGAGATAACAATTCTTATTCTCTTGTTGGTGATCCTCTTGTGGCCGACCCTCTCTCCCTCTCTTTTCCCCTTGCTCTTTTTTCCTTGGTGGTAGTGGTGGCCGGATTTTAAAGAAGGAAGAAGAAGGCTTTGGGTGGTGTTCATCTTGGAGGATCGTTGCCCACACGATGTCCAACGCGAGGCGAGGAATACGATAGAAGATCTAAAGGTCATTAGCATACAAAGAAGATGTATAACTAGTAATTATTTTCCACATCATGCTAGTTATTTTTCTTTGTAAGAATTTCAAACACAAGAGGCATTAGATTCTAGTTTTTCAAATTTGTTTCGAGTTTGTGCTTTTTTTCGAATTTATGATTCGATTGTTCTTTTTGGTTAAACCTAGAGTTATTTAAAGAAATTAAATATTATCTTTCCTTAAAAGGCTTTGTCTAGGCGGTGGTGGATGCTCCCATACCCAAGAAGGCCATGTGCTTCGCCATGCAGTCCTGGAAGTCAATTTTGGAAATTAATATTTAATGGAATTTATAACATAGGTGGATTTGGATCAATAGTGTTAAGTTCCGCTTGCGATCCAAGTCTAAACCATTAAGAACAGATAAGTTAATTTTGGAATCAATAATGTTAAGTTCCGTTTGTGATTCCAAATTTAATTTCTAAAAAACAAAATAGGTTGTTTAGGAAAGGTTCGACACTTGTACAAAATTTTTGTACAGTGGAACCGGTACGATCTTCCTAGGACCAACCAACACCCTTTACCTCAACCTTTAATCATTTGGCTAAACATTTATCATAGTACTAGGTTTGGCAGTGTTCATCGGTATCCTCTAAGTCGGATTTCACAACTACATTTTACTTCTGATTTGGTAAGAATTTTAGTATCTTCTAAGCGAGACTCTTTATCCATCAAATTGCCACAAATAATTCACATCCCTCCAAAAACTTTACTTTTGATGAATCAAAATCATTTCTTAAAATTATAATTTCCTTTCCTTTTTCCATAAAAATTTAAAACTGCCCATAATAAATGAATTAAATGTATTTAGACATAGAAAAGTTTAGCTAGGGTTGTCGAAGTCATTCTAGGATTCTCAATAGTCTATTCAGTTGCCGGAAGGCCCAAATGAGTCATTGGAAAACCCCTAAACTTCTCAATAAGCCAACTCAAACTTGGAAAATATTTTAGTACACTTAATGCACATCTTACAAACAACATCCTGAAACATTTGAGATGTTGCTCGAAACGTTCAAGATGATGTCCGCCTCCTCATTCGCACAAAAGAACCAAACTTACTTCCATTTATTTTTAGGTGTACTAATATAAGCCCGAACCTTAAATTCCTCAATCTACGACCTTAAACCTCGACTCGAGTCCCCTTACCGACACCTCAATATGTTGTCCTAGACCTAATCCAACCCCTCTCAACTCAAACTACAGCCTCTAGGCTCAAATGATAGCAAATCATCACCCGATCTTCCTCCTAGCCCTCGACTTGCATCCTCTTGCCTCAACCATCGACCAACACCCTTCCCATCTTGAACCACTACATAACCCGACCCTTCTTGACCTCTTCACTGCACATCGTCAGCTGCGGCCGAACTCCCCTCGCACAACCCTAAGCTGTGACCACCTCATCTCGCCCCACCCTCCATTTGACACAACCTTCAACCACCTCGACATAACACCTTCTCAGCCTCTCAAACATCCTTCCAATGTCCCCAAGGAAGTAACAATTCTCGAAAATTCAAGCATCAAAATTTTTCAATAAAAAAAGTCATTAGAACTTCGTCAAATCATCACAACAATTGAAAAACATAATCGTTAACAATAAATCATGTATCAAACATGAAAACATACATAATATGATCCATATAGTGCTTAAAACAAATGTTAGAAATCTTACCTTGGCGTTTTTGTTGGACCCCGTGGTTATTTTGATGTGATCAACTAAGTTAGGTTGTGTCCTGTTTGTTATCTGATCTCTGTGTCTAAGTGTGTAGGAGCTTAGGAGCACATGAAGTCGAGCGGAAGACACAGCTAGCGAGAAGGACGACACGGGATGGGAGCCGACGGGCTCAATGCGTCCGAAGGACGAGAGAGCTGCGGAAGAGTACACCAGTGGACGAGAAGAACGTGCGCCATGTTCGAGGGATGAGAAGTCAGGACGAAAGCCTACTCGAGGAGAAGGCCGAAAACTAGGTTCGGGTGAACCCTATTTCGGTTGGCCTTAATCACCCATGCAATCGGAGCCTCAAAAAAAGAAAACAAGTCTAAAGGAGTTAGAAAAGCTAGCTGGAGGCACTTTCAACAAAGTGCTGAAGGCGCCTGCGCTGTCTGCAGACTTGGAGGTGCCTTCATTGACTTGAAGGTGTTGGAACCCCAAGGTTGTTTGGTGTGATCAACAAGTTAAGTTAGGTCATGTGTGTATTTAACCTTGTGTCTAAGTGTGCAGGAGCTTAGGAACACAGGTAGCCGAGCGGAAGACGCAGCTAGCGAGAAGGACGACAGTTCGAGGGACGAGGTGCTGCGGAAGAGTACCCCGGTGGACAAGAAGGAAGCGTGCGGTGGTTCCGAGGGATGAAAGCCGGAGCGGAAGATTGCTCGGGGAGCAAGAGATGCAGCTAGCGAGAAGGACGGCACGCGGTGCGTCTGAGGAACGAAGACTGCGGATGAGTACGCCGGCGGACGAGAAGGAAACACGCGGCAATTCTGAGGGACGAGAAACCGGAGGGAAGCCCGCTCGAGAAGACCGGAAGTTGGGTTCGGGTGAGCCCTTTTTCGGATGGCAGAGATCACCCATGTGAGCGGATCCAGAGGAGAAGAACCGGACCGAGGCGGGACTGAACCAGAGAAGAGGTCCCGGACGAAAAAGTCAACGGCTGTTGACTTTGGGCTCCGGGGCGCCCGGACCCTGATTTTGACCAGGATCACGATTTACGCAATCTGAACGTTGGGGGATAAAGTTTTATCCCCCCAGGGCGCCCGGAACCCTTCCAGGCGCCCCGACCAAGGCTATAAATATAGCCTTGGTCTAGAAGCTTTCTATAAACTCAGTAATTAGCATTCCAAACACTTGTGCGCTCATTGTTCTAGTTTAGCTTCTGTTTTTGTGCGTTCATCGGTGTAAGAGGCTTCTCCGCCCGAAGGAGTTTTTAGTGCGATCACTTTCCTTGGATTAACAATCTCCCCGGTTGTAACCAAGTCAAACATGGTGTCTCGTTTCTTTCTTGTATTTCTGCTTAGCTAATTTTATACAAGTGTTAGTTTAAGAGTTCGAGAAGGGTCTTTGTTATTTTTTTTAACAGGCTATTCAACCCCCCCTTCTAGCCGGCCCAACGGTCCTACAAGTGGTATCAGAGCCGAGACGCTTCAGGAGGACTAACCGCCGAACGAAGCAACGAGATGGCCGGACCAAGCATCCACCCGCCGAAATACGAAGGGGACTTCACTACCTGGAAAAAACTGATGCAGGTATTTCTTACAACAGATATTGAATTATTTCTAACGATGAAACTTGGCTTTGAAGCTCCAGAGGACAAGGAAATAGATAAATGGACAAAGAAGGAGCAGGCCGACTTCGTGGTGGACGGCAAAGCAGAGTACCATCTGCTAAGTGTTCTTCCGCCTCAAGAAGTCAACAGGATCGGTAAATACAAATCCGCAAAGGAACTTTGGGAGAAGTTCCTCGAGCTGCATGAAGGGACGTCCGAAGCCAAGCTCGCCAAAAGAGATCTGCTTCGCAATCAGCTCACCAGTCTATGACTTGGGGAAGACGAGTCAGTCGCGCATCTGCACTCGAGAATAAAGGAAATTATCATCGGACTCTCGAATCTCGGAGAAAAGGTAAGTAACCGAGATTCGCTCAGGTACGCTTTAAATTCCTTTCCTAGAAATACAAATTGGGCATCATTAGTAGATGCATTTTATATTTCTAAAGATTTAGAAAAGATTTCATTAGAAGAATTCTTTTCAACATTTGAAGTGCATGAGTCAAGATGTGCAGGAATGAAGGAGCCTAAAAACAACGTCGCCCTCAAAGCCTCGAGAGACGAACCAGAATCGGAATCCTCTCTCGACGATGAGGAAATGGTAATGATGATAAGAAGATTCAAGAAACTTTGTAAATCCATATCTACTAACCATCCGCAGGGAAAGAGGAGAAAAACGATCCGCTGCTACCACTGCGACGAAGAAGGGCACGTCAAGGACAACTACCCCAAGCTGAAGAACAAGGACAAGGAGAAGGGTAAGAAGCCTATCCAAAAGCGAAAGGCCCTAAAGGCGACGTGGGACGATACATCGTCTGAATCGGAAGTCGAAGCTTTCTCCAGACTCGCACTGATGGCGAGTCATCAAGACGACGACTGCGATTCAAGCTCTTCCGAAATGAGCATCGAGAGCATCGATGAAGGGGGAGACACGTCGGAAGAAAGCAGCAGCTCAGGAGGAGAAACGGACAACGAGATCGACAAGGTAAGTCAGGTACGATCTCTTCCTCCCGATAAAATGTTTAAGTTCGTTAAACTTTTAACAAAAGATTGCTGCAAATTAGAAAGTGAAAATAAAAATTTAAAAGTAATTCTAGCTAAGTCTTGTCCCTTAAAAGAATTAGATAAATTAAAACTAACAAATGAAAAATTGAAACTTGAAAATGATGATTTGAAAATTCAAGTAGATAACTTGAAAAACCATGCATGTTCATCTAAAACCAATGTTAGAAGATTTAATAATTTAAATTGGTACTTTAAATATCACCCTGGACAAATTAGGAACATTTCAAGAAAATATGTTCCTAAAAACTTTTTAGTTAATCCAGTAGGTTGGAACCTATATTGGGTTCCTAAATCATGCTTAAACTAAATTTTAAAATTAAAATTAGCGCTTTAAGTGAGAAAATTAAACAAAGAATTTCTTTATGAGGCTTTGTCAAGGAAGTGATTGTTGCTCCAATAACCAAGAAGGTCTAGTGCCTCGCCACGACCTGGAAGCCAAAATATTGAAATAAATGTTTAATTAAATTACTAATGAAACATTAATACAAGAATTAATTAGTGCTTTAAAAAGGGTTATTCAAAACATTTTATTTCAATTTAGAAATTTACTTACTTAGAAATTTTTAATTAACTAAGTCATTTATGTGCTTAACAATTCTCAAAAATCATTCTTTCTTAAATTAAAAGATTTGCTGAAATTAGAAATTTATGCTCAAATTACTTAGAAATTTTTTTTGGAAATATTTCTCAAAATAATTCTTGCAAAAACTTAAAATTATGAATTTCTTTTAAATATTTTTTCAAAATCTTTAACCCTTAGATTGTTTTTCTTGGAACCCCATTTTTTTTTGTGATCAAAGGGGGAGAAGGGAAAGTATAAGTCTAAGGGGAGGTAGATAGATTTATTTTTTTTTATCTTTTTCTATCTTTTTGCACTTAAATTGCAAATTAAGTTAATTTACTTAATTTTATTTTATATCTATTTTAACCCTGGCTTAACTTAGGTTGATCACACCAAAAAGGGGGAGATTGTTGGAACCCCAAGGTTGTTTTGGTGTGATCAACAAGTTAAGTTAGGTCTTGTGTGTATTTAACCTTGTGTCTAAGTGTGCAGGAGCTTAGGAACACAAGTAGCCGAGCGGAAGACGCAGCTAGCGAGAAGGACGACAGTCCGAGGGACGAGGTGCTGCGGAAGAGTACCCCGGTGGACGAGAAGGAAGCGTGCGGTGGTTCCGATGGACGAAAGCCGGAGCGGAAGATTGCTCGGGGAGCAAGAGACGCAGCTAGCGAGAAGGACGGCACGCGGTGCGTCTGAGGAACGAAGACTGCGGATGAGTACGCCGGCGGATGAGAAGGAAACACGCTGCGATTCTGAGGGACGAGAAGCCGGAGGGAAGCCCGCTCGAGAAGACCGGAAGTTGGGTTCGGGTGAACCCTTTTTTGGATGGCAGAGATCACCCATGTGAGCGGATCCGGAGGAGAAGAACCGGACCGAGGCGGGACTGAACCAGAGAAGAGGTCCCGGACGAAAAAGTCAACGGCTGTTGACTTTGGGCTCCGGGGCGCCCGGAGTAGTTCGGGGCGCCCGAAGCCCTCCGGGGCGCCCAGAACCCTTCCGGGCGCTCGGACCCTGATTTTGACCAGGATCGTGATTTACGCGATCTGAACATTGGGGGATAAAGTTTTATCCCCCCAGGGCGCCCGGAACCCTTCCAGGCGCCCCGACCAAGGCTATAAATATAGCCTTGGTTCAGAAGCTTTCCATAAACTCAGTAATTAGCATTCCAAACACTTGTGCGCTCATTGTTCTAGTTTAGCTTCTGTTTTTGTGCTTTCATTGGTGTAAGAGGCTTCTCCGCCCGAAGGAGTTTTTAGTGCGATCCCTTTCCTTGGATTAACAACCTCTCCGGTTGTAACCAAGTCAAACACGGTGCCTCGTTTCTTTCTTGTATTTCTACTTAGCTAATTTTATACAAGTGTTAGTTTAAGAGTTCGAGAAGGGTCTTTGTTGTTTTTTTTAACAGTCTATTCAACCCCCCCTTCTAGCCGGCCCAACGGTCCTACAGAAGGCACCCTCAACCTTGTCCAGGGCGCCTTCAAGGCCTTTGGAGGTGCCTTCAACTTGGCCAAAGTGATTGTTTGTAATCGGATAAAGTTTTATCTGGTTAAACCCCTTGGAGGCGCCCTCAACCCTTTTGGAGGCGCCCTCAAGACTCGAGATAGAGTTTCCAGGAGCTATATAAAGGCCCCTGGAGCTAGAAAATTATTGATTCAACTAAGTATTCAATTCCTAGCAACTTGTAAGAGCTTTTAGTGTGTAAAAGGCTTCTCCGCCTTCAGAGAAGGAGATTGATAGTACGCTATTCCACCGCCTTGGATTAACAACCCTCTTGGTTATAACCAAGTCAACTGCTGAGTCTTCCTTCCTGTTTTTCATTACTTTTAATTCTGTTTTATTTTATTGTCATTATTATTGTAGAGTTGAAAGTTTGAGGAGGGTATTTTTTTTATTGCAGGCAATTCACCCCTCCCCTCTTGCCGGCCCCGCTACACCAACAAATGGTATCAGAGCCAGACCGCCTCAGAAGGACTAACCGCCGACTGAAGCACAAAAGTCAAAACGATGGCCGGTGCAAATATTCATCCCTCGAAATTCGACGAAGACTTCGCAACATGGAAACGCTGAATGGAGGTATTTTTTAAGACTGAATTTGATATACTTCTAATCATGAAATATGATTTTTCAGCCCCCAAAGACAAGGAAGAGTACAACTAGATGAAGAAGGAGCAAGCCGATTTCGTGGCCAACAGAAAGGCTAAGTTCCATCTGCTCAGCGTTCTGCTGCCCCATGAGGTAAGTCGGATCAGAAGCTACGACTCCACCAAAGACCTCTGGGAAAAATTCCTGGAGCTCCACGAAGGCACTTTAGAAGTAAAGTTAGCAAGGCGGGACATCCTTCGCACTCAATTGACAAATCTTTGGATGAACAACGGCGAAAAGGTAGCGCAACTCCAAGCGAGAATCAAAGAGCTGATAACTCAGCTAAATAACCTCGGAGAATCAGTAACATACAGAGATTCTATCCGGTATGCACTCAACGCCTTCCCAAGAACTCCAGAGTGGGCGTCCTTAGTAGATGCTTATTACATCTCTAAGAACCTTGAGGTAAGTACTTTAGAAAACTTATTTTCTACTTTCAAACTTCATGAGTCTCGAATTGCAGAGTCGAAACAAATAGAGAAGACAAACCTCAACGTTGCCCTACAAGCCGAAATGGACGATCCCAACTCCAAAGCGTCAATCGATGAAACTGAAGCAGCACTATTGGTAAGGAAGTTAAATAAATTTATTAAAATTAATAAATTTAGATCGCAGTCGAGGAAACATCAACACAACAAAAGAATGGTCCGATGTTACAACTGCAACGAGGAAGGACACATTAAGGATGACTGCCTGAGATGAAGAAAAAGAACAACAAAAAAGAAAAGTACAAAAGATCGACGTCCACGAAGCACAAAAGTCTGAAGGCTACATGGGATGAATCGTCATCCTCAGAATCAGAAGTCGAAGCATTCTCAGGAGTAGCACTGATGGCCAACCATCAAATAGAAGAAGATGAGCCCAACTTAGAAATGAGCATAGATGAAGGGGGAGGATCATCAGAAGAAGAAAGCTGCGATGAAGGGGGAGCATCAAAAATAGAGGTAAGTCAGGTACGTAAACTAACTCCCAAGCAGTCTTTTCAATTCATTAAAGTACTCACTAAAGAATTAGTTAAATTAGAAACGGAAAATAGTGAATTAAAATTAAATTTAGCAAAAGCATGTCCTCTAGAAATGTACGATAATTTAAAATTAGAAAATGAAAAATTAAAATTCAAAAATTAAAAAATGATCATGCATGCTTAAATAAATTTTCAAAATCAAAACTTAGAATATATGGAAAATTGAATTGGTATATTAGAAAACATCAGGGACAACTTAGAAAAGTTCCTAAAAGTTATGTACCCCCTAAGTTCTTGATTAACCTAGTAGGAAGGAACCTATACTGGGTTCCAAAATATGTTCTAGTTTAATTTTGAAGTTAAACGCTTTCATCAAGAAAAATTAAACAATTAATTTCTTTTGAGGTTTTGTCTAAGAAAGTGGTTGTTGCTCCAATAACCAAGAGCGCCTAGTGCCTCGCCACTGCCTGGAAGTCAATATATTGAAATAAAGTGTTTAAATAACTTACTGATAAAGCATTGAAAGTAAATAATGCTTTAAAATATTTTTCAAAATTACCTAAGTTAGAATGTTTTTCTTTTAATTAGAAAATTTTTTCTTGCTTAATTTTTTTTTAAATTCTCAAAAATATTTATGTTTGCAAAAATTTAAAAAAATTTTGGAAACTATTTTGAAAATGATTTATTCTAAAGACTTGAACTTTTACTTAGAATTTTTTACTTGAAAATTATTACCTTATTTTTTTGATGTGGTCAAAGGAGGAGAGATAGGTACAAGTTTAAGTTTAGGGGGAGTGGGAGTTAATATTTTTTAAATTTTTTAACTTTACTTACTATTGTAAATTCTTTTATTGCAACCTTTTTACTTAAAATGTTAGTTTAGTAATTTCTTTAAATTACTTGTCTGTTTTTATCCCTAACTTGAACTTGGGTTGATGCACATCAAAAAGGAGAGATTGTTGGACCCCCTGGTTGTTTTGATGTGATCAACCAAGTTAGGTTGGGTCCTGTTTGTTATCTGATCCCTGTGTTTAAGTGTGCAGAAGCTTATGAGCACAGGAAGTCGAGTAGAAGACGTAGCTAGTGAGAAGGACCACATGGGAAGGGAGCCGACGGGTTCGGTGAGTCCAAAGGATGAGAGAGCTGCGGAAGAGTACACCGGTGGACGAGAAGAACGTGTGCGACGTTCGTGGGACGAGAAGCCTGGACGGAAGCTTGCTCGAGGAGAAGGCCGGAAACTGGGTTCGGGTGAGCCCTATTTCGGTTGGCCTCAATCACCCATGCAATTGGAGCATCGGAAGAAGAAAACAAGTCTAAAGGAGCTGGAAAAACTAGCTGGAGGCGCCTTCAACAAAGTGCTGAAGGCGCCTGCGCTGTCTGTAGACTTGAAGGTGCCTTCATTGGTTTGAAGATGCTCTCAACCTTGTCCAGGGCGCCTTCAAGGCCATTGGAGGCGCCTTCGACCTGGCCAAAGTGGCCGTTTGTAATCGGATAGAGTTTTATCTAGGTCAAACCCCTTGGAGGCGCCCTTAACCCCTTTGGAGGCACCCTCAAAACTCGAGATAGAGTTTCCAGGAGCTATATAAAAGCCCCTGGAGCTAGGAAATTATTGATTCAACTAAGTATTCAATTCCTAGCAACTTGTAACAGTTTTTAGTGTGTAAAAGACTTCTCCGCCTTCAGAGAAGGAGATTGATAGTGCGCTATTCCACCGCCTTGGATTAACAACCCTCTTGGTTGTAACCAAGTCAGCTGCTGAGTCTTCCTTCCTGTTTTTCTTTACTTTTATTTCTGTTTTATTTTATTGTTACTATTATTGTAGAGTTGAAAGTTTGAGGAGGATATTTTTTTATTACAGACAATTTACCTCTCCCCTTTTATCATCCCCACTGCACCAACAATTTTAACATACAAGAGAAAAAATTAAGCGAGTCATAGGAAAATGAGGGGAGAGGATCTGACCACGTTCTTCTTCAAATTTTTCTCAAACTTTTGGAATGATTTTTCTCGAGGATTTCTAAGGGAAGGAGGCAGAACAAAGGCCCGAGAAATCCTAGAATTCTCCCTATAATTTTTAAAAACAAAACTCCCAAAAATATAAAATGATAGGGAATATTTGTTTGTTACAAATTATGACTTGTTAATTTAACAGTTAAAATATTAATTAATCTTACCAATTCATACATAAATTGATGATAATCTTAAACTTTCACCTCAATCCTTGCTGTCTCCCTTCCTCGGCCAAGCATTTAGACACTACAATTTTATAGTAGCTTTTTAATCAAATGTATTTAACAACCGTATATAAACCTCAAATTTATACTAAATGAACAACAAAACTCACTGAAATTCTGATGCAATTTTTTTACCGGTTGTTAAACACGCTTGAGTAAAAGTGCTAATTTTAGACCCTATATGACCATTAAATAGTTTTAATCAAAAGATTTATGATAATCAAACGACTAAAATCACATCTATTTGTCCGGATTTTAATTGACTAAATCACACTTTCAATCAATTGTGGTGACCTTTGTAAGTCAGTAGCGCTCTAAACGTATCAAATGTGCGTGAGTAAATTTGACCTTCAACTTATCAAACTTTCAATATAAACAAAGTCAATTAAATAAATAAAATTAAATAATTTTTTTTAAACTCAATTAATCATGAGCCAAGATTGATGTATTCATGAATAATATTCATAAATAAAATTTATGAGTCAAATTAATTAATAAAATTCTTATTATCAACTTAATAAATAAATAAATAAACTTTTAAAATAACAAACAAACTTGTATTATTAAACTCACTCACCAATCAAAAAACCTTTAAAATATAAATATTTCAAACAATTAAATAAATTGAGAACTCGTCTCAAGTTTACACCAAGAGAAACCATTATAAGGTTGAACTATTTCAACAACTTAATTTATTAAGACTCGATTTAGATTGATCATCTTATCAAATAAGTTTAACTCGGTTGGCCTCATTTACAACCCTACAGCTAGAAACTTCTTTTGCCTTGCCCACCTTGCTCAACATGATGCATGTATTATAGATCAATTAATTAGCTTTCAATCTCGGTGAATCCTTTGGTTTAGATTGTGTCTAAACTTTTATCTACTAAATAGACACTAATTCAATAAACATAATTGAGAGGCTAAGCTTAATCGCCTGGTTTGCGCCTTGCAGTGCAATGGTACTGTACAGGAGACGAGTCTAATCCCAGAGGCAAACGAGCATCCTGGAAAATGGAACTATGATGTTCTTCACGCACAATCGCATGGTCGTCACCATCAATAGCAGTGTCTGTGTCAGAGCAAAGCAGGAAGTGAATATCCCATCTGAATTGTTGGCTAGTTGCTGCCAGCAAATCTTGGGTAAGCCCACAATTTGCGAAGTTGAGACAGATCTTCGGGATCACTATCATCACTGTCTGAAGAAGCCTCTAACTCAATGTTACCCAACAAATAATCCACAACCTGAGATAGGAAGAATACGTCAAGTTATGCCATATAGAAGCTACTCTATACAACAAAATATAGCCGAAGCAAAGCATCTGCAGAAATGTCAAATCAAGTAGATATGAAGCATCTATAACTCAATTTAACATAAAGTTACAAACTTAAATCCAAGTGGCATGGTAACATACTAACCTCTTTTCCTCCATCGACTACATTTTTCAAACAAAAATAGGATTCTACACTATTTGGCTACATTGACAATGTACGATAACTACTTTTGAAATCACGACTACAGACAATTAAATCCCTTGTAGGAAATCCTATACTAATTGAAATAGCAAAACGAACACAGTACCTTATTAGGCAACATGGGCCTTAAATTTAGTTTCTGGTTTCCATCCTTTAAACATTTGTGTTCTGAGCGACATGAAATACTACTCAGCCAAATCATTGATTGACAAGGTCCACAGATCACCCTAGCTGGCAATAACTTCCATGATAAACCATCTGTAATAAGAGTTTTAACAAACACTAAAAAAAACATGCATATAAACATTCAAATGGAAGAAATAAGTATTGTAATTAAAATTTTCCAATGAATACTGAATACCTGCATACTATGATATAATTGCATACATGTGAATACACCCATACCTCGTTAGAGTATACCAAAATTAAAGTATGGTTCATATTCCAATATGTTTTATAGAGATCTATAGTTATGATGTGGAAGAAAAAAACAAAAAACTCAGACAGAAGGAAAGAAAAGCAGTTCCTATAGTCATAGTCATAAATCATAAAATCTGATAGTAAGAAAGTATAATCCCCATTGTTTTGGGTGCCTAAAATTAGGAAGCATCTCTAAGAGCGTCGCACGGCATTAAATGCATGATGAGGTAGTATGTTGCCTGTAACACTCATTGGTGTTGACTCTAGTAAAATAATCAAAGAAAATGACAATAGATCAGTAAAGTAGTCACAAAAGTGCAAACACTAGACTATATTCTTCATAGAATGATGAAGGTGTTGAACAAACACAAGAAGTGGAGTGATCTGATTCAGCACAAAATTTATGTGATGTGGAAATCTTAGAATCATAGGTTAACCTTGTGCCTCAGCACACAATTTACATATATATTTGGACATCGTTATTTAATGAGTCACGTAGGATTCTCAATGTAGATTCTTTTCCTTAAAAATAGACATAGGGAACATATTCAGAAACTACTAGAAAATCTAGTGTGGCCTACTGCGCTAGAGATATTTTAAGCATAGAAATGATTATCTCCTTTTATAGAGATGAGTTGAAGAAATGGAAAGTTTCAAATTTTCAATTCAACTAGGAACACTAATTGACATTGAATGCACATAGTCAAGCATCACAAATCAATCTCGCCTGTAATAAACACTAGAGCATTAAAAAGCAACACATATTTAGCATGGAACAGATATGAGATCGAATGGAAGAATTTGAAGATGAATTTGGTTAAGAACCATCAACTTTCAAAACTTGTTCCACTCATGAAAAACATGTAAAAGTCAAATAAACATTCATAAGGTAGCAATTAAATTCTCTTATGGAAGCAATTAATTATACCAAAAAAAAAGCTATATCAGATATAAGGTGTTTTACCCTGGCATCTTCTTCTGAATGCCTTCAGCCAATAAACACTAATCACTGGATTGGTTCCTGTGAGTCCATCTTCATTTTCATGGACTAGTTTGTTGTCCTCTTCACCTGACACCATATTATCGCAATGAAACAGATTACCATACAACATGTGCCATAATCCATTATCAGTTGCAGCTGCGTTCCATGGCCTTCTATGAGAAATGAAACATAAGATAAACATCTGATTAAAGCAACATGACCAGAAATAGAGTTCTCTTGGAAGGAAGGATACCAGCATACTAAACTCGCAGATACTAGGGATCGTACATCTAGAAAACTAAAAATATGGACAAGGACATCATGAGGTAAGTTGATAGAACCTGTGAACAAGTGTATTCAAAAGGTCAGTGATCACAGGAAATCCATTAGAAAAGTTTAGTCATAATCAAAAGGTAAAATTGTCTTGCAAATAAAAGGAATGGACTGTGTTTCATTGTTCCACGAGTACGACAAATGTAAAACACAACATCAATTTATGGACATAAGAGCTCTTTTCCTGATATTTTTTATCATCTATGAGGCATTTTCACCTTCATCTTGTTGGGATTTAGAGCGCCTTTTATATGCAACAGCAGCATGTTTGAACTCTGAAACTGCTATTGCTTTCTTTTGCTTGGGCAATGCTGCTTCTGCTGCTTGGAGAAGGACATTGGCTGATGAAATCCCATAACCTGTTTGCACTCTGCACAGTTTTGATCAGTAGCTTAAGCATGCAACCCCATCAAACAAAACACAGAGGAATAACTACAGTAGCTTTGCTTTTAATAAAATGGCATGCCATCACCTTCTCATACAAAAAATAGTTATTGGAATCTAAGGATGTATTTTGTTTCATGAGAACATTTTTTCATTGACATATACCAAAAAACAATTCCAACTCCTTGATTTTTTTTCCCCTTTTTGAGAAAAAGTAGCAGTTTTTCTAATAAAGCAAGATGATACTTCAGCGAAGAACAATCAGCACTACCTGTACGCATTCACGAACCTCGCTTCACTATACCCTAACCCTTCAACTACGTTTTACTAGGACGCAATCATCGTCTCGGAACTAAAAACGACCAATTTATCAACTATGTCATCCTCATCTCTTAGGTGTAGAATTCTCAAATCGGATCAATGGAGTGTTTTTTAGAATTTTTTTTTTACTGAAATATCTCCTAATACGCATAACTATACGTATTCGACGAAGAAATTAAGTCTACAAAATAAGAAATTTAATTCGGCGATCGCGAAGCCCTGGATCACGGGATCTTACTCGGGAAGCAAACGGAAGGCCGAGAGGGTGTCTTGGAAGACGACGGACTGGAGGTTCTTGGGTAGATGAGCGTAGGCGAGACGCAGGATGAGGGCGAGTTCATGGCAGGCCGCCGAGTAATCGTGCCGACGCGAGAGGGCTTCCGCCAAGCCTAATTCTTCGTATCGCTTCCCTACTGTCGCTCCTCCCATCCGTCCTCTCGACTCTGCCGCTTCTTCTCTCGCTCCCCCTCCCTCCTCCCTCTCTACCGACTTCGCCCTATTCAACCAACAAAAGGATCGAAATATGATTATACGAAGTCAAAATGATAATAATAATAATAATAATAATAATAATAATAATAATGATTATACGAAGCCTAATTCTTCGTATCGCTGCCCTATCCATGCGGCTTAGGCAGAAAATTTTGTTTAGTCGTTAATATTTTTAAAAATATATATAAAAAAAATTTTCGTCGCCCTTATTCATTTAGACTTAGAGATGGATTTAATTTTTTTTAAATAAATATTAATTTAAAATTAGATTTTTATATAAAATTTAGTTGAGTCAAGTATGATTTTTATTCTTTCTCTCTGATCGAGTCACTACTATTTTTACATAACAAAATTATCATTTTGCCTGAACACTAGATAAGAAATCACTTACATTTTTGCTAGTGATGTTTGGGTTCATGCATGATTTATAAAGAAAAATAATAATATTTAAAAGGAATAGTATTATACTGTGTTACTAATTCATGTTCTTGTTTAGGAAAAAAAGAAAAAGAATTTAAAAAAAATATTACTGACAAGAAAGAGAAAGACATTATCTAAGAAAAGTACCAATGAAGGTTGAAGGAAAAATGTAAAGTATTAAGAGCATCTACAATGTTATTAACATATGACACATTAATAGTAATATAATATTATATATATATAATTTTTTTAATCTATAGGTCTTTAACAATGTTCAATTCTTTTAATACGTTACATGTTACAGTGCATTTACAATATATCTATGTAGTATTAACGTTGAAATATTAACAACGTTGTGATGCTCTAATAAGAGATAGAGAGAAAAAGATAACAATATCATAACAATTAAATTTTTTTAAGAGATATTATAAAAGGAAAAAGTTAAGAACGCAATTAAAATGGAAATAAGAGATAGATGACATGCATATATGTGATGTGATACTAAATTAAAATTGATAGCTTAGCAATTAAAGATTTTATTAAAATAGTGGTGACTCATCCATTTCAAAAATTTGTGACAATAATGGCCCTAGTTTTATTAGGATGATATGCCTTAATGGGCTTACAATCTCACTAGCAACTACGACCTCACCTAAATTTTCGTTTTTTTTTTTTTAATTTTAAAGATTCTTTTCTACTTTGGATTTCTGTTCTCACAGGACAAAGTTAAAAATTTTATATTTTGAGGTGAAATATGTGTTTTTATGTTACGGGAGGGCAATAGAATCATTGTCCACCATTCGCCCTCTATTTCAATATTCTTACATTTCTTAAATTTGAAAATTAGAGGGGAGCAACCGTCATCTTCATCTCCACCTTAGCTCCGTCCTATCGTTTCCTCCTATCCTTGATGATGTATCTTCACCAGTTCTTGTCCTTTTATAGAGGAGGCTCAAGGTGGAAAAAAAAAATCCAAAATAAATTTGGATCCTAACTATTCAAGGTCCCAATTACATGTCTAAAAATATAAAGTAAAAAATAATATCAAAAGATTATGAAATATAAATTTGGATCCAACTATTCAAAGCCCTAATTACATGTCTATAATACATAATACTAAAAAAAATTTTAGACCCTCTCAAATTATGAACCCAAGGTCATCGCTTAGTGCCGCTCTCCTCCAGGGCCGACCCTGATCTTCACCCATCTTTGATTATATGAACAACTCTATGAAATTGATAAACCAATTGATCCCGATCGAGATCAGAGAGTGGGTTAACGCCTGAAGGTATTCGTACTCAAGTTTCAATGGGTTGGATGTACGTCAGGTCGGTTTCTGTTGAGTCGGCTTCGCTCCTGTTAGGTCGGCTCTTATCAAGTCAGCTCCTGCTGTTTCAATTCTTGTCGGGTAGGCTTTTGTCAGATCAGCTCCTGTTTAATCGGCTCCTGTTGGGTTGGCTCTTGTCGAGCCGGCTATTACAGTGCCGAGTAAACATGAAGATCTCCGATGACAAGTTACTGAAAGTACCGGAAATTAGTTATAAGGGGATTAAGGCATTGGCATGGCCCCTTATTCAAGTCAAACTCGAAAAGAGAGAGTTGGAGAGAAAAGACGGCAACAAAGTGAGTAAAGTATGATATTTTCCCTATCCCTTATATTGCCATCACCATGACCTTTTATAAAGCGTGAAAAGGTGACCTTATAATTGTCGCATTCCTTCGGACTGCCAGCGGCCTGAACGACCACGGTTGGGATTGAAGAAAAATTTCATATTAAAAAATATTTAAAATAGGTGATAGATTAAAAAACGTCGAATATCTGTATTAATATGAAATATTTTAAGGAGAATTTAAAACAAAATTATTAGGATATAAGTTTAGTGTGAATAATATCATATCATTATGAAAAAATATAGACATCTTTCGTTCATAATAAATAGTATCAGAGTCATGATCCAGACTAAATGTAGTATGGGGTGACCTTGAACGAAATTGAGGATAGACCCGAAGTAGATCAGGAAGACTAGATACTCGCAGAGAGGCCTAGAGTAGAGTAAGAGTGACCGGAAGCAGATGCGCATGAGAAAATTTGGAACGGGTCAAGGTGACCAGATGCTCACATGGAGACCCGGAGTGAGTGAGGATAACCACATACTCACGGGGAGACCTGAAGTAAGTCAAGAGTAATTAGGAGCTCACGGGGAGGTCTAGACCATGAAAGTAATGGTGGTCCTTCGTTTGAGGGGAGAATTGTTGGGGTCAATCAAATCTCACATTAGAAAGATTTAGGAAAGTCTCAAAGGGACAATATCATATCTTTACGAAGAGATACGAACATCCTTCAGTTCCAACAACCACATCCCTTGAAATTGCTAGTGGCTTGTATGACTGTTAGACATTGCA
The DNA here is from genome assembly GCF_018446385.1 of Zingiber officinale. Classification (NCBI taxonomy): domain Eukaryota; kingdom Viridiplantae; phylum Streptophyta; class Magnoliopsida; order Zingiberales; family Zingiberaceae; genus Zingiber; species Zingiber officinale. The sequence continues at coordinate 97,372,405 of NC_055994.1, read as the reverse complement.
ATATTTGCAATGTTAGGAAGATGAAAAAGTGTCTATTCAATTTCATCTTCCTCCATTATGTATAATTAAAGCATCAGTTACAAGATCAATAGTTTCACCTTTAAAAAGCATCCAAGAGCAATTGAAAAAGAGAACAAAGTTGGAGGTGATTGAAGAATCGACAAAAGCAAAGCATCCAGTGAGATTGGGATTTGGTTTGTGAACTAAAGGAGAGTTTTTTGACCTTGTGTCGTGATCGTTCTTCCGATGTCAAGTAGATAACAAGATCGTCTTGGGAGACTATTGTGAGTTTTACAGATTATGTATTCTGTATTTCATACTATTAGGTCCGACAATGATATTAGAGCGATAGAAGTTCTGAAAGCATGTAATCATAAAAATACAAAACTAAGAAATTGCGATGGGTTTTGCGATTTCTGTCCAAAGAGCAGATTTGCATAACGCCGAGAAATCACGATAGCGTTGTGATTTCCATATTCACAATTGCGCACTGGCGACCGCGCCGCAGGCCTACGACCGAGCTAAAGACCGAACCTGTGTTTGTAGCGGTAGAGAAGGTTATGACTGCGTCTTGCAGTTACGCTCATTTCGGGCGTCGGCGACCGTGTCAAGTGGCTGGTGATCGGCGTTCATGGTTGGAGAGCACCGGTGACCATGTTAGGAGTCTGATCGATAGTTATGCAACTGTGTTAGTCACGGTAGAGAAAAAAAGAAGAACAATAATTTTTTTACCGTTCCTCCAATCAAACTTCCTGGTTGTGAGAAAAAGTTTAATTTTTTTTTTAAAAAACGTAAAAGCTTTGTCATGCGAAGTTAAAACAAAGAAACTTTTTTTTATATATAAAATTAATTGGAAATTAAATCTTGTGTTTTAATTTTTCTAATTATTTATGCTTATATTTGTTTAGATTTATATGACTATCTAATGGTCCAATCCTAATTAGTCTAGTTCATTTGAACTAGACCATATTAAATTGGATTAGTCCAAGTAGATCCTAATTTGGTTCAAACTATTAGTTGGTTTAACCAGGTCAATTGAAATGATTTAATTAAATGGACTCTGATTAGATAAAAATAAATGAATATCTCAATTAAATTAGTTTTTAATGAGAACAAGGGATTTATGATCTAATCTCCCGATCGATCAATCATTGTATTAGTCAAATGGAACTCCCCAATTATAAAAAAATATTTTCCTTATTTGTTTATGTATTTTGTATGTTTATTATTCTATACATATGTGAAAATTAGATTTGACCGATTTTGTTATTGGTTTATCAGTTTTATACTAACATTATTAGTTTCAATTCCATATATTATGGATAATATACACGATAACTATTCACAATGTAAGACAATATAAGTTTTGGAAGGAGATCAAGAAGCTTGATTATTACCAGGTACACAGAGTTGGATGGCTTATTGGTCGACTCAATCGGCTGTTCTAGAAACTCGAACGAAAAGAGTTTCTAGTCCTGGACAAACACAAAAGATGAGCTCAGGTTCAGTCACTGCCAAGACATTTTAGAGCTATAACACACCAATTAATGAGTCGCTTTAAAGGGCACATCTCATATTCAGAGATATATAGAGATTTACTTCATTTGGCATGGGATCCTGAAGAATCAGAGGAGGATCCAGATTCCGAAGAAATAGATCTCATAGAATCTGAAGAGGATCCAGATCTCGAAGAAATGGATCTAGTAGAATCTGAAGAGGATCTAGAAATGGATCCCACAAAATCTGAGGAGGATCTAGAAATGGATCCCACAAAATCTGAGGAGGATCTAGAAATGGATCTCGAAGAATCTAAGGAGGAAGATCCTGGAAAATCAGAGGAGGATCCGGAAGAGTACGTAGAAGATCTAGAAATGGATTGATGGATCATCTGGAGGCTAATCTTGCCTTTATCGAGCCCGAGATGAATGGGATAGTATTGCCCACTTCACTAGTATTTTTTCTAGTGAGAGTCGTGCTAGCTTATCTTGCTAAGTAGAGTTCAGTTGTTATTACTGTCACTATGTGTGGACAGTATTAAGCTCATATTAATAAAATCATGTAATAGAAACTATTGTTATGTATAATAGTGCTATTTTAATGAAAAGTTATATTATGCATTAACGAACTTAGAAAAAGAATATTTTGTGTTAACAGTTTTAAAGAATGATTAATTCATTTAATGATACGTTCATTACATAATTAGTTCATTTAATGATTAGTTCATTTGATGGGATGTGTGTAATATAACATATCAATATTGATTAGATTAGATTATATAAATGATGAGTGGAAACGTAGTTATCACCTAATTTAGTAAACCAACTCAAATTATATTGAGTCAACTGTTAATTGCATACATATGAATTACACTGAATAATAAATAATGTGTTTATTTATTGTAGATTATAACAACTAAGAACATCATAGCTGAACTCAATAAGAGAAAGAAATTATATGGGGATAACTACAAAATATGGTACCTCAAGATATAATATGTTCTTGAGGTTATAAATGTTAGTGCAATCGACCTCTAGAGTTTCGATGTTTGACAATATACCTAAATTTGGTCAATTTGACCAAGAGTTGATCCAAACAAGACTTGATGTTTGGAAGAAAGAAGTCTAGTCAGGACTAGATGACTAGCAAAGGTAAGTCTTAACCAAAGGATAGGCAGGTGAGAAGTCTACTGAGTGACTAATCCTAACTGGAGGTTAGACAAAGTGGAAGTCCTGGTGAGTGAAGCCAGACCCTAGTGAGTAAAGCTAGGTGGTGGAAGTCCTGGCGAGTGAAGTCGGACCCTAGTGAGTGAAGCTAGGTAGTGGAAGTCTTGGTGAGTGAAGTCGGGCTCTAGTGAATGAAGCTAGGTGGTGGAAGTCCTGGTGAGTGAAGCTAGGCCCTAGTGAGTGAAGCTAGACCCTAGTGAGTGAAGCTAGGCCCTAGTGAGTGAAGCTAGTGTTGGAGTATATACTGAAAGCCTAAGCTTTTGTAAACATTTATGTTAAATAAAGAATCACATTTGGTCAATTTATCTACATTTGTTTGTAGTTGTTCAATTAATTTATATTATAGATAACATAGTATGTGGTGTCACATATAGAAGATGATGTTTTCAGTACCTTATAAATTATAAACAGTAGCTCACGACCAAAATGGAAAGGAACAAACCATTGGAAGGTCGTAGTGTAATTAGGAATTAGTTTATCTTGACTATATAATTACACTAGTACACTTAGAGTGTATTGAGTAGAACCATTTGAGGTTGTTTCTTTTATACTGACTTTATAAAGGAACAAATATCTCAGTTATTATGAAAGTGTGTGCTCTTAATCCTAATATAATAACAAGCACATATATTTGATATTTATTTCTTTAATTTATCAATGGGTGAGATTTAGTTCGATGAATCAATAAACCCGATAAGTTGAGAAATGATATCACTTATAGTGTGTGTTGTTGATTATAAAAGGAAATTGTGTCCTAGAGATACTAGGTTGATAATGTCCCCAAGAGGAGCTCATAAGGATTGTCATGTTAAACCCTGCAGGTGGACTTAGTCCGACATGACGATAAGATTGAGTGGTACTACTCTTGGACTAAGATATTAATTAAATGAGTTGTCAGTAACTCACTTAATTAGTGGACATTCGATATCTTAAACACAGGGAGACTAACACACTCATAATAAGAAGGAGCCCAAAAATGTAATTTGGGATTGGTGCGGTAGTTCAATAATAGTTCTCTAGTGGAATGAATTATTATTGATAAAATTAAGTTGTGTGTTCGGGGCGAACACGGGATGCTTAATTTTATCGGGAGACCAAAACCAATTCCTCCTCTCGGTCCCTATCGTAGCCTCTTATTTATAGAGTACTATACCCACCTATACCCACCTTCTATACCCACCTAAAGGGGGCCGGCCAAGCTAGCATGGAATCAAGCTAGGGTCGGCCTAAGCATGGTTTAAGGTGGTCGGCCCTAGCTTGAACCCAAGCTAGAGGGGGCTGGCCATATTAAATTTAAAAGAATTTTAATTTTAATTTTTATTATGTGGAAGATATAATTTATTAAAGAGAATTAAAATTAAAATATCTCTCTTGTAAAGGATCTACAAAAGATTAAAGAAAGAGATTAGATCTCTTTCCTTATTTGTAGATTGGTGAGATATTTTATTTTCTCTTTAAAAATTATTCACATGTTGAAAAATTAAAATTATAGAAATTTCTTTTTATCAACCATGAAGAGATTTTGGAAGAGAAATTTTATTTTTAAAATTTCCGAAAACAAATTAGGAAGTTTTAATTTGTTGATTAAAACTTGTCTAATTTATTCCTCCATGATGTGGCCGGCCATTATAGTTTAATTGGGAAATTTCATTTTATTTTTCTCAATTAAATTATGTTAAGAAAATTAAGGAAATTTTATTGTAATTAAATTTCCTAATTTACCAAGGCTAAGGAATATAAAAGAAGGGGTGGGGGTGCCTTCATTGGAGACAACCTCTATTATTTCTCTCCCTCTTTTCCTTGGTGTTGTGGCCGGCCATCATCCTCTCCCTCTCTTCCTCTTGTGGTGGCCGAATCCTTCATCTCCCTTGGAGTTCTTGTGGTGGCCGGATACTACTTGGAGAAGAAGAAGAAGAAGGAGAGAAAGCTTGCATCTCTTGGAGCTTGGTTGGTGTTTTGTTCTTCATCCTTGGTAAAGCTTCCTTATTGTGGCCAAACCTAGCTAGGAGGAGAAGAAGGTGGTTGGTATTTTCTCATCTCGGAAGATCGTTGCCCACACAACGTCCGAGGTTAGAAGAGGAATACGGTAGAAGATCAAGAGGTCTTTCTAGAAGGTATAACTAGTAATTTTTCCTTTCCGCATCATACTAGTTATTTATGGAAATAATACCAAATACAATAGGCTTACGATTCTAGTATTTCGAATATGTTTTTTAATGTTGTGTTCTTTTGTTTTATTTATCCTTGTGATTTAATTGTTCTTTTCAGTTAACATAAATTTATTTTAGGAAATTAAATATTAGCTTTCCATAAAAGGTTTTGTCTAGTCGGTGGTGGTTGCTCCCATATCCAAGAAGGTCGTGTGCCTCGCCACGTCAGTACTGGGAACCAATTATAGAAATTAATATTTAATGGAATTAATAACTTAATGTGATTTGGGTCGAACGTGTTCAGTTCCGCAGGAGACCCAAGTCAAAACCTAAAAGAACGAATAGATTAAGTTTTGGATCAAACGTGTTAAGTTCCGCAGGCGATCTAAAATTTAATTTAAAAGAACACATGGTAGTTAGGAAAAGGTTCAGACCTTTGTACAAAATTTTTGTACGGTGGAACCTCTAGGTTTTCCGAGTAGCAACCAACAATTGGTATCAGAGCTAGGGTTTTGCCTCTGTGTATTTGGTATTAGTTTAATTATGCACATGTCATACATAATTTAGGCAGGATAATAGTAGGATGTGCTAACTTTGTGGATGCAAGATCCAACTATTATGGCTTATAGTTTTATGTGTGTGATTGGACCCTTGGACATGTCAAGGGCATTTATATGTGTGTGCATGATTGTATTATAAAATACAGCAGGAGCTGTATTTAGTTTTATTAGGATTTTATTTTTGATCTAGATACATGTACATTCCTTTTATGGAATATAGGATCAAAATTGTAAAATTCTATTTATGTCGCGGATCGAATCTTGCAAAGCGTGGAACCTTCTGAGGACCAGAGGCGCAGCGGAACAAGGAGCTAGATGGATGCGACAGCTAGACCCGGTGGCGGTGGCCAAATATGACAGCAGCTTGGGATGACAACACACGGAGGACAACCATAGATAAAAGCCATAATAGTTGAAAATTAGATTTTCTATTTATTGCTTTTATATTGTGCTGTGTGTGTGTGTTAGTATACATGTTTAGTAGGCTAGTATAGTTAAAATTCCTCATTTATAAATAACTAAGTGGGAGAGGGATTTTTAAGTAAAACCCATGGTCTCCATTACTGGTTTGTAAGTGATGCAAACAAGCTTGCGCGTTGGCTCTGAGTGCCTTCCTCCATATCGGATGAGCTTGTTTATGGATCACTAGAACAAACTTCCATTTGGGATGACTATAGGAAGTTAATCAAGAGCGTGTGATCTTCCCCATCGGAAGAGGCACAATCTTATTAATGGACTTAGTGTCAAGTAATGGTATACACTTAGGCACAACTAATAGTATCCTCCCCATCGGAGTCACTGCTATTATTTGTGTGACCAAAGGATACCAACTATTAATTTTATTTGTCAAAAAGTTAGGTTGACAAGATAATTAAATTAATGGGTTAAAACTCTCCTTTTTACAAATGTTGAATTTGTATACGTCCACACTATCGTGACATACAAAATTCACGGTGTTTTGAGGTGTTGGTTAATTTAAAATAGTATTGTTTGAGGAATCAATATTATTCTAAATTTAGAATTCTGACCAAAAGTTATTTGTGATTCTTAGGATGACTTTCAACCCACTGTCCATCATACTTCAACAGAATAGACTTACTCGACCTAATTACATAGATTGGAAAAGGAACCTGGACATTGTCCTTACTGCTGAAAGCTATAAATTTGTACTGACTGAGCCTTGTCCTGAAGCACCTACTGGTGAATCTACCCAAGAGGAGATTGAATATCATAGGAAATGGGTAAAATCAGATGAGATGGCGCGGTGTTACATTTTGGCTTCAATGTCAAATGTATTGCAACATCAGCATCAAGATTTACCAACAACCTATGATATTATGAACAATCTCAAGGAACTCTTTGGTCATCAGGATAGGGCTTCTAGACAAGAAGCCATGAGAAAGATAATGACAGCCACCATGCAAGAGGGTACTCCTGTGAGGGATCATATCCTAAAGATGATGGCTTATCTGAACGAGATACAGATCCTTGGAGGAGAAATTGATGGGGAAACCAAGATCGATATGATCCTCCAAACACTACCTAGAAGTTTTAAGCAATTCCGCCTGAATTACAATATGAACAAAAGGGTATATTACTGACAGAACTTCAGGCAGCAGAAGGATTGTTTCGTCACAACTCTCATATTCACTATGTTGAAAATGGTTCTACTTCTAAGCCGAAAGGAAAGAAGAAGAAGAAACAAGTTGGTTCAGCAAAGAAAGTGAATAAATCTCAGAGTACAGGACCTAAAGCTGGAATGAAGAAGCCGAAGGGCAAGTGCTTCATCTGCAAGCAGTCAGGGCATTGGAAGGCGGACTGTCCTCGTAGGAATCAGAACAACAAAGGTATATCTCATGCTCTAGTTGTTGAAACATGTTTAGCGGTGTTATCTACCAGCACCTGATGTGTAGATACGGGAGCCACTGATCATGTCTGCAATTCCTTACAGGGGTTCCAGGAAACCCGACAACTATCTGAAGGAGAGATTACCGTCTACATGGGCAATGCTACTAAGGTGGCAGCTGTTGCAGTGGGAGACGTCTACTTATCTTTTAGTAGAAATAAAAATTTGGTTTTAAGAAATTGTCTTTATGTACCCAGTTTTAGAAAAAAATTTAATTTCAGTTTCTAAACTGTTTTTAGATGGGTATAGTAACGATGTAGTTATTAAGAGAAATAAAGTGATTATCTGTTCTGGTACATTAGTTGGTAATTTATATATTTTAAAACCAATTTCTCCCACAAAGCAAAATATGAAAATTTATAACTCATCTTCTAATTCAAATAAGAGAAAAGAACCTTTGGAAATGAACCAAGCATATCTATGGCATCTAAGGCTTGGTCATATTAACTTAAGTAGGATTCAGAGGCTAATAGCCGATGGACTTTTGGGTTCATTAGAGTTGGAAAATTTTTCAACTTGTGAATCTTGCTTGGAAGGTAAAATGACCAAGAGGTCGTTCAAGGCCAAGGGGTATAGAGCCAAAGAAGTGTTAGAATTGGTTCATTCTGATTTATGTGGTCCTATGTCTGTCCAGGCAAGAGGTGGTTTTGAATATTTTGTCTCTTTTATAGATGATTATTCAAGATACGGATACATATACCTAATGCGCCGCAAGTCCGAGTGCTTTGATAAGTTCAAAGAATAAAAGGCTGATGTGGAGAAACGACTAGGTAAAAGTATCAAGACACTACGATCTGATCGTGGTGGTGAATACTTCTTAGGAGAGTTTAGGAATTACTTATCAGAGGCCGGGATTCAATCCCAATTGTCTGCACCTGGAACACCCCAACAGAATGGTGTAGCAGAATGAAGGAATAGGACTCTTATGGAGATGGTTAGATCGATGATGAGTTATTCAGAATTACCAAATTCGTTTTGGGGATATGCTCTGGAAACAGCAGTATACGTTCTGAACTTAGTACCTTCTAAATCAGTTTCTTCTACTCCCACAGAATTGTGGAATGGGCGAAAACCCAATCTAAGACATATTCAGATTTGGGGTAGTCCTGCACATGTGCTGAAACCAGATGCTGATAAGTTAGAATCTCGTACAGAAGTTCGAGTGTTTGTGGGATATCCCAAAGGAACGAAAGGAGGTTTATTTTATAGTCCTAAAGACCAGAAAGTCATTGTTAGCACCAATGCCCAGTTTTTAGAAGAAGACTATATAATGGATCACAAGCCCAGTAGTAAAGTTGTTTTAGAAGAACTAAGAGAGAACACGTCTACTTTAGTACCAACAGTACAAGATGAAGTACCACAAGAAACTGCAACACGTGTCACACATGATACACAATCACAGACAGTGCCTCGTCGTAGTGGGAGGGTTGTAAGGCAGCCTGAGAGATTCATGTTTTTGGGAGAGTCTTCGGACTTGATCCCGGGTAAACATGAACCTGATCCCCGGACATATGACGAAGCACTCCAAGATATAGATGCAACATCTTGGCAAAAGGCAATGAATTCTGAAATAGAGTCTATGTACTCTAATAAGGTCTGGGAGCTTGTAGAACCACCTGATGGTGTAAAAGCCGTTGGATGCAAGTGGATCTACAAAAGGAAAAGAGGGACAGACGGGAAGGTAGAAACCTTCAAAGCTAGGCTTGTTGCGAAAGGGTACACTCAGAAAGAGGGAATCGATTATGAGGAAACTTTTTCACCGGTAGCCATGCTTAAGTCTATCCGGATACTCTTATCCATTGCTGCTCATATGGATTATGAGATTTGGCAAATGGATGTCAAGACAGCTTTCCTTAATGGAAGTCTTGAAGAGAACATCCATATGAAGCAACCAGAAGGGTTCATTGAAAAAGGCAAAGAGCATCTAGTGTGCAAGCTCAATCGGTCCATTTATGGACTGAAGCAAGCTTCAAGATCTTGGAACATCCGGTTTAATGAAGTAATCCAGTCATATGGATTTATTCAAAGTCCGGATGAGTCTTGTGTATATAAGAAGTGTAACAGAAACGTGGTGGTATTTCTTGTATTATACGTAGATGATATTTTGTTAATTGGCAACAATGTCAAGGTATTATCAGACGTAAGGGTATGGTTGTCCAAACAATTTGATATGAAGGACTTAGGAGAGTGTGCACACATTCTTGGGATCAAAGTAATAAGGGATCGCAAAAAAAGAATGTTGTGTCTGTCCCAAGCTTCATATATAGATACAATCCTTGCTCGTTTTAGCATGCAGGATTCCAAGAAAGGTTTCTTACCTTTTAGGCATGGAATAGCTCTATCTAAAGAGATGTCTCCTAAGACATCAAAGGAGATAGAAGACATGAAAGCAGTTCCTTATGCCTCGGTTGTAGGAAGCCTTATGTATGCAATGCTATGTACGAGACCTGATATTTATTTTGCCGTGGGCATGGTCAGTAGATATCAGAGTAACCCTGGACAAGGACATTGGACTACGGTAAAACATATATTAAAGTACCTAAGAAGGACTAGAGATTATATGCTAGTTTACCAAGCAGACGATTTGCTCCCTGTGGGTTACACGGATTCAAATTTCCAATCAGATAGGGACAACAGTAAGTCTACATCAGGCTATGTGTTTACTTTAGGAGGTGGAGCCATTTCATGGAGGAATGTTAAGCAGAAATGCGTTTCAGACTCAACCATGGAAGCTGAGTATGTAGCAGCCTCTGAGGCAGCTAAAGAAGCAGTATGGCTCAGGAACTTTCTAATGGACTTAGATGTGATTCCTGGTTTGCCCAAAATCATCACAATTTATTGTGATAATAGTGGTGCAGTTGCAAACTCGAAGGAATCACGAGCTCATAAAACAAGTAAACATATAGAGCGTAAGTACCACCTGATACGAGATATCGTGAAGCGAGGAGAAGTTGTCATCGCCAAGATTGCATCAACGGATAACCTGGCAGATCCTTTCACTAAGGCCCTTCCGGTGAAAGCTTTCGATCGGCATGTGGAGGGAATGGGAATCAGATGTATGGTAGAAGATATGGCAGCTTAGTCATTAGTATAAGTGGGAGATTATTGGAGTGTATACTGAAAGCCTAAGCTTTTGTAAACATTTATGTTAAATAAAGAATCACATTTGGTCAATTTATCTACATTTGTTTGTAGTTGTTCAATTAATTTATATTGTAGATAACATAGTATGTCATGTCACATATAGAAGATGATGTTATCAGTACCTTATAAATTATAAACAGTAGCTCACGACCAAAATGGAAAGGAACAAACCATTGGAAGGTCGTAGTGTAATTAGGAATTAGTTTATCTTGACTATATAATTACACTAGTACACTTAGAGTGTATTGAGTAGGACCATTTGATGTTATTTCTTTTATACTGACTTTATAAAAGAACAAATATCTCAGTTATTATGGAAGTGTGTGCTCTTAATCCTAATATAATAACAAGCACATATATTTGATATTTATTTCTTTAATTTATCAGTGGGTGAGATTTAGTTCGATGAATCAATAAACCCGATAAGTTGGGAAATGATATCACTTATAGTGTGTGTTGTTGATTATAGAAGGAAACTGTGTCCTAGAGATACTAGATTGATAATGTCCCCAAGAGGAGCTCATAAGGATTGTCATGTTAAACCCTGCAGGTGGACTTAGTCCGACATGACGATAAGGTTGAGTGGTACTACTCTTGGACTAAGATATTAATTAAATGAGTTGTCAGTAACTCACTTAATTAGTGGACATTCGATATCTTAAACACAGGGAGACTAACACACTCATAATAAGAAGGAGCCCAAAAATGTAATTTGGGATTGGTGCGGTAGTTCAATAATAGTTCTCTAGTGGAATGAATTATTATTGATAAAATTAAATTGTGTGTTCGGGGCGAACACGGGATGCTTAATTTTATCGGGAGACCAAAACCAATTCCTCCTCTCGGTCCCTATCGTAGCCTCTAATTTATAGAGAACTATACCCACCTATACCCACCTTCTATACCCACCTAAAGGGGGTCGGCCAAGCTAGCTTGGAATCAAGCTAGGGCCGGCCTAAGCATGGTTTAAGGTGGCCGGCCCTAGCTTGAACCCTAGCTAGAGGGGGCCGGCCATATTAAATTTAAAAGAATTTTAATTTTAATTTTTATTATGTGGAAGATATAATTTATTAAAGAGAATTAAAATTAAAATATCTCTCTCTTGTAAAGGATCTACAAAAGATTAAAGAAAAAGATTAGATCTCTTTTCTTATTTGTAGATTGGTGAGATATTTTATGTTCTCTTTAAAAATCATTCACATGTTGAAAAATTAAAATTATAGAAATTTCTTTTTATCAACCATGAAGAGATTTTTGAAGAGAAATTTTATTTTTAAAATTTCCGGAAACAAATTAGGAAGTTTTAATTTGTTTATTAAAACTTGTCTAATTTATTCCTCCATGATGTGGCCGGCCATTATAGTTTAATTGGGAAATTTTATTTTATTTTTCTCAATTAAATTATGTTAAGAAAATTAAGGAAATTTTATTGTAATTAAATTTCCTAATTTACCAAGGCTAAGGAATATAAAAGAAGGGGTGGGGGTGCCTTCATTGGAGACAACCTCTATTATTTCTCTCCCTCTTTTCCTTGGTGTTGTGGCCGGCCATCATCCTCTCCCTCTCTTCCTCTTGTGGTGGCCGAATCCTTCATCTCCCTTGGAGTTCTTGTGGTGGCCGGATACTACTTGGAGAAGAAGAAGAAGAAGGAGAGAAAGCTTGCATCTCTTGGAGCTTGGTTGGTGTTTTGTTCTTCATCCTTGGTAAAGCTTCCTTATTGTGACCGAACCTAGCTAGGAGGAGAAGAAGGTGGTTGGTGTTTTCTCATCTCGGAAGATCGTTGCCCACACAACGTCCGAGGTTAGAAGAGGAATACGGTAGAAGATCAAGAGATCTTTCTAGAAGGTATAACTAGTAATTTTTCCTTTCCGCATCATACTAGTTATTTATGGAAATAATACCAAATACAAGAGGCTTACGATTCTAGTATTTCGAATATGTTTTTTAATGTTGTGTTCTTTTGTTTTATTTATCCTTGTGATTTAATTATTCTTTTCGGTTAACCTAAAATTATTTTAGGAAATTAAATATTAGCTTTCCATAAAAGGTTTTGTCTAGTCGGTGGTGGTTGCTCCCATATCCAAGAAGGTCGTGTGCCTCGCCACGTCAGTACTGAGAACCAATTATAGAAATTAATATTTAATGGAATTAATAACTTAAGGTGATTTGGGTCGAACGTGTTAAGTTCCGCAGGAGACCCAAGTCAAAACCTAAAAGAACGAATAGATTAAGTTTTGGATCAAACGTGTTAAGTTCCGCAGGCGATCCAAAATTTAATTTAAAAGAACACATGGTAGCTAGGAAAAGGTTCAGACCTTTGTACAAAATTTTTGTACAGTGGAACCTCTAGGTTTTCCGAGTAGCAACCAACAGCTAGGTGGTGGAAGTCCTGGTGAGTGAAGTCGAGCCTTAGTGAGTGAAGCTAGGTGGTGGAAGTCCTGATGAGTGAAGCTAGGCAATGGAAGTCCTAATGAGTGAAGCTGAGCATCCCTAGGAGAGGTAACTCTAGGCTATATATGACTGACTGGTTTCCGGTCGACCGCGCACGGTCGACCGGACCAACGAATCTTGAAATCTGTTAACACTGTCTTACTTTATTGTTTTATCTATTGTGCTAACTCAGTGTTACAGGAAAGTCCAACTACGTCAACGAGATGATCGGATAGCTGGCATGAAATCCAGACGGGTCGACGAACTGACTGGATGTCTGGCAAGATGGTAAGTTAAGGTAAGTCACTGGAGAAAAGTGACTTTGTGAGGACGCGTTCCCCGTTTGAGGGAATAGTAGGCATTGATCCAACTTAGATCCATTTGAGAAGCCTAAGTTGAGATCTTGACTAGATTCTGGTTTCGAGGAGACGGAATCTAATTACTACTCTACTTGTTATACTGTGCTAAGTTTGTTTTGCAGGGTACTATAATTTTTTTATTGCCTCGGACTAACTTGCGGGAAAACAAGTCTGCTGGAAAATTGGGCCCGGGGCGCTCGGAACTGGTCCGTGCGCACGGAATGCCAAAAGTTATATTGTTTCCAGCTTGGAGTGCGCTGATTGGATAGGCTAACGTCACGGTCCAGGTACCTAGAAGGGATCTAGGCGCCTGGAAATGCCTATATAAGTAGCCTTCACTAGGAGCACAGGACAACAAGTTTCTTCTGCGATTACTTTCTTGCACGTTGCTCCAAAGATGCTCCTGCAACTCCACGATGCGACTCCGACAACTGAGTGACGCTACTTCGACGACCGAGCAACACAACTCCGGCGATAGAGTGATGCGACTCCAACAACTGAAAACACAATCTTCCAGATCTCTGAGAGGTTGTTGGTATACTTGTTTACTTCTGCACTTAAGATTATACATTCATTATATTACTTTTGTAAAAGATTTGCGAACTATTAGTGAATTGCCCACTAAAAGCACTCTCACATGCGGGCCTTGGAGTAAGAGTCGAGGAAGGCTTCAAACCAAGTAAAATTTAGTTTGTTAGCATTGTTTTCATTGTTATCTTTCCGCTGCGTACTCGATTTAATTCTCGATTTTCAACGATCGCTATTCACTCCCCCTCTAGCGTTCTTTCGATCCAACAATAAATTAGTTCATGGAAGAATTGGTTGATGATTCTACAGTACAACACAGACGTGACCTTGATGCCTATAAGACATAGAAAAGAAAGGACTTCACTGCTAAAGGAATATTGATTAGTTCAATGGTAGTTGACTTGATATTTGAATATGAGCTATTACCATAAGCTCTTACTGTATGGGTAGCCCTTAGAGAGAAGTATAGTGGAGTAAGTCTGAGTAAGCTTCGTCAGCTGACAATTAAGTTTGCCAGTTATAAAAAGCGCCCAAATGTTACCATGACCCAACATCTGAGGGAAATAGAAAATATGATTCAGAACTTAAAGGCAAGTCAGTCATGAGTTGACCGATGAACAACATGTTCATGCAGTTATCCATTCCTTTCCTGATTCTTGGAAAATGATACAATAGAATCTAACTCATAGTGAAAATATCAAGACTTTCAATAATGTCTCATGTCATGTTAAACTAGAGGCGGAGAGAATAGAATCCTCAAGGATTTTTAGCCAAGCTTTTATAGCTGAAGGTTCTAATTTCAAGAATAAGAAAAAATAGTTTAAAAAAGGAAAGGAAAAAGGGAAAAGAAGCTGGTGTTGTTGCTGGAAAAGACCAAATCAAGAAGAAAGGAAAGAAATATGGACAAAAACCTAAGAGCAAGCTAACTTGCTATAACTATGGCAAGAATGGTCATTTTGCACGGGATTGTATTGAGCCAAAAAAGGTAGATCCATTTCTATCTTCTTTTCATGGACATTATGTTGCAAGTTTAATGTTGTTAGCTGATTTCTTATCCTTTATGGATTATTGATTCAGGAGCACCGAACCATGTAACTTGTGATCGAGCTACATACGTGGAGTATAATCAGGTATCAGCTGACAACAAATGGATATATGTGGAAAATAATGCAAGGATTGAAGTCAAAGTTATTGGTACTTGCAAACTCAACCTACATAGTGGTCGCACCTTATTTCTGCATGATGTCTTGTATGCTCTTGGGATTTAGTGAAATCTGATTTCCATTACAAGTCTTCTTGATTTTTGATATTGCATAAACTTTTATAGTCGTTGTGTGGAACTTCGCATTAACTCTGTGTTAATTGGGAATGGTTATATAACAAATGATTTCATGGTTCTTGATATAGAACCAAATAATAATTATGGAAATGATGGTTATTTTTCAAACATTGCTCTTACTAGTGATGTTAATATTAATGATAAAGTTTAGCATGCTAGATTAGGACATATAGGACAAGAAAGAATGAATAGATTAGATAAAGTAGACTTGTTAGGTGCTCATGCTAAGATTAACTTATCTATATGTTAGCATTGTCTTGCTAGAAAAGTAACTAGAAAATCATTTAGTAAGGTTATTAGAGTTGAATCACCATTGCTATTAATTTATTCATATATTTGTAGTCCAATAAATGTTAAAGCTAGAAATGGAAGTTTTTATTTCACTACATTTATTAATGACTTCACATGTTTTGGTCATGTGTATTTGATTTGTTACAAATCTAAAGCATTAGATTGCTTCAATCGTTACTTAAATGAAATTGAGAATCAATTGGAACGTAAGGTTAAAATCTTGCGCACTGATCATAGAGGTGAATATTTATCTAATCAGTTCAAGATAATGCGCAATGATAAAAGGATCATTAGATAGCTAACTATCCCTAGAACTCCATAGTAAAATGGGGTTACTGAAAAAAAAAAACAAACTCTTCTAGATGTTGGTTAGTCCTAGGAAAACCGTACCGGCTCCACTGTACAAAAATTTTATACAAGTGTCGAACCTTTCCTTAAATAACCTATTGTGTTCTTTAGAAGTTAAATTAGGAATCACAGACGGAACTTAACATCATTGATTCCAAATTTAACTTATCTGTTCTTAATGGTTTAGATTTGAATCGCAAGCGGAACTTAACACTATTGATTCAAATCTACTTAAGTTATTAATTCCATAAATATTAATTTCCAAAATTAGCTTCCAGGACTACATGGCGAGGCACATGGCCTTCTTGGATATGGAAGCAATCACCACCACCTAGGCAAAGCCTTTTAAGGAAAGCTAATATTTATTTCCTTAAATAACTCTAGGTTAACCAAAAAGAACAATCGAATCACAAATTCGAAAAAGAAGAAAACACAAACTCGAAAAAAAAACTATTTCAAAAACTCTAGAATCATATGCCTCTTGTGTTTGGTATTTCCATAAATAACTATACAAAGAAAACTAGTATGATGCGGAAAACAATTACTAGTTATACCTTTCTTTGTAAGTAAAAAATAACCTCTTGATCTTCTACCGTATTCCTCTTCTAACCTCGGACGTTGTGTGGGCAACGATCTTTCGAGATGAGAACCACCAAGTACCTTCTTCTTCTTTGCAAGGTTCGGCCACCACAAGACTCCAAGAGAGGATGAGGTTCGGCCACCACCACCAAGCTCCAAGGGATGCAAGAAACAAAACCGCCTTTCTCTCCTTCTTCTCCTAGCTAGAACCGGCCACCATCAAGAGCTCCAAGAGGGGTTGTCGCCGGCCATAAGAAGAAGAGAAGAGGAAGAAGCTAGGGCCGGCCACCAAGGAGGAAAAGAGAGGAGAAGAATAATAAAGTTGTTCACCCATGAAGGCACCTCTACCCCCTCTTTTATAATCCTTGGTCTTGGCAAATAAGGAAATTTAAATAAAAACTTTCTTAATTCTTTTGCCATGAAAAGGAAAATTTATTTAATTAAAAAATAATTTCCTCCACATAAAAATCATGGCCGGCCACTTCTAATTCCAAAACAAGGAAAGTTTAATTCACACAAGAATTAAAACTTCCTAATTTGTTTCTAGAAATTTATAAAAATTTCTCCAATAATTTTTATCCCTTCATGATTGGTTAGTAAAAAGGAAATTTTATAAATTAAAATCCTTCTTTTAATCATGTGGATAATTTCCAAAAAGGGAAGTTATCTCTAAAAATTAAAATCTCTTTTCAATCTACAAATAAGGAAAGATATCAAATCTTTTCTTAATATTATGTAGAAATTAATAAAAGAGAATATTTAATTTTTAAACTCTCTTTTAAATCATGAACATGGTTAAAAAAGAAAAGTTTTCTCAAAATTAAAATCTACCTTTCAATCTACAAATAAGGAAAGATTTCAAATCTTTTCTTAATCTTTTGTAGAAAGATATAAAAGGAAAGATTTAAATTTTAAACTCTCTTTTAAAACCATGGAATCCACATAAGAAAAATTTATAAATAAAATCCTTTTTAATATGATGTGGCCGGCCACCTAAGCTTGGGCTCCAAGCTATTGGCCGGCCACCTTAAGGCTCAACCTTTAGGCTTGGACGGCCCTAAGCTTGAGTTTCAAGCTTGGTTCGGCCGGCCCCTATTGGTTGGGTAAGAAGGTGGGTATGTGGTGGGTATAAGTCTCTATATACAAGAGGCTACGATAGGGACCGAGAGGAGGAATTGGTTTTGGTCTCCCGATGAAATTAAGCTTCCCGTGTTCGCCCCGAACATACAACTTAATTCCATCAATAATAATTCATTCCACTAAAGAACTATTATTGAACTACCGCACCAATCCTAAATTACATTTTTGGGTTCCTTCTTATTATGAGTGTGTTAGTCTCCCTGTGTTTAAGATGTCGAATGTCCACTAATTAAGTGAGTTACCGACAACTCATTTAATTAATATCTTAGTCCAAGAGTAGTACCACTCAACCTTATCGGCATGTCGGACTAAGTCCACCTGCAGGGTTTAACATGACAATCCTTATGAGCTCCTCTTGGGGACATTATCAACCTAGATCACTAGGACACAGTTTCCTTCTATAATCAACAACACACACTATAAGTGATATCATTTCCCAACTTATCGGGCTTATTGATTTATCAAACTAAATCTCACCTATTGACAAATTAAAGAAATAAATATCAAATATATGTGCTTGTTATTATATTAGGATTAAGAGCACACACTTTCATAATAACTGAGATCTTTGTTCCTTTATAAAGTCAGTATAAAAGAAATGATCTCTAAATGGTCCTGCTCAATACACTCTAAGTGTACTAGTGTAATTATATAGTTAAGATAAACTAATACCTAATTACACTACGACCTTCCAATGGTTTGTTCCTTTCCATCTTGGTCGTGAGCTACTGTTTTTAATTTATAAAGAACCGATAACACGATCTTCTGTGTGTGACACCACACACTATATTATCTACAATATAAATTAATTGAACATCTACATTTGGTATATATAAATGTAGACACTTGACCAATGTGATTCTTATAAATGTTTATACAAAAGCTAGGCTTTTAGTATACACTCCAACAATCTCCCACTTATACTAAAAGACTATGCTGCCATACTTCTGATTCTCATCCCTTCAACATGTCCATCAAAAGCTTTTGCCTTAAGGACCTTAGTGAAAGGATCTATAGGTCATTGCTTGATGCAATCTAGGCAGCAACAACTTCTCCTCGTTTATACGATTCCTCGTATTGGGTGGTACTTGTGCTCTATTATGGTTACTTTCCTTATAGACTTATGGTTTCTTCGAGTTTGCTACTGCACCATTATTATTACAATAAATTGTAATAATCTTTGGACAAATTAGAAATCATATCTAAGTCTATCTTGAAGTATCTGAGCCATACAGCTTCTATGACTGCCTCTGAGGCTGCCACTTACTCAGCTTCTTATGGTAGAGTCCGAAAAAGTACTTTTGCTTATCACTCTTCCATAGTTATGACTTCACCTCCTAAAGTAAATACAAAATCCCGAGGTTGACTTACTACTGTCCCTCTTTGATTAGAAGTCAAAATCCTTGTTACCCACAGGGATCAAATCATCTGTCTTGTAAGTTAGCATATAATCTCTTGTACCTCTAAGGTACTTCAATATATGCTTTACCACAGACCAATGTCCTTTTCCAGGGTAACTTTGATGTATGCTAACCATGCCCACGGTAAAACAGATATCTAGTCTCATACACAGCATTGCATACATTAGGCTTCCCATAGCTGAAACATAATGAACTGCCTTTATGTCCTTTATCTCCTTTGATGTCTTTGAAGGCATCTCTTTAGATAAAGCTACTCCATGCCTAAAAGGTAAGAAACCTTTCTTGGAGTTCTGCATGCTAAACGAGCAAGGATTGTATGAAGCTCGGGATAAGCACAACATTTTTTTCTTACGATCCCTTATGTCTTTGATCCCAAGAATGTGTGCACATTCTCCTAAGTTCTTCATATCGAATTGTTTGGACAACCATACCCTTACTTCTGACAACACTTTGATATTGTTTCCAACTACCAAAAATGTTATCTACGTATAGTACAAGAAATACCACTACGTTTCCATCACACTTCTTGTATACACAAGACTCATTCGATTATTAAATAAATCCATAGGTCCGGATTACTTTATTAAATCGAATGTTCCAAGACCTTGAAGCTTTACTTCAGTCCATAGACTGATTAAGCTTACATACTAGATGCTCTTTGCCCTTTGCAATGAACCTCTCTGGTTGCTTTATATGGATGTATTCTTCAAAACTTCCATAAAGGAAGGTTGTCTTGTCATCCACTTGCCAAATCTTATAATAGATAAAAGAATCCGAATAGACTTAAGCATGGCTACCGGTAAAAAGTTTCCTTTTTCCAACAAGCCTTGCTTTGAAAGTTTCTACCTTCCTGTCTATCCCTCTTTTCCTTTTGTAGACTTATTTTCACTAAATGACTTTTACACCATTTGGTGATTCTATAAGCTCCCAGAATCTATTAGAATACTTATATTCTAATTCTGTATTTATTGCTCTTTGCAAAGAAACTTCCTCTTTATCTTGGAGTGCTTCGTCATATGTCCGGGGATCAGATTCACGTCTACCAGCGACCAAGTCCAAAGACTCTCTGATTACGACCCAATTTGTCGTGAATTGGGCATCAAACAATAAAGTACCAAACGCCTCCTAAGCTAATGTAGCATAGGAATGACTCGGGTCGTCCGTTAACGAAAGCAACGATAGGATGGTAAACTTAGGATCGTATATTATTTCTATTTTTTTTGGAATTTTTAATATAGAATTGGGGTTTGGGTTTTTGATTCTAAATCTAAGAAATGAAAAGCAGAACAAGAAAGAAACTAATCTAATGCTGGAATGAAATTTAACTAGGTGTCAATAACTAATCCACAACGCATTGTCACTCTACGCTATGTGTTAATCATCAACACGATTAATCTAAGGAATGAAATAACGAAGCATCAAATAAAATCTAACCTAAATAATGAAAGACAATGCAAATAAAGAAAACTATATCTATCCTAACTAACAATTGAAGATTTTCCTATATCGCATTGTCACACTACGATACAAGATTATCTATCAATGGGTAGAATTAAACTAAGGAATGGAATAACAGAGCATCGAAGTAAACCTAGAGCATTAAAGAAATCTAATCTAACCTAATGGTATTCAAATGAAAACTAGAACTTGATGAAATTGAAAAAAGCAAAGTAAAGCAAGAATTAAACAACCCAAAATGCATTATAATAAACCTAACACTTGGTTGAAGCATTTCATCGAACACTTTGTAAGCGTGTAACTAATTAAGCATAGTAAGTGCAATTTAAACATGAAAGGTCCAATTAGCTACAAGCATTCAACAATAGAACTTCAACACAAGCAAATTAACAAAATTAACAGAATTAAACTAAGAAAATCTAAACTAATCCAACCACATTTCACACTTCGCTTCCGATTACCAATGACTACCCTTGCCGTCACACAAGGACCTGGCTCGAAATCCCCAAAGCCGGTGAACAGTTGCCCACTGCCGGAATTGCTGTTAGCTTCTACGACGATGATGGGATGAACGAATCTTCCACCAAGGAACCCCTCGAATGGAAGTGGCTGGAAATGAAGGTGCTGTGAATGGGCTGCCGGTGCTGCCTTCTTCTTGTTGCCAACTGAACCCCAGGTGGTGAAGAACTGAAGGAAGAACGCCAGAAGGTGGAGGTCTCACCGGAGAACCCCTCCGGTGAGGTGGAATCGTCGCCGTCGCTTGCAACCGCCTGGAAGAGTGTCGCTGCCGTCGCCGATTGGGATCTAGAAGATGAGGTGATGGGCTGTGGATGGCCGGCCGGCGGCAAGGGAAGACAAGAGAGCCGCCGGCCGGAGAAAGAAAGGAAGAAGAAGGCCGGCGGTGTGGAGAAGTCGCGCGTGCCCTAGCTGCTGCAGAAGAGACGCGAACAGTGAATGGTTCGATCCGTGCGTGAGGAAGAAAAGGTAAGTTTCGGGTTTCGGGTTTGGGTCCATTAGGGCTTAGATCCGGATCCAATAAGAAAAAGGAAATTGGGTTATGAAATTGGGCTTCAGTTTGGGCTTTGTGATTGGTTTTGATTTGAAGCTTTTGGATTGGGTTTGATTGGATTCTTCTTTTGATTCAAGTTGGAGATGAATTGAACTTGGATGAGGATGATCTTTATGGACGATCCAGATCAATTTAAATGAGGATGAAGGGATGGATCACTTGATCTGACTGAAGGGGCAGGATCTCACTGGTTCTTGATCAACGGTCCACATTAATTCAGCTTGATCTTCCTCATTTAGCCTCCAAATCAAGCCAAATTTGATCTGGTTCGACCCTAATCCATGGCTCTTTGAATTTCTTACAAAATCACATAAAATATGAAATTAAATTCTATAAATTGCAAGAAATTTATAATTAAGTCCAAAATGAATCCCTATTCGCAAATCATGATATAAACACAGTATTAAGTATGCGAGAAGGTATAAAATGCTAAGTATAAGAGACAAAATAATACACAAAAATACCCATTATCAACTCCCCCACACTTATTCTTGTTCGTCTTGAGCAAATCAACAAAACAAGAAAGATAACTAAAAATGCATTCCTCTAGCAATTCTCAATCATACTTAGAAAAATAGTGAAAAGAGAGTTATCTAGGATTGTCCAATTCAAATGACCAAAACATTCATGGATTCAATTCATACATCGATTAACAAACATGATAACTTCAATCCACAACCAATAAATTGAGAATAATAACAAAATAAACCTCACAAGGTAAGTGATTGTGGCTCTCCTCTAATAATTATGCAATAGTGGAGCTCACTCAAGCTACTCATGGATTCATGCACTACCATATGCTTGCTTTGCTTCTAATCTCCACCACTATATACATAAGAGTGCACAATAAAATAATGAAGACATTATTTGAAATATAAGGGAAACATAATCAAAGCAAATGATAGGATAAGAAAAGAGATGAAGAAGATAAAGGAAGTTATTGGTGGAAGATATGGACATAATGGAATATTACATAGATGAGTACAAGTAACAATGCCCAAAAAGTAGTACATCCAAACTCTCAAGCTAGCTCTAAAACTCAATAAAAATGTGAACAATCTCTACGATAGCTTTTCAATAAACATTCACTCATGATCTACAATAAAATCTAAATTTTGCTATCATAAAGATTGTTCCTCACAAAAAATTCTATCACCTTTCATCAATACAATAAAAAAATGTGAACAACTCCTACTCTAGCATTTCAATAAAAATCCACTCATGATATATAATAGAATTCAAATGTTGCTAAAGTAAAAATTGTCATTCACAAAAATTCTACCACAAATGAATTAAAATGACACAATATGTCAAAATATTTTCCATAAATTCAATAAGCATGTAGACAACCTCTACTATAGCTTTTCAATAAAAATACCACTCATGATAGACATAAAATCTATATGTTGCTACAATAAAGATTGTCTCTCTAGAAAGTTCTACCACACACAAATACAAAAGGGCACAACATGTTAAAGCTCTTTCTTTTTTTTTTTTTTCAAATTTTGTTTCCTTTTTTTTTCTTTCTTTTGCTGTTCTTTTTTTTTTCATTTGCTTTTTTTTTTCTTTTTTTTTCTGATTTGTTTTTTCCATATTTTTTTCCAACATGTTGTGCAACATTATACAACATCATCAATAGCTCAAATAAATAGATATAAAGCATGGTTTACCTATGGTGATCAAGCATGGTTCACCTATGCTTCCACTAAATTCCACTAAGCTATTTCTCTCCCCCCCACACTTAAATTTTTGTCCGTCCCGGGCAAAATACTCATCATGTACATCCAAGATTATCCACATCCCAAGAGAGTAAGCGAGTGAAATAAATAGAAATAAATGGAAGAGAGAAAAGAATGAAATGATGGATGATATGAATTTATTCAAGAAGCATGTGATAACAAAAGAGATGAATAAAAGAAAGTGAGATAGCCTTCATAAAAATCATGCAAACCTATGATAATGTGGTCTTGAAAGAATTAAGCAAGTTCTAGAGTAGCATTAACCACAAGTGCATCACACATCAATAGGAATAATAGGCTCAAAAATATCCTCACTAGGTATATCAAAAATTATCATCTCAATCTATCAACATAGAATCCATCATCAAGTTGTAATCACATGTAATCCAAGAATCTAATCATGACAATAAATCATCAAACTTGACAATCAAATTTAACTAACTTTCACAATTTCTAAGATGATAAAAAGAATGCATAGAGAATTTTATTATGAAAGCTGACTAGACAAGCTAAAAATAAACTATCAAGCAGCAAACAAAGCAAAGACATATATACAAGCAGAAAGAAAAAGTAAAGTGAGATGGAACCAACTCCCCTGAATTTCTGGTGGTCGGAGTCGATTCAGTTCCAGAAGCTATTCTGGAAGTGGAATGAATGTAGGTGAAGTGAAGACCGCTCCCTCCACCTTTGACTCCTCAAAAATTTTCTCCGGTGGCCGAAGACGGTTCAGTTGGAGTGTCCACTCCAGAAGCTTCATTATTGCATAGAGAGTTAGGGCTTTCTTCAAGTGATAGACTACATCCTTACATGACTGACTGCAAATAAAATGTCTGAAGAAATTCTGCACACTAAAAAGAAAAGGATGCATTCCCTGCACGCATGTTGTGTGAGAAGTACTAGAAATATTAACAAAATCAACAGAGCATGAATAACTAGATGTATCACATTCACTACAATCAAAATGAACTACCTCCATGGAATTTCCTAAAGATTCAGAAGAAATATCAATCTTACCATCCTGAAAGATACCTAAAGGTTCTAGTATAGTGAATGTGACATCATCTTGGTCAGGTGAAAGAACTGGCTCTGGATCAGGTACAACCAATGGAAGTGATTCTTGAGTTTCCCCTACACTTCCATCGTCACTAGGCACAATAAAAAGCTCAACCGGTGGTAGAATAATCATTGGAAGCGATTCTTGGGTCTCCCCTACACTTCCGTCATCATCAATATCACCTGCAACATCAAGAGCATCTGAAACAACAATATCATCTACAACAACATAATCAGAATCAACTACAACATCACGATACAAAATACTAGAAGAAATATGTAGAGTCGCAGAATCAAGATCAGGCAAATCACAAACTCTACAATCCATCTCCTCAGGAATTGATGCAGTAGGTTGATCTAATAGCAACTGTAATTGTGTCGATGAATGTATTCTTGGCTGGAATTGTGTTTCTTGATGCTGACATAATTTTTGTGATTGCTCCCTAAAATCCTGCTCAGGCTGATGGTGCTGAAAGTAAGGCTGATAATAGTGGGACCACTCAGAATTCCCTTGTTGTGTGTTCCCATACCCGAATCCTTCAATTAAATTATACCTGTCCTGCTGATGAGTCTGATAATACTGAGGATCAGGCTAATAATACTGGATCCTGGTAGGGAGTACACTGGCAAAGGAATGAACATCTCTAGCAATCATCGGTCTAGTCCCATACTGCTGATAATTTGTAGCCATAATCTCGATAAGTTCTTTAGCTTGAGCAGATGTCTTGTTAACTATAGCCCCTCCACTAGCTGCATCAATCATACTCCTGTCCATGGGACACAATCCCTCATAGAAGTATATAATTAATAGCTGATCGCTTATCTGATGCTGAGGGCAACTAGCAACAAGTCTTTTAAATCTTTCCCAATAATCTTGAAACGGTTCTCCTGTGAATTGTTGGATTCCACAAATACTCCTCCGAATAGCTGCAATCTTAGAAGCAGGAAAGAACCTTGCCAAAAATAATTTCTTCATCTCGGTCCAACTGGAAATTGAATTGGGTGGGAGACAATACAACCAATCTTTTGCTGAATCTGCAACTGAAAATGGAAATGCTCTAAGTCTAACATCTTCTTCTGATATGCCAAGTGGATTCCATGAAGAACAAATCATCTCCAAATCATGCAGATGTCTGTTGGGATCTTCACCAGAAAGTCCATGAAACTTCGGTAAAAGATGTACTATATTCCATAACTCGAAGTCTGCATCTAAATCAGAATATCTGATGCAAAATGAATCAGCTGACAAATCTGGTGCCCAAAGCTCTTTGAGAGTCTTTTCAGTGTTCTTCTCCATGTTGCTCATCAAATCTGAAGGTCTGGTCACACTGAAACTCTGAAACTACTGATAACACGTAGATTTCCTGATCTTACCTATAACACTCATGCAAATACCATCAAAAGACACAGGAAAATATACAAGATAACACACATGCATACAAGAGATGAAATAATTAAGCCCCTAACAATGTTTTTGAATTTTTGCAACCACAAAAAATAGAAACAAGAAAAGAACGAAAATAGAAAAACAATCCTAAGATTATCAAACACCGCTACTTTCTCCTCGGCAACGGCGCCAATTTGATTACGACCCAATTTGTCGTGAATTGGGCATCAAACAATAAAGTACCAAACGCCTCCTAAGCTAATGTAGCATAGGAATGACTCGGGTCGTCCGCCAACGAAAGCAACGATAGGATGGTAAACTTAGGATCGTATATTATTTCTATTTTTTTGGAATTTTTAATATAGAATTGGGGTTTGGGTTTTTGATTCTAAATCTAAGAAATGAAAAGCAGAACAAGAAAGAAACTAATCTAATGCTGGAATGAAATTTAACTAGGTGTCAATAACTAATCCACAACGCATTGTCACTCTACGCTATGTGTTAATCATCAACACGATTAATCTAAGGAATGAAATAACGAAGCATCAAATAAAATCTAACCTAAATAATGAAAGACAATGCAAATAAAGAAAACTATATCTATCCTAACTAACAATTGAAGATTTTCCTATATCGCATTGTCACACTACGATAAAAGATTATCTATCAATGGGTAGAATTAAACTAAGGAATGGAATAACAGAGCATCGAAGTAAACCTAGAGCATTAAAGAAATCTAATCTAACCTAATGATATTCAAATGAAAACTAGAACTTGATGAAATTGAAAAAAGCAAAGTAAAGCAAGAATTAAACAACCCAAAATGCATTATAATAAACCTAACACTTGGTTGAAGCATTTCATCGAACACTTTGTAAGCGTGTAACTAATTAAGCATAGTAAGTGCAATTTACACATGAAATGTCCAATTAGCTACAAGCATACAACAATAGAACTTCAACATAAGCAAATTAACAAAATTAACAGAATTAAACTAAGAAAATCTAAACTAATCCAACCACATTTCACACTTCGCTTCCGATTACCAATGACTACCCTTGCCGTCACACAAGGACCTGGCTCGGAATCCCCAAAGCCGGTGAACAGTTGCCCACTGCCGGAATTGCTGC
This sequence comes from Zingiber officinale, assembly GCF_018446385.1. Classification (NCBI taxonomy): domain Eukaryota; kingdom Viridiplantae; phylum Streptophyta; class Magnoliopsida; order Zingiberales; family Zingiberaceae; genus Zingiber; species Zingiber officinale. The sequence continues at coordinate 97,345,651 of NC_055994.1, read as the reverse complement.
TAGCTTCTACGACGATGATGGGATGAACGAATCTTCCACCAAGGAACCCCTCGAATGGAAGTGGCTGGAAATGAAGGTGCTGTGAATGGGCTGCCGGTGCTGCCTTCTTCTTGTTGCCAACTGAACCCCAGGTGGTGAAGAACTGAAGGAAGAACGCCGGAAGGTGGAGGTCTCACCGGAGAACCCCTCCGGTGAGGTGGAATCGTCGCCGTCGCTTGCAACCGCCTGGAAGAGTGCCGCTGCCGTCGCCGATTGGGATCTAGAAGATGAGGTGATGGGCTGTGGATGGCCGGTCGGCGGCAAGGGAAGACAAGAGAGCCGCCGGCCGGAGAAAGAAAGGAAGAAGAAGGCCGGCGGTGTGGAGAAGTCGCGCGTGCCCTAGCTGCTGCAGAAGAGACGCGAACAGTGAATGGTTCGATCCGTGCGTGAGGAAGAAAAGGTAAGTTTCGGGTTTCGGGTCTGGGTCCATTAGGGCTTAGATCCGGATCCAATAAGAAAAAGGAAATTGGGTTATGAAATTGGGCTTCAGTTTGGGCTTTGTGATTGGTTTTGATTTGAAGCTTTTGGATTGGGTTTGATTGGATTCTTCTTTTGATTCAAGTTGGAGATGAATTGAACTTGGATGAGGATGATCTTTATGGACGATCCAGATCAATTTAAATGAGGATGAAGGGATGGATCACTTGATCTGACTGAAGGGGCAGGATCTCACTGGTTCTTGATCAACGGTCCACATTAATTCAGCTTGATCTTCCTCATTTAGCCTCCAAATCAAGCCAAATTTGATCTGGTTCGACCCTAATCCATGGCTCTTTGAATTTCTTACAAAATCACATAAAATATGAAATTAAATTCTATAAATTGCAAGAAATTTATAATTAAGTCCAAAATGAATCCCTATTCGTAAATCATGATATAAACACAATATTAAGTATGCGAGAAGGTATAAAATACTAAGTATAAGAGACAAAATAATACACAAAAATACCCATTATCACTCTCCCAAAGCATGAATCTTTTAGGTTGCCTAAGAACCCTCCCACTATGACGAGACACTTTCTGCAATTGTGTATCATTTGTGATACGTGTTGCAGTTTCTTGTGATATTTCATCTTGTACAATTGGTACTAGATTAGACATATCCTTTATTATTTTCTTAAGAACAAATTTTCTTATGGGCTTATGGTTCATAGTATAGTCCTTTTCGGGCATTGGTGCCAACAATGACCTTCCGATTTTAAGGACTACAAACCTCTTTTCGTTTTTCTAGGATAACTCACAAACAAGTGAACTCATGTCCAACTTTTCAGTGTCTCTCACGTGCTAGACCACCCAAACCCGAATATGCTTCAAACTAGGCTTACGCGCATTCTGCAATTCTATGGGAGTAGAGAGTTCTGACTTAGAAGGTACTATGTTCACTTCCGTTTTCAGTGTATATCCTTAAAACAAATTTTGGTAATAACTCATCATTATTCTAATTATTCCATAAGAGCCTTATACCTTCTTTCTACTACACCATTCTGTTGGGATGTACCAAGTGCAGTTAGTTGGGATTGAATCCCTACTTCTGATAAGTGACTCCTAAATTCTCCCAAGAGGTATTTGCTACTACGATCTCACCGTAGTGTCTCGATATTTTTACTTTGGCATTTCTCCGCATCAGCCTCGTACTCTTTGAACTAATCAAAAACACTTAGACTTGCGGTGTATCAAGTAAATGTATCTGTGTCTCGAATAGTTGTCTATAAAATAGACAAACTATTTGAAACTACCTCTTGTCTGGATAGTCATAGGACGACACAAATCAGAATGAACCAATTCCATTATATCTTTGGCTTCATATCCCTTAGACTTAAAAGCTTCTCGGTTATTTTTCCTTCCAAGTAAGACTCTTAGGTTGGAAAGACTTCCACTACCAATGAACCCAAGAGTTCATTGATTACCAATGAATCCTACTCAAGTTAATATAACCTAGCCTTAGATGCCAAAGATATAATTGGTTCATTTCCAAAGATTGCTTTCTATTAAAGTTAGAAGATGTGTTATTTATTGCATCGTGGAAGTTATTGGATTTATAAATTGTCAACCAACGTACCGGAACAGATAATTTTCCTATTTTTCTTGATAACAAGTTTGTTATCAAAATAGGCAGAATATCTATTCATTGATAGTTTAGAAATCGAAATCGAATTCTTTCTAAACTTGGTATATATAGACAATTTCTCAAAATTCAATTTTATTCCTATCATAGGATTAACATCTCCCACTGCAATAGCTGCTACTTTTGCAGTAGTGCACATATAGACGGTGATTTCTCTTCATATAGTTGTCGGGTTTCCTGGAGCCCTTGCAATGAATTGCAGACATGATAGTGGCTCCCGTATCTACTCACCAGGTACTGGTAGATATCACCACTAAACATGTTTCAACAACTAATGAACCAAATACACCTATATTGTTCTTAGTTCTAAAAGGATAGTCTACCTTAATGTCCAAGTCTTATTTCCAATCATAATAATTGGGACAACTAAGTCTATTCTATAGTATAACAACTAGGGGATTGACTAACCTAAGAATCAAAAAAATATTTGGTCAAAACCAACATCTCAAAATCCCCGTGAATTTTGTATGCCATGTTAGTATGAACGTATACAAATTCTAAAAGGAGATTTCATCTATTGATTTTATTATTTTGTCAACCTATGAAAAATAAAATTAATAGTTGGTCTGTCTTTGATCAAATATTTGGTCAAGACTCTAAATTTAAAATAATATTGATTCCTCTAACAATACTATTTAAATTTACCAACAACTCAAAACACCGTGAATTTTGCATGCCACGTTAGTGTGGACGTATAAAAAATCATCATTTGTAAGAGGAGGGTTTTACCCATTAACTATCTTGTCAACCTAACTCTATGACAAATAAAATTATCTCAAACACCGTTAATTTTGTATGCCACGTTAGTGTGGACGTATACAAAATCAATCATTTGTAAGAGGGGTTTTTGTTGATACAGTCTGACCTGGCTGTTGTTTTGATGTTGACACGGATTTAAGTTTGTATCAGATATTAATTAAACTCAGACTGATTGATGATCAAGGTTGATCATGAGGAGAGGAAAAGTCTAAGTACGGATACTTGGCATGCAAAGTCGGAGAGGGCTCGGCAGCTCGTTCTCCGGACTAGGTCAGAGAGGGCTCGGTAGCTCGTTCTCTAGACCGGACGAAGTCGGAGAGGGCTCGGCACTGCCTCCTGACTAGGCCGAGAGGGCTCGGTAGCTCGTTCTCCGGACCCACAAGTCGGAGAGGGCTGCACTCATTCTCCTGACCAGGCCGAGAGGGCTCGTGAGCTCGTTCTCCGGACCGACAAAGTCAAAGAGGGCCTCGTAGCTCGCTCGTGACTAGGTCGAGAGGGCTCGGTAGCTCGCTCGACCGACGAAGTCGGAGAGGGCTCGGCACCGTTCTCCGCATCAGGTCGAGAGGGCTTGGTAGCTCGCTCTATGAACCGTAAAGACGTTAGGATTTAGGGTTGGGAGGCTCTAAAACTAACACAAGACATTGGATCGGTCCGCTGACCGATCCTGATACTGTTGTTCCGGATCGGCCGCATCGATCCGTGATACATGAGTCACCGATCGGTCTCGTGACCGATCGCTGACCACGTAAAGTCTTCGGTTATCTCGATCACCTGGGACCGACAAGAACCACGTACATTCTCAGGTTATCTGATCGCCCATGCACCGATCGTAAAGAAGCAACCGAAACGCCGACTCAAAGCGAGAGGGGGATTGGTCCGTGGACCGATCCACTTCACCCTGATCGGTCCACAGATCGATCAGACTCTTCCCGGACCGATCAGGATGAGCCATGATCGGTCCAGAGATGGATCGGTCTGCTGACCGATCCACAACTGTCGTTTGTTTCTGCTGCTTCTGTTTTTCTCGATTCACTGATTCACCTGATCAAATCATCTGCTGTGAGATTTTTAAGTTACAGGTTACAGGTATCGTGTCATTGGTTAATTTCAAATGAAGCTCCATCAGAAGAATAAGAACAAGTGGCCTTTATGCTGTATTTCACTGCAAGTGATGCAATTCGGGCTTTAACGTTCACTGGCCGCGATCAGTTGGACTCTTGCTCATTGGTTCGAGCTCAGAGACACCAGTGAAGACCATGAATGGTATTGGTGTGAGTTCAGAGAACCAGATGAGAAGCAAGAGTGATTGGCGACGCCTGAGTTGGTTGCAGCGATTCGGGACAGTGAGAAAGCAGAATAAGAAGAAGGAAGAAGAGAGGTTTGCTAAGGTTCTGGAAAAACTCTCTGTCGATCAAGAGGCTGTGTGTGTTGTTGAGCTCTTGGCTGATTCCTTCTGTCTTTGCATTTTTGCTTCGTGGCTGTAAGTTCATCTGTTCAATCCTTTAGCCACTGAACTCTGTAAGTAATTGTGCTTCACTTTCAAATCTATTTTGTGATCTTTGTGGAGAGGTTACTCCACCGAGAAGGAGAAACATTTAGCCAGAATTTGTCCGGGGTGTGATCTACCGAACGATCAAGGGATCGTCCACCTTACGGACACGCCGAGGAGTAGGGGCAAGTTATCCCCGAACCTCGTACATACTTGTGTAAGCTGTGGGTTGTGCTTCTTTCCTTGCATCAGTTTTATTTTTGTTTATTTCCGCTGTGCTAACAAGCTTTTGTGAGGAATTGATTGAGCTTTTAGTGGAGGCTATTCACACCCCCCCTCTCTAGCCATCCCAAGATCCTAACAAGTGGTATCAGAGCAAGGCGCTGTTCATCCGGATTAACACCCTAAAGAGCAAGAAGATGGCTATGAAGGAAGGTTTTAGTACCAATCGCCCACCCTACTTCGATGGAGCGGATTTCCAATATTGGAAGAGTCGTATGGAGTATTATCTCAAGACCGACATCTCCATGTGGTTCTCGGTCAAGGAAGGTTTCACACCTCCGAAGGATGAAGAAGGTAAGGAACTAGAGTCATCGAGGTGGTCCGCTGAGCAAACTCGCAAAGGACAAGCCGATGCCAAGGCGGTGGTCACACTACAATGTGGAATAGCCAAAGATCAGCTTGTCAAGGTAGGTCCATTCGTGAGTGCAAAGGATTTGTGGAACAAGCTCATCGAGCTCCAAGAAGGAACTCGAGACTCTCGGATCGCCAAGAGAGACTTGTTCCTAAACCAACTACAAAATCTCACCATGAAGGAGAACGAAACGGTAAGTGAACTACACGGAAGGTTCAAGGAGATCATCAATGGTCTTCATTCCGTGGATGAACGCATAGAAAATCGCGATCTCGTAAGGTACGCTCTCAAAGCTTTTCCAAGGAATGCCTTGTGGTCATCTATGGTAGATGCCTACAAGGTCTCCAAGGACCTCTCAATTGTTAAGTTAGATGAATTCTTTTGTGAAATGGAACTTCATGAGCTTGCTAACAAGGGTCAAAAAGAGAAAGGTATTGCTTTAGTTGCAGGAGAAAAGAGCAAGGATGGAAGGAGGAAGAAAGAAAAGAAGAAGGAGAAAGAAATTCCTACATCCTCATCCTCCTCCGAGTCCGATGATGAAGGAGGATCATCATCAAGCGAGATGGCCAACTTCGTGAGAAGAATCATGAGAAGTAGCCGAAGATACAAAGGGAAAGGTAAGTCTATTGATCAAAATATTGATAAGACTAACGTTACTTGTTATGAGTGTAGCAAGAAAGGACACTATCGGAGCGAGTGTCCGAAACTCAAGAAGAAGGAAGAAAGGGCCAAGAAGAAGAAAGCTCTCAAAGCTTCTTGGGATGAATCCTCCTCAAGCTCATCAGAGGAAGAGAAGGAGAAAAACACTCGTCAATTAGCGCTCATGGCAAGGGAGGAATCAGACTCCGGAAGTGATACATCAACCACGGCTTCATCATCTTCGGATGATGAAGAGGTAACTTCTCCACATTTAGAAAAATGCTATAAGACTATTGCTCATTTATCTACACTGCTTAAGAAATCAAAAACTGAAATCAAATTATTAAAAGAAGAAGTAGAACACTTGAAGACTCTTAGGGAAGATGAGGTTGATGACCTTCATCAAGAGCTTCTTGAGGATGAAAATAATGCCCTAAAGAGTGAAGTTGAGAAACTCAAGAAAATGCTTGAGAAATTCTCAACTAGCTCTAAGACCTTAGATATGATTCTAAATGTCCAAAGGGCGGTCTACAACAAGGCTAGATTAGGATACCAACCTAAGGAGTCTAGTTTCATTTCCTTAGTGTCTAGAACCCAATTTCATAGATCACATGCTTCTAGGGTTCATGAGACTAGGAAGGGTGTGACCAAGGCATGGGTTCCTAGGTCTTTCATTGTAGATGCATTAGGTCCCAAGATTTGGGTACCTAAAACATCTATCTTTCGTGTCTTGTAGGCAGTTGTCAAGGGGGAGCATCTATCAACTTGGTTTGTTGATAGTGGATGCTCCAAGCACATGACCGGGGACAAGTCACTCTTTACTACCCTTCAAAACAAAAATAGAGGTAATGTGTCTTTTGGTAATAATGGTAGCCTTAAGGTTATAGGAGTTGGAGATATTCAAATATCCGAATGTCTCCAAATCAAAAATGTCCTTCTAGTCAAGGGGATGACTTTTAATCTCCTAAGTGTCAGCCAATTGTGTGATACGGGTTACACAATTGAGTTTCATTCAAGTCAATGTCTGGTCAAACACATTGACACACTTGACACGGTACTAGTAGGCACAAGGGTAGATAACATTTACCAAGTATCCTTTAAAAGTGCTACTAATGCCTCTGCTAAGTGTCTCATGTCAAAAGAAGAAGAATCATGGCTGTGGCATAGAAGATTGGCCCACGTAAACATGAAGAATATTCGAAAGCTGGCCAACAAAGGATTAGTGCGAGACTTACCAAGCATCAAGTATCAAAAGACAAAATTATGTGATGCATGTCAAAAGGGTAAGCAAACAAAAGCGGCTCATAAAGGTAAAAGCGCTGTAAGTACATCTACTGCTTTAGATTTATTGCATATGGATTTGTTTGATTGCAGTAATGTTATTTCATTGAATGGGAGTAGATACTGTTTAGTGATCATTGATGATTTTACTAGATATACATGGACTTTCTTTTTGAAAAATAAGGATCAAACCATAGATGTTTTTGTTTCTTTTTGTAGAAGAACTGAAAATGAAAAATCGACAACAATTAAAACAATTAGAAGTGATCATGGTGGAGAATTTCAAAACCATAGATTTTTAGAATTTTGTCAAGAAAAAGGATATAGGCATGAGTTCTCTACTCCAAGGACCCCACAACAAAATGGGGTTGTGGAGAGAAAGAACCGAGTCTTGCAAGAGGCTGCACGAAGCATGCTCAATGAGTACTCATTACCGAGCTACTTATGGGCTGAAGCGGTAAATACCGCTTGCTATGTGCAAAACCGAGTCTTGATACATAGGTTTTTAGGAAAGACTCCCCATGAACTTTGGTTTGGGAAACCCCCTACAATTAAACATCTTAGGGTGTTTGGTTATAAGGTGTTTATCTTGAACACCAAGGATCATCTTGGAAAGTTCACGGCTAAGGCTGACGAAGGGATACTAGTCGGGTACTCTCTAACCAGTAAAGCCTATCGAGTCTACAACATTAGGACTAAGTTGATTGAAGAGTCCTCGGATGTAGCATTTGAAGAAATCCCTAAATCGAATGATCAATCAAAGGATGTAGGAGAAATTCAATTTGAACTTAGAAATCTAAGTTTAAATGATCAAAACATAGAAAGAGTCGAAGTTGACTCCGATGACGATGAGCAAAGGCAAGAGAGGACTCAGTCTGATCCTTTACCTGATACTGAGCCCTTGCCTGTGTCTAGTGAGACCATTTATGAGGCACCGCCAACACCAAGGCAATCTAGGATAGCCTCTAGTCATCCCCAAGACCAGATTGTGGGAGACATTCAACAAGGGGTTAGGACTAGGTCATTCTTTAGAAATGAGTCTAATGAGGTCGCTTTGATCTCAGAAATTGAACCAAAATTAGTTGATGAGGCATTGCACGATCCTGATTGGATCATAGCTATGCAAGATGAGTTAGGTCAATTTGAAAGGAGCCAAGTGTGGGACTTAGTTCCTAGACCTAAGAAGACCACCATTATTGGAACCAAATGGGTCTTCAAAAATAAGTTAAACCAAAAGGGAGAAGTAGTAAGAAACAAGGCAAGACTTGTAGCCAAGGGCTATAGTCAAGTCGAAGCCTCGATTATGATGAGACTTATGCTCCCGTGGCTCGATTAGAATCCATCCGCTTAATGCTAGCTTTTGCTGCACATAGAGGCTTCAAGCTCTAACAAATGGACGTCAAATCAGCCTTCTTAAATGGTTTCATTAAAGAAGAGGTCTATGTTGAACAACCACCGGGGTTTGTGAATACCGAAGCTCCAAACCACGTGTACAAGCTCAAGAAAGCTCTTTATGGGCTTAAACAAGCACCTCGAGCTTGGTACGAAAGGTTGTCAACTTACCTATTAGAAAAGGGTTTTGTGAGAGGTCAAATAAACCCAACACTATTTCTGCGTAGAGATGGTGAAAACATATTTGTAGCCCAAGTGTATGTCGGTGACATAATTTGTGGCTCAAATAACAAGGGCTATTTGAATGAATTTATCACTCACATAGAAAGTGAGTTTGAAATGAGTCTGGTGGGAGAATTGACATTCTTCCTTGGACTTGAAATCAAACAAACTCGAGATGGCATTTATGTCCATCAAACAAAATATACTCAAGAGATGCTCAAGAAATTCAAAATGAGTGACTCTAAGGAAGTATCTGTTAGAGTGTATACTAAAAGCCTAGCTTTTGGTATAAACATTTATCTAGAAATAAGAATCACATTGGTCAAATGTCTACATTTGTGATAAATGTAGTTGTTCAATTAATTTATATTGTAGATAACATGGTGTGTGGTGTCACACACAGAGGATCATGTTATCAGTACCTTATAAATTATAAACAGTAGCTCACGACCAAAATGGAAAGGAACAAACCATTAGAAGGTCGTAGTGTAATTAGATATCAGTTTATCTTGACTGTATAATTACACTAGTACACTTAGAGTGTATTGAGTAGGACCATTTGAGGTCGTTTCTTTTATACTGATTTTATAAAGAAACAAAGACCTCGGTTATTATGGAAGTGTGTGCTCTTAATCCTGATATAATAACAAGCACATGTATTTGATATTTATTTCTTTAATTTATCAATGGGTGAGATTTAGTTCGATGAATCAATAAGCCCGATAAGTTGGGAAATGGTATCACTTATAGTGTGTGTTGTTGATTATAGAAGGAAACTGTGTCCTAGAGATACTAGGTTGAGAATGTCCCCAAGAGGAGCTCAAAAGGATTGTCATGTTAAACCCTGCAGGTGGACTTAGTCCGACATGACGATGAAGTTGAGTGGTACTACTCTTGGAGCTAGATATTAATTAAGTGAGTTGTCAGTAACTTACTTAATTAGTGGACATTTGTTATCTTAAACACAGGGAGACTAACACACTCATAATAAGAAGGAGCCCAAAAATGTAATTTGGGATTGGTGCGGTAGTTCAATAATAATTCTCTAGTGGAATGAATTATTATTGATAAAATTAAGTTGTGTGTTCAGGGATGCTTAATTTTATCGGGAGACCAAAACCAATTCCTCCTCTCGGTCCCTATCGTAGCCTCTTATTTATAGAGTTCTATACCCACCTATACCCACCTTCTATACCCACCAATAAGGGGCCGACCAAGCTAGCTTGGGAACCAAGCTAGGGCCGGCCTAGGTATATTCTTTGGGTGGCCGACCCTAGCTTGAACCCAAGCTAGTGGGGGCCGGCCAAATTAAATTAAAAAGGGATTTTAATTTTAATTTTTATTATGTGGAAGAAATAATTTATTAAAGAGAATTAAAATTAAAATATCTCTCTTGTAAAAGATCTACAAAAGATTAAAGAAAGTGATTAAATCTCTTTCCTTATTTGTAGATTGGTGAGATATTTTATTTTCTCTTTAAAATTATCCACATGTTGATAAAATAAAATTATAGAAATTTCCTTTTATCAACCATGAAGAGATTTTTAAAGAGAAATTTTATTTTTAAAATTTCCGGAAACAAATTAGGAAGTTTTAATTTGTTGATTAAAACTTGTCTAATTTATTTCCTCTTGATGTGGCCGGCCATTAGAGATTAATTGGGGAAATATTATTTTATTTTTCTCAATTAAATCATGTCAAGGGAATTAAGGAAATTTTATTGTAATTAAATTTCCTAATTTGCCTAGGCCAAGGAATATAAAAGAAGGGGTGAGGGTGCCTTCACAAGTGATAACCTCTATTATTTTCTCTCCCTCTTTTGGTTCCTTGGTGTGGCCGGCCATCCTTTCCCTCTCTTCTTCTTGTGGTGGCCGAACCCTTCTCTTTTCTTGGAGCTCTTGTGGTGGCCGGATACTACTTGGAGAAGAAGAAGAAGAAGGAGAGGAAGCGAGCATCTCTTGGAGCTTGGTTAGTGTTTTGATTTTCTTCCTTGGTGAAGCTTTTTCTTTTGTGGCCGAACCTAGCTAGGAGGAGAAGAAGGTGGTTGGTGGTTTCTCATCTCGGAAGATCGTTGCCCACACAATGTCCGAGGTTAGAAGAGGAATACGGTAGAAGATCAAGAGGTTTTTCTTAAAGGTATAACTAGTAATTTTTCTTTCCGCATCATACTAGTTATTTTTGGAAATAATACTAAATACAAGAGGCATATGATTCTAGAGTTTCGAATTTGTTTTCGATATAATATTCTTTTGTTTTTCTTTTCCTTGTGATTTGATTGTTTTTTCGGTTAACCTAAAGTTATTTTAGGAAATTAAATACTAGCTTTCTATAAAAGGTTTTGTCTAGTCGGTGGTGGTTGCTCCCATATCCAAGAAGGCCATGTGCCTCGCCACGTCAGTACTGGGAACCGATTATGGAAATTAATATTTAATGGAATTAATAACTTAAGGTGACTTGGGTCGAACGTGTTAAGTTCCGCAGGAGATCCAAGTCAAAACCTAAAAGAACAAATAGATTAAGTTTTGGATCAAACGTGTTAAGTTCCGCAGGCGATCCAAAATTTAATTTAAAAGAACACATGGTAGCTAGGAAAAGGTTCAGACCTTTGTACAAAATTTTTGTACAGTGGAACCTCTAGGCTTTCCGAGTAGCAACCAACAATTGGTATCAGAGCTAGGGTTTTGCCTCTGTGTATTTTGTATTAGTTTAATTATGCACATGTCATACATAATTTAGGCAGGATAATAGTAGGATGTGCTAACTTTGTGGATGCAGGATCCAACTATTATGGCTTATAGTTTTATGTGTGTGATTGGACCCTTGGACATGTCAAGGGCATTTATATGTGTGTGCATGATTGTATTAAAATACAGCAGGAGCTGTATTTAGTTTTATTAGGATTTTATTTTTGATCTAGATACATGTACATTCCTTTTATGGAATATAGGATCAAAATTGTAAAATTCTATTTATGTCGTGGATCGAATCTTGCAAAGCGTGGAACCTTCTAAGGACCAGAGGCGCAGCGGAACAAGGAGCAAGATGGATGCGACAGCTAGACCCGGTGGCGGTGGCCAAATATGGCAGCAGCTTGGGATGACAACACACGGAGGACAACTAGAGATAAAAGCCATAATAGTTGAAAATTAGATTTTCTATTTATCGCTTTTATATTGTGCTATGTGTGCATGTTAGTTTACAAGTTTAGTAGGCTAGCATAGTTAAAATTCCTCATTAATAAATAACTAAGTGGGAGGGATTTTTAAGTAAATCCCATGGTCTCCATTACTGGTTTGTAAGTGATGCAAACAAGCTTGCGCGTTGGCTCTGAGTGCCTTCCTCCATAACGGATGAGCTTGTTTGCGGATCACTAGAACATACTTCCATTTTTGGATGACTATAGGAAGTTAATTAAGAGCGTGTGATCTTCCCCAACGGAAGGGGCATAATCTTATTAATAGACTTAGTGTCAAGTAATGGTATACACTTAGACACATCTAATAGTATCCTCCCATCGGAGTCACTCATATTATTTGTGTGACCAAATGAAACCAACTATTAATTTGTCATAAAACTAGGTTGACAAGATAATAAAATTAAAGGGTTAAAACCCCTCTTACAAATGATTGATTTTGTATACGTCCACACTAACGTGGCATACGAAATTAACGGTATTTGAGATAATTTTATTTGTCATAAAGTTACGTTGACAAGATAGTTAATGGGTAAAACCCTCCTCTTACAAATGTTGATTTTGTATACGTCCACACTAACGTGGCATGCAAAATTCACGATGTTTTGAGGTGTTGGTAGATTTAAATAGTATTGTTAGAGGAATCAATATTATTTTAAATTTATAAGTCTTGACCAAATATTTGATTAAAGATAGACCAACTATTAATTTTATTCGTCATAAAGTAAGGTTGACGAGATAATAAAATTAAATGATAAAATTTCCTCTTTGAATTTGTATACGTCCACACTAACGTGGCATACAAAATTCATGGGATTTTTAAGGAGTTGGTCTTAACCAAATATTTTTGTGATTCTTAGGATGATGGTCAATCCCTAGCTGATATACTTTAGGATAGACTTAGTGGTCCCAATTATAATTGATTGGAAATAGGATTTGGACATTAAGGTAGACTGTCCTCTTAGAACTAAGAACAATATAGGTGTATTTTATTCATTAGTTGAAACATGTTTAGTGGTGTTATCTACCAGAACCTGGAGTGTAGATACAGATGCCATTAATCATGTCCGCAATTCATTGCAGGGTTCCAGGAAACCCGACAACTAAATGAAAATAAAAACACTGTCCACATGGGCACTGCTGTAAAAGTGGCAGTTGTTGCAGTGGGAGATGTTTATCTTTTGATAAAAATAAAACATGAATTTTTGAGTAATTGTCTTTACGCACCAAGTTTAGAAAGAACTAGTTTTCAATTTCTAAACTATTCAAAGAACATGATATTCTGCCTATTTTAATAACAAAGTTGTTATTAAGGAAAAGAGGAAAGTTATCTGTTCTGGTACGTTGGTTGGCAATTTATAAATCCAATAACTCTCACGATGCAACAAATGAAAATTAGTAACACATCTTCTAACTTTAAGAGAAAGTAACCTTCGGAAATGAACCAATTATATCTTTGGCATCTAAGGCTAGGTTATATTAACTTGAGTATGATTCATTGGTAGCTGATGAACTTTTGGGTTCATTAGTAGTGGAAATCTTTCCAACCTGCGAGTCTTACTTGGAAGGAAAAATAACCAAGAAGCTTTCAAGTCTAAGGGGTATGGAGTCAAAGATATGTTGAAATTGGTTCATTCTGATTTGTGTGATCCTATGACTATCCAGGCAAGAGGTTGTTTCAAATATTTCGTCTATTTTATAGACAACTATTTGATATACAGATACATTTACTTGATGTGCCACAAGTCTAAGTGCTTTGATTAGTTCAAAGAGTATGAGGCTGATGTGGAGAAACGACAAAGTAAAAATATCAAGACACTACGGTAAGATCGTAGTGGCAAGTACCTCTTGGGAGAATTTATGAGTCATTTATCAGAAGTAGGGATTGAATCCCAACTAACTGCACGTGGTACACCCCAACAGAATGATGTAGGAAAAGGAAGGTATAGGACTCTTATGGAAATAAGTAGATTGATGAGTTATTAAGAATATTATCAAAATCATTTTAAGGATATACTCTGGAAACGGGGGTGAATATAGTACCTTCTAAAGTCAGAACTCTCTACTCATATAGAATTGCTGAATAGGCGTAAGCCTATTTCGAAGCATATTCGGATTCGGGAAATCCAACACATATGCAGAAGAGAGACAATGATAAGTTGGACAGGAATTCACTTGTTTGTGGGTTATCCTAGTGAAATGAAAGTAGGTTTATAGTCTTAAAAATTAGAAGGTCATTGTTAGCATCAATGACCGATTTTTAGAAAAGGACTATGTAATAAACCTCATGCCCATAAGAAAATTTATTCTTAAGGAAATAATAAAAGACATGTCTAATCTAGTACCAACTGTACAAGATGAGATACCACAAGGAAACTGCAACACGTATCACAAATGATACACAATTGAAGAAAGTGCCTCATCGTAGTGGGAGGGTTGTTAGGCAACCTAAAAAGATTTATGTTTTGGGAGAGTTTTTTGGACTCGATCCCTGGAGGACATGAATCTGATCTCCGAACATATGACGAAGCACTCCAAGTAAAGATGCAATATCTTGACAAAGAGTAATGAATAACAGAATTAGAATATATGCATTCTAATAAAATCTGGAAGCTTATAGAACCACCAAATGATGTAAAAGCCTTTGGGTGTAAAAATGTCTATATTAGGAAAAGAGGGATAGACAGGAAGGTAGAAACTCTCAAAGCAAGGCTAGATGAAAAAGGAAACTTTTTCACTGGTAGTCATGCTTAAGTCTATCCGGATTCTTTTATCTATTTGGCAAGTGGATGTCAAGACAGCATTCCTTAATGGAAGTTTTGAAGAAAACATTCATATAAAGCAACCAGAAGGGTTCATTGCAAAGGGCTAAGAGCATCTTGTGTGTGAGCTCAATCAGTCTATGGACTGAGGCAAAGCTTCAAGGTCTTGGAACATCCGGTTTATCAAAGAAATCCAGATCTATGGATTTAGTAACCGGATAAGTCTTGTGTATATAAAAGATGTGATGGAAACGTGGTGGTATTTCTTGTACTATACTTAGATAACATTTTTGGTAGTTGGAAACAATATCAAAATGTTGTCAGAAGTAAGGGTATGGTTGTCCAAACAATTCGATATAAAGGACTTAGGAGAATGTATATATTCTTGAGATCAAAGTAATAAGGGATCGCAAGAAAAGAATATTTTACTTATCCCAAGCTTCATACATCGGAAAAATCCTTGCTCGTTTTAAGCATACAAAACTTCAAGAAAGGTTTCTTACCTTTTCAGGATGGAGTAACTTTATCTAAAGATATGTCTCTGTAGACATCAAAGGAGATAAAGGAAATAAAGACAGTTCTTTATGCTTCGGCTGTCGGAAGCCTAATGTATGCTATGCACGAGATCAGAAATCTATTTTGCCAACGGCATAGTTAGCAGATATCAAAGTAACCCTGGACAAGAACAGTGGATTGCAGTAAAGCATATATTGAAGTACCTTAGAGGCACTAGAGATTATATGCTAGCTTACAAGGCAGTTAATTTAGTCCTTGTGGGTTGCATGGATTTTGACTTCCAATCGGATAGGGACAATAATAAGTCAACATCGGGGTTTTGTGTTTACTTTAGGAGGTAAAGTCATAACTATGGAAGAGTGATAAGCATAGGTGTTTTTCTGAACTCCACCATAGAAGCTTAGTATATGGCAAGCCTTTGAGGTAGCCATAAAAGCTGAATGACTCAATAACCTCAAGATAGACTTAGATATGATTTCTGGTTTGTCCAAAAATTATTACAAATTATTGTAATAATGTTGGTGCAGTAGCAAACTCGAAGAAATCATAAGTCTATAAGGCAAGTAAACACAATAGAGCGCAAGTACCACCCAATACGAGGAATCGTATAAACGAGGAGAAGTTGTAGCCGCCTAGAATGCATCAGGTGATGACCTATAGATCCTTTCACTAAGGTCCTTAAGGCAGGAGCTTTTGATGGGCATGTTGAAGGGATGGGAATCAGATGTATGGCAGTAGATATGGCAGCTTAGTCTTTTAGTATAAGTGGGAGATTGTTAGAGTGTATACTAAAAGCCTAGCTTTTGGTATAAACATTTATCTAGAAATAAGAATCACATTGGTCAAATGTCTACATTTGTGATAAATGTAGTTGTTCAATTAATTTATATTGTAGATAACATGGTGTGTGGTGTCACACACAGAGGATCATGTTATCAGTACCTTATAAATTATAAACAGTAGCTCACGACCAAAATGGAAAGGAACAAACCATTAGAAGGTCGTAGTGTAATTAGGTATCAGTTTATCTTGACTGTATAATTACACTAGTACACTTAGAGTGTATTGAGTAGGACCATTTGAGGTCGTTTCTTTTATACTGATTTTATAAAGAAACAAAGACCTCGGTTATTATGGAAGTGTGTGCTCTTAATCCTGATATAATAACAAGCACATATATTTGATATTTATTTCTTTAATTTATCAATGGGTGAGATTTAGTTCGATGAATCAATAAGCCCGATAAGTTGGGAAATGGTATCACTTATAGTGTGTGTTGTTGATTATAGAAGGAAACTGTGTCCTAGAGATACTAGGTTGAGAATGTCCCCAAGAGGAGCTCAAAAGGATTGTCATGTTAAACCCTGCAGGTGGACTTAGTCCGACATGACGATGAAGTTGAGTGGTACTACTCTTGGAGCTAGATATTAATTAAGTGAGTTGTCAGTAACTTACTTAATTAGTGGACATTTGTTATCTTAAACATAGGGAGACTAACACACTCATAATAAGAAGGAGCCCAAAAATGTAATTTGGGATTGGTGCGGTAGTTCAATAATAATTCTCTAGTGGAATGAATTATTATTGATAAAATTAAGTTGTGTGTTCGGGGCGAAATTTTATCGGGAGACCAAACCAATTCCCCTCTCGGTCCCTATCGTAGCCTCTTATTTATAGAGTTCTATACCCACCTATACCCACCTTCTATACCAACCTAATAGGGGCCGCCAAGCTAGCTTGGGAACCAAGCTAGGGCCGGCCTAGGTATAGGGTGGTCGGCCCTAGCTTGAACCCAAGCTAGTGGGGGCCGCCAAATTAATTAAAAGGATTTTAATTTTAATTTTATTATGTGGAAGAAATAATTTATTAAAGAGAATTAAAATTAAAATATCTCTCTTGTAAAAGATCTACAAAAGATTAAAGAAAGTGATTAAATCTCTTTCCTTATTTGTAGATTGGTGAGATATTTTATTTTCTCTTTAAAATTATCCACATGTTGATAAAATAAAATTATAGAAATTTCCTTTTATCAACCATGAAGAGATTTTTAAAGAGAAATTTTATTTTTAAAATTTCCGGAAACAAATTAGGAAGTTTTAATTTGTTGATTAAAACTTGTCTAATTTATTTCCTCTTGATGTGGCCGGCCATTAGAGATTAATTGGGGAAATATTATTTTATTTTTCTCAATTAAATCATGTCAAGGGAATTAAGGAAATTTTATTGTAATTAAATTTCCTAATTTGCCTAGGCCAAGGAATATAAAAGAAGGGGTGAGGGTGCCTTCACAAGTGATACCCTCTATTATTTTCTCTCCCTCTTTTGGTTCCTTGGTGTGGCCGGCCATCCTTTCCCTCTCTTCTTCTTGTGGTGGCCGAACCCTTCTCTTTCCTTGGAGCTCTTGTGGTGGCCGGATACTACTTGGAGAAGAAGAAGAAGAAGGAGAGGAAGCGAGCATCTCTTGGAGCTTGGTTAGTGTTTTGATGTTCTTCCTTGGTGAAGCTTTTTCTTTTGTGGCCGAACCTAGCTAGGAGGAGAAGAAGGTGGTTGGTGGTTTCTCATCTCGGAAGATCGTTGCCGACACAACGTCCGAGGTTAGAAGAGGAATACGGTAGAAGATCAAGAGGTTTTTCTTAAAGGTATAACTAGTAATTTTTCTTTCCGCATCATACTAGTTATTTTTGGAAATAATACTAAATACAAGAGGCATATGATTCTAGAGTTTCGAATTTGTTTTCGATATAGTGTTCTTTTGTTTTTCTTTTCCTTGTGATTGTTCTTTTCGGTTAACCTAAAGTTATTTTAGGAAATTAAATATTAGCTTTCTATAAAAGGTTTTGTCTAGTCGGTGGTGGTTGCTCCCATATCCAAGAAGGTCATGTGCCTCGCCACGTCAGTACTGGGAACCGATTATGGAAATTAATATTTAATGGAATTAATAACTTAAGGTGACTTGGGTCGAATGTGTTAAGTTCCGCAGGAGATCCAAGTCAAAACCTAAAAGAACAAATAGATTAAGTTTTGGATCAAACGTGTTAAGTTCCACAAGCGATCCAAAATTTAATTTAAAAGAACACATGGTAGCTAGGAAAAGGTTCAGACATTTGTACAAAATTTTTGTACAGTGGAACCTCTAGGCTTTCCGAGTAGCAACCAACAGTATCCACTCCAATGGCGACAAACACTCGCCTTGACAATGATGAGAATGGAAAACCAGTTGATCTAACGCAATATAGAAGCATGATTGGTAGTCTTCTATATCTCACAGCTAGTAGACCGGACATACTTTTTGCTGTGGGCATGTGTGCTAGATATCAAGTCTATGCCAAGGAATCTCATTTAATTGCAGTTAAGAGAATTCTGAGATACCTTAAGGGCACAATTCGAGTAGGTCTATGGTACCCTCGCACGGAGTCTTTTGACTTGATAGGTTATACCGACTCCGATTACGCTGGGTGCAAATTGGATCGGAAAAGCACTAGTGGGGGTTGCCAATTTTTAGGTTCATCATTAGTTAGTTGATCAAGTCGGAAGCAACATTGTATTGCCCTCTCCACGACCGAGGCTGAATACATTGCCATGGGAGAGAGTGTATCACAATTGTTGTGGATGATCCACACTCTAGAAGATTATGTACTTTCGTATAAGGGAGTGCACGTGTTGTGTGACAACATCAGCACAATAAACCTAACAAAAAACCCAGTCCAACATTCAAGGACCAAACATATTGAAGTGCGTCACCACTTCATTAGAGATCACGTAGCTAGGGGAGACATTGCACTCACCTATGTTGAGTCAAAGTCAAACCTAGCCGATATTTTCACCAAACCTCTTCCGGAAAATGAATTTAGTCATTTGAGGAGAGAATTGGGAATGTGTTTGGCTCAATAGGCCATTAGGACTTCATCATGATCAATAAGGACAATTAAAACAACAAGAGAAATAGGGAAATCAATTTGGGCAACTTGGGAACATCTCACACAAACTATAAGGTTTAACAAATGATTTTTGTTTGCTAGAAATGGGGTGAGATGCTAGGATCAGCCGAATTATTCAAAATGTATCATGCATCCCTTGAATAATTAGGTTGAAGAGACATAAATTGAGTATGGGGAAGACTATTACATAATTCATGTGTATTTGGTTCCTAGATCTTACTCATATATTCCAACCAAGGAAACTTGGTTGGACCTTTACCTAGAAATTATGAAACTTTGGTTGATGGACTGTTTGATATACTTGAACGATGCTTTTCATGATTTTGATTGATACTAGGACAAGTCCTTGAAAGAATGATAGCAAGTTGGTTATATTTTGACAAACTTGAAACTGAACATAACAAAGGTAAAAAATTTCAGTTTTCAGGCCTTAAGTTGTGTGTTTTCTAAATGTCTGCAACTTTAGGGCTATAAACAAGTTCAGACCATAATTTTTAGGTAATCGTTATGCTTGTAGATCCTCCAGGTTCTAGGTACTGAACTTGGAAGTTTTCCTGGAGACACTTCTACGAATTATCGAACATCTCTACGAATTTCAGGTACTGAAATTACTGAAAAAATTTAAGTATCAGACACTGATCGGTCTACGGACCGATCTCTCCACCCTTCTGTGTGTAATCTGATCGGTCTACAGACCGATCAGGTAGTTCCCTGATCGGTCCGGGGACCGATCAGGTCAATCTGGTACGCAGAGGGCTACTGATCGCCTTCTGATCGGTCTACAGACCGATCAAAAGGTTCCCTGATCGGTCCAGGGACCGATCAGCAGTCTACTGATCGGTCTACAGACCGATCAGGATGTTCCTGGATCGGTCCAGGGACCGATCAGGAGGCTCCCGATACCTCCTGATCGGACAATCGTCCGATCATTTCATCATCTGTACACCCATCTCGCTTAAAGCTTCCCGATCCTTTCTTTTCCCTCTTCACGCGGAAGCCCTAGCCGACTCTTGCCTACACCTCACCTCCTCTCTTCTCTTTGCACGCCGAAACCCTAGCCAAAGCTCTAGCCAAAACTTCAATGGCACCAAGGTAACTCCTTACTGTAGGACCGTTAGATTCGATAGAGAGGGGGGTTAATATCGATTCAAAAATATCGAGTATAAGCGCAACGGAAAAGTAAAGTAGACACAGGGTTTTTTACTTCGTTCGGAGCCTGTGACGACTCCTACTCGAAGGCCCGTACTCGTTGGGCAATTCACTAGCAATTCGGATAATTACAATTTAAGTACAAAAAGATGCTAATGAAAAGAAAAACAAAGCTGTACCGACAGACAAGGAATTTAAAAGAGCGGGAACGTGTCATCGGAGCTTTGTGAGCGTCGTTGGAGCGCAGAGCAACAGAGCGAGTAATCTCAGAGTTCTCAGATGTGAAAGATGATCATGAAGCTCCTGCCTGGGGCTTCTTTTATATGTTGCTCCGAGTGCCTAGATTCCTTCCGGGCGCCTGGAATGTGACGTAGCTGCTCAAACCGAGATGCTCCACGTGGTGACGACTTGGCCTGGATATAATTTACTTTCCGGGCGCCCGGATCCCTTCCGGGCGCCCGGACCACCTTGTTCCAGAAAACTCCCTTTTCCTGCAAAACAAAGTTAGTCCGAGGCAATATATATCCTGCAAAATAGATTGTTAGCACACTTATGAATTAGCACAAATAGTATGACTTAGATTCCGTCTTTCCGAGACCGGAATCTAGTCACGATCTCGACTTAGACATCCGAAATGGATCTAAGCCGGATCGACGCCTAATGTTCCCTTCCCGGGAACGCGTCCTTGCAGTCACTCCCCTCTAGTGACTTACCTCACTTACCGCCAGAGGCGACCATGAGGGCCGTCATGATCCTATAAAGGTAGCTAGACCTCATGAGATGGTCCGTGCACATAACACATCGAACGCTTGCCAGCTATCCGGTCAGCCCGTCGACCTAGCTGGAATTCGTGCCAGACATCCGGTCAGCCCGTCGACCTGTCTGGACTTATCCTGCACACTCGATTAAAGTGTCAGACAACAACAAAACTAACTTAACCTATTTGTCATTCATCAAAACCTAGGTTAGACCGTTAGTGCTACCCGCACCAACAATCTCCCCCTTTTTGATGGAATGACAACCTGGTTAAGTTAGTGAAAACACATGCAAGAAACAACATGCATTTATGTGGTTTTTTAGTTTGTATTTTCAAATTGGTAGTTAACTTAACCACCTAACCCTCCCCCTTTGGCATTCATCAAAAATAAGCATGGATTAAGTAAGCAAAGATTTCAGACAAAGAGAAAAAAAAAATGTCAAGATAATCTGGGGGAGTTTAAAACATAGATTATTTTACTTTTAAATCTTTAAAAAACTAAGCCTTGAAAGATAGTTGATTTATAACTTTGTAATTTTGAAAGATAGCTAATTTTTCAAGTATAGTTTTTAAGGTCAAAGTTTAAAAATCTAATTTCCACAATTTTTAATAACAAAGCAATTTTCAAAACTAAGTTAAATCTAATTTTCAAAATCAATTTTCAATAAAAGGTAAAACCCAATTTTTTTAAAAACAACTTAGTTTTATAAGAGTTAGTTTTCAAAAATAGGTTTAAAATTTTTTTAAGAAAACATTTTTTAAACACAAATTTTAAAATAAAGGGAAAATTTTAATTAATTCCTCCCCTTGAATTTGATACTCCTTTAATTTATTAATGCTCCTTATTTATTACTCCCCCTTAATATAAAATTTTACAACCGTAACATATTTTCGTACCTAAGTGTTTTAGGCGATTGTATAATTATCTTTATAAAATTGTTCATTTAAATTTGACTAACCGTAATTAATGTTAGATTCAGTTGAAATAAATTAACCTTTAGTGTAATGTTAAGTAAGATAAGTTGTTATTAATTTAATAATTGATCAATATTAATAATTTATTGATTAAATTTTGCTATAATCTAAATTTTGTATTAATTGATGAAGGTGTTAGTTATAATTTAACTTTTCATTTACTTCCTTTTAAGTTGGATTAACTTAGTTTAAAGTTGGTGGTAATTTGAAGTTAAACTCGTTATTAAACAAGGTTAAGTAAGGTTCAATTTAAGTCACACTTTAATTATGTTTCAATAAAAATAATTAATATTTTAAAGGTTGATTAAAAAATGGCTTAGAGTAATTTTAATATTTTTAATAAGGTTAAACTTAGGTTCTAATCAAATCAAGCTTAGTTCTCAAATAAGGTTAGATTTAAAGAATTAGTTATTTACTTATTAATTACTTGATTAAGTTTAAAGTCAAAATTTTTAGTTTTAAGTTTTATCTTAGGTATGAATTTAAAGTTTTAATTCTAAGTTATATTAAGTCTTAAATTTAAGTTTTAAATTTAAGTTTTAAGTAATTTAAGTGTCTTAGTATTAAAATAATTTCTAACTAGATTTTTTTTTTAATAATTTAGAAATAATTTTTAAAATAATTTTTAAAATAGTTTAAAAAAAAGTTTTTAAAGGATTTTTAAAATAGTTTTGAAAGAATTTTGAAAATAATTTTTAAGTTTAGAATAAAAATTTTTAAAGTAAAATTTTTAAGTTAAATATAAAATTTTTAAAATATTTTTAAGTTTAAAATAATTTTTAAAGTTAATTTAATTTTTAAAGTAATTTTTAAAGTTAATTTAATTTTAAAATAATTTTTAAAGTTAATTTAATTTTAAAATAATTTTTAAAGTTAATTTAATTTTTAAAGTTAATTTAATTTTAAAATAATTTTTAAATTTAATTTAATTAAAAATAATTTTTAAAGTTAATTTAAAATTTAATATAAATTAATCGTAGTTCTTGTTAGTTATTTAATTCGAAGTTTAATTTAATAAATTTAATTTGAAATTTAATTTAATTAATTTAGTTCGAAATTTAATTTAATTAACTTAATTCGAAATTTAATTTAATTAATTTAATTCGAAATTTAATTTAATTAACTTAATTAGAAATTTAATTTAATTAATTTAATTCGAAATTTAATTTAATTAACTTAATTCGAAATCTAATTTAATTAATTTAATTAGAAATTTAATTAATTTAATTCGAAATTTAATTTAATTAACTTAATTCGAAATTTAATTTAATTAATTTAATTCGAAATTTAATTAAATTAATTTAATTCAAAATTTAATTTAATTAATTCAATTCGAAATTTAGTTTTGATCCTTAGTCATCTCACCCGATCCAAGTTTTCAATCAGGGAATCCTATAATTTTATGAGATGAATTAGATTTAATTATAGAGTTTGGTTTAACTTGTGTTAGATTCAGGTTTAGCTTTGGTCTCAACAAATAGGCATTCTTCGGTAAACTTCTAAGCTTGGTGAGTCACTTGGACATCATTAGAAGTAACCAACCTTTCAAGATTTTCCTAATAGTCCTATCCACGGAACTTAGTACTAAACCTTGGTCTAACTAGTTAGGATCCATTTAAGGGTAGCTTCGGTCAGTTCCACTTGGCCAAATGCACCAGATCGAAGCCATATCTTTCTAGACATGCGATGCCCAAGCTTCTCTAACGTATTATCATCCAAAAACTTCACCAGTACCAGGATTCAAGTTAGACGTGGTCTCTTTTTAACTAATTCTAATCACCCTGCCGGGTTAGTTTGTTTGGGTTACCCTGTCGGGTAAGTTAGTTTTAGAGGTGCCAGCTATTCTGGAGCCTCCCCCTGAATCATTGGTCTTTAATTTAAGATTTTTGTATAATTAGAGTTGGTTTTAGTTAAGTTTTAATGTTTAACTTGTAATTTAAATTTAAGTTTTTAATTTTGAATTAATTAAATTGGTCAAATTATCTTTCTTTAAGAGAGAGTATTTAATATTTGAATGTTCTTTCAATTTCAATTTCAATTTTATTGGGTTAATTGAATTATCTTTTAGCTTTTTATTAATTGTTAATTTTGAAATTTCTAGATTATTTTTGTTTAATATGTTATCTTTAACATTTAATTTTAAGTTTGTTAAATTCCGTTTTGATTTTATCAAAGTGTTTGATTTTATCCTTACATTTTCTTTGCCTTTTAAATTGATATGGTTAATTGAATTTATTAGACTAGTTTTATCTTTAAAGTTTAATTTTTTAATAATTAAATTATCTTGGTTTTGGATAGCATTTTCTAGACTGATTTTATCTTGATTACTAAATATTTTATCAAGGTATTTATTGATTTTATCCATTTTCTCATTTTTAGCATTTAAATTCAAATTTATTTTAATGTTTGACTTATTTATGTCTAAATGCTCACCTAGTTTTAAATTTTCTGAATTGATTAAATTATTTGAATTAATTTGGTCATTTTTCTGTTTGACCAAGTCAAGGTTGATGCCAAATTGATTAGAGTCTTAATTGACTTGATCAGAATTTAGATTATTTTGTGATTTTGAATCTAAATCATTTAAATCTAGATTATCATGCACCATACTTGGACTAATTTCATACCTATCATCATGCTGATTATTTAAACTACTATTAGCAGGGGTATTTTGGTAAATATTACTAACCTTGAGTGCAACCCCTAATTCAGTAGGCTTCTCCGTTGGATTTGACTCGAGTCCATATTTGACTTTAACTTGATCTTCTAGCTCCATCGGCGTCTCGTGAAGCTTGATCAACTGGGTCCACAGCTCATATGCATTCTTGTACTTTTCTAATCTGCATAAAATATTGTTAGGTAAAACATTACAAATAATGTTACTTACCTTTTTGTTCAGTTCCGAGTTTTGAGAAGGTTTCCTCAAAATTAGCATATAATCGATGTCTACGCTTCCTAAGAAGCATTCCATTAATCGCTTCCAGTAGTTGAAGTCTTCATGATCGTATGGTGGTGGTTCGCAGGGGTTCCGTCCTTCTAGAAGAGTCATAATTTCCCGACAAGAGAAATAAACAAAAAAATCCCAAGACTTGGTCTTGGATTAGCAGTGCTGGAAAAGGAATATAATATTGCACTAATTTCGAAAAATAATAAAATATTAATAAAAAAAATATTATTCCAAAATTTTGAAAATGTAATATTTTATCAATACTAAGCAACGGTGAAAAGATGATGATGTGTTTTTCAAAAACGGTTTTGGAGGGAAAAAACGAAAGGCGTAAGGTTTTATTTAAAAGACAAACAATATCTAATTTTTTTTTAAAAAAAATGACCCCCCTTTGCTTGATTGGTGGTTGCACCAAATCAGAGCGGTACCTGCTCTGATACTACTTGTAGGACCGTTAGATTCGATAGAGGGGGGCTGAATATCGATTCGAAAATATCGAGTATAAGCGCAGCGGAAAAGTAAAGTAGACACAGGGTTTTTTACTTCGTTCGGAGCCTGTGACGACTCCTACTCGAAGGCCCGTACTCCTTGAGTACTTTCGTTGGGCAATTCACTAGCAATTCGGATAATTACAATTTAAGTACAAAAAGATGCTAATGAAAAGAAAAACAAAGCTGTACCGACAGACAAGGAATTTAAAAGAGCGGGAACGTGTCGTCGGAGCTTTGTGAGCGTCGTTGGAGCGCAGAGCAACAGAGCGAGTAATCTCAGAGTTCTCAGATGTGAAAGATGATCATGAAGCTCCTGCCTGGGGCTTCTTTTATATGTTGCTCCGGGTGCCTGGATTCCTTTCGGGCGCCTGGAATGTGACGTAGCTGCTCAAACCAAGATGCTCCACGTGGTGACGACTTGGCCTGGATATAATTTGCTTTCCGGGCGCCCGGATCCCCTCCAGGCGCCCGGACCACCTTGTTCCAGAAAACTCCCTTTTCCTGCAAAACAAAGTTAGTCCGAGGCAATATATATCCTGCAAAATAGATTGTTAGCACACTTATGAATTAGCACAAATAGTATGACTTAGATTCCGTCTTTCCAAGACCGGAATCTAGTCACGATCTCGACTTAGACATCCGAAATGGATCTAAGCCGGATCGACGCCTAATGTTCCCTTCCCGGGAACGCGTCCTTGCAGTCACTCCCCTCTAGTGACTTACCTCACTTACTTGCCAGACGTCCGGTCAGCCCTTCGACCCGTCTGGACTTCTCGCCAGCTATCCGGTCAGCCCGTCGACCTAGCTGGACTTCTTGCCAAGCGTCCGGTCAGCCCGTTGACCCGCTTGGACTTCTTGCCAGCTATCCGGTCAGCCCGTCGACCTAGCTGGAATTCGTGCCAGACATCCAGTCAGCCCGTTGACCTGTCTGGACTTATCCTGCACACTCGATCAAAGTGTCAGACAACAACAAAACTAACTTAACCTATTTATCATTAATCAAAACCTAGGTTAGACCGTTAGCGCTACCCGCACCAACACTTACTTCTTTAGAACTTGACATTTCGGTCTCATTTCTCACCATATCTGTGGTTTTTGTTTCGGGTGGCTCCGGTGCTCACTTACTTGCCCCATTATATCACTTTGTTAACTCTTAGAAAGAAACCAGTGGGTGAGGGGACCTCTAAGTCACCTGAGAAGTCGAAGTCTAAGGCTCCTTCCCGACCTCAACCATCTGTTTCCGGGAGATTCCCGAACCACAATTTTGAGGAAGCCTTTAGACAAAGAACCTTTAAATTACTCCCTTGTAGGTCTGTAGATCGTAAATTCATGGACGAATTTTGTCCAACTGTGTCTGAAATCATTGCCTACTACAAACTTGACTCACTTGTCTACTTAGAACGGGATATCAACTACGACTTGGTCTCTGAGTTTTATAACAACCTTCATCAGACTAATGATGCAGGTTATAAAACAAGAGTTGCTAAGCGGACTCTTGATTTCAGTTTCTCATCCTTCTTTGACTATCTCGATTGTCGGAGGTGTTCCGGTAATGTCTTTTCGATATTTCCTGATTTACCAGATCCTTTACCTCCACCCTTTGATATCTCATCTGACGATATTTATGAGTACTTCTTCAGACATCCGAGACCGGGTGGCCTTGATGAGCTAGATGTTGACTTTCCTACTTTTGCAACCTTGAGATTATCTCCTCAAGACTACATTCTTTTTAAAATTGTCACAAACTGCCTTCTGCCTATCACATCTAAACCATTGTCTGAGATCCGACCATATCATTGCCTGATGCTTTATGGATTGCGCCGGTGTCTCAACTTTGACATCGTATCTAGCATCTACTCTTCGATCATCTCCTATAGTGAGCCGAGCGGCTACACTGTTTATATGCCTTATGGGCATATAATTACAGATTGGCTCGAGACCCTTCAGATTGATGTCTCTAAGGGTAGAATGGTCAAGATGGTCAGACAGGATTGCAGACTTGGGAAGCGGGCATTTTCCAAGTCTGGAATCATAGGACAAAATGGGGATGTTTGGTGGAAGGATGGGAGAGCTCTAGGTGAGTTACCACGGGGACCTCCACGACAGGTTGCAACTGCTCCTGTTGCTGCTCCTCCTGCTGCTGACGATGGAGAGGCCGATCCTGATCTGCGCTGGTAGATCGCCGAGCTGGAGAGTCGCTTTGATCGGCACGATGAGCTGCTGGTTGCTGAGCTTCACGGGCTGCGCGTCCGGATTGACCAGCGCTACGATGATTTACGCAGTCAGCAGCTGGCGACACATCAGGTGATTATGGATTGGATGGCCAGATACCCACCTCCGCAGGATTTCCCGGGCTATCCATCCTCGAGCAGCGGCATGCCACCTCAGGGACACATTCCTCCCGTTGATGATGTTGATGCTCCTCATGATGAGGAGGCTGATTGATATACATTATTCTATGATGTCATTTTGACTGTCTATGTTTTGGATGTTGGTTGTTGGATATGTATGTCTGATACTTACTGATTTCTTCTATTTATGCTGTTTATTTTTTTTTCTTTATGTTTCACTCCTTATTGGTTTTTAATATGCTGTTCATATGCCATGTCTTGTATGTCTCTTTTCTCTTTATCACTGTCTTATAATACATTTAGAGGGTGTTCTAGGTGAATTAAGAAAAAGACAGTATGGGTTAAGGGGGAGTCCTTAACGTTCTCTTACCTAATTCGCACCTTTTCGGTGTTTGACAAAGGGGGAGAGAATAACTAAGTTTAGAGATAAATGAAAGTTTGGCTTTAGGGGGAGGACCTTGATTCCCCTATCCTTACATGGTGTTGTATCTGTCTTAGGGGGAGGATCTTGATTCCCCTAAAATTAAGGAAATATGGAAATATGAACATTTCTGATCTAAACTTAAATCGTGTTGTCAAACAATAAAAAGGGGGAGATTGTTGATACAGTCTGACCTGACTGTTGTTTTGATGTTGACGCAGATTTAAGTTTGTATCAGATATTAATTAAACTCAGACTGATTGA
This sequence comes from Zingiber officinale, assembly GCF_018446385.1. Taxonomy (NCBI): domain Eukaryota; kingdom Viridiplantae; phylum Streptophyta; class Magnoliopsida; order Zingiberales; family Zingiberaceae; genus Zingiber; species Zingiber officinale. The sequence continues at coordinate 97,317,307 of NC_055994.1, read as the reverse complement.
TGATCAAGGTTGATCATGAGGAGAGGAAAAGTCCAAGTACGAATACTTGGCACGCAAAGTCGGAGAGGGCTCAGCAGCTCGTTCTCTGGACTAGGTCAGAGAGGGCTCGGTAGCTCGTTCTCTGGACCGGATGAAGTCGGAGAGGGCTCGGCAGCTCGTTCTCCGGACTAGGTCAGAGAGGGCTCGGTAGCTCGTTCTCTGGACCGGACGAAGTCGGAGAGGGCTCGGCAGCTCGTTCTCCGGACTAGGTCAGAGAGGGCTCGGTAGCTCGTTCTCTGGACTAGGTCAGAGAGGGCTCGGTAGCTCGTTCTCCGGACTAGGTCAGAGAGGGCTCGGTAGCTCGTTCTCTAGACCATGAAGACTTTAGGTTCTCCGGACTAGGTTAGAAAGGGCTTGGTAGCTCGTTCTCTGGACCAGAAAGATGTTAGGGTTTAGGGCTGGGAGGCTCTAAAACTAACACAAGACATTGGATCGGTCTGTTGACTGATCCAGTGATACTCTGGTTGTCTAGATCGGTCGGCAGACCGATCCAGTGATACATGAGTCACCTGATCGGTCTCGTGACCGATCAGTGACCACACAGAAAGTCTCTGTGAGTTATCTGATCGGTCTGGAGACCGATCAGTAACAACACAGAAGCATTCTGTGGGAAGCGATCAGAAACGCTGGGACTCAAAGCGAGAGGGGGGATCGGTCTGTGGACCGATCCACCCATAGGCTGATCGGTCCACAGACCGATCAGACTCTTCCCGGACCGATCAGGATGAGTCCTGATCGGTCCAGAGAGCTATGGATCGGTCTGTTGACCGATCCACAACTTGTCGTTTGTTTCTGCTGCTTCTCTGATATTTCTGATTCACTTCTGATTCACCTGATCAAATCATCTGCTGTGAGATTTTTAAGTTACAGGTTGCAGGTATCGTGCCATTGGTTAATTTCAAATGAAGCTCCATCAGAAGAATAAGAACAAGTGCCCTTTATGCTGTATTTCACTGCAAGTGATGCAATTCGGGCTTCAACGTTCACTGGCCGCGATCAGTTGGACTCTTGCTCATTGGTTCGAGCTCAGAGACACCAGTGAAGACCATGGATGGTATTGGTGTGAGTTCAGAGAACCAGATGAGAAGGAAGAGTGATTGGCGACGCCTGAGTTGGTTGCAGCGATTTGACACAGGTGACAGTGATTCGGGACAGTGAGAAAGCAGAATAAGGAGGAAGAAGAGAGGTTTGCTAAGGTTCTGGAAAAACTCAGGCTGTGTGTGTTGTTGAGCTCTTGAGTGATTCCTTCTGTCTTTGCATTTTTGCTTCGTGGCTGTAAGTTCATCTGTTCAATCCTTTAGCCACTGAACTCTGTAAGTAATTGTGCTTCACTTTCAAATCTATTTTGTGATCTTTGTGGAGAGGTTACTCCACCGAGAAGGAGAAACATTTAGCCGGAATTTGTCCGGGGTGTGATCTACCGAGCGATCAAGGGATCGTCCACCTTACGGACACGCCGAGGAGTAGGGGCAAGTTATCCCCGAACCTCGTACATACTTGTGTAAGCTGTGGGTTGTGCTTCTTTCCTTGCATCAGTTTTATTTTTTTTTTATTTCCGCTGTGCTAACAAGCTTTTGTGAGGAATTGATTGAGCTTTTAGTGGAGGCTATTCACACCCCCCTCTCTAGCCATCCCAAGATCCTAACAGTTTTAACCCATTAATTTTATTATCTTGTCACCCTAGTTTTATGACAAATTAATAGTTGGTTTCCCTTTGGTCACACAAGTGATAGCAGTGACTCCGTTGGGGAGGATACTATTAAATGTGTCTAAGTGTATACCATTACTTGATACTAAGTCCATTAAATAGAATTGTGCCCCTTCAGTTGGAGAATATCACACACATCCTAAATAACTTGCTATAACCATCCATTAAGGAAGTTTGATCTAGTGATCCGCAAACAAACTCATCCGTTGTGGAGGGAGGCACTCAGAGCCAACACGCAAGCTTGTTGCATCACTTACAAACCAGTAATGGAGACCGTGGGATTAATATACTAATCCCTCTCCCACTTAGTTATTTAAAGTGAGGAATTTTAAACTATTCTAGCATACATCACATGCATACACACACATCACAGTAAATAAAAGCAATAAATATGAAAATTATTTTTCAACTATTATGGCATTTTCATCACTGTCCTCCGTGTGCTCCAACCCTAGCTGCTGCCTTCTTTAGCCACCGCCATCGGGTCAAGTCGACGCATCCATCTTGCTTCTTATTCCGCTGCACCTCTGGTGCTCCATAAGTACCACGCCTCGCAAGAATCCGATCCGCGACAAATATAGAATTTTACATATATCGATCCTATATTCCATAAATGGAATGTACATGTATTCTAGATCGAACAAAAAAAAATAAAATCCTAATAACTAATACAGCTCCTGCTGTATTTAATTTTACAATCGTGCACACACAATTAAATGCCCTTGACATGTCCAAGGGTCCAATCACACACAATAAAAATATGCCATAATAGTTGGAGCCTGCAACCACAAAGTTAGCACATCCTACTATTATCCTGCCTAAATTATGTATGACATGTGCATAACCTATTTGAAAATCAAACACACAGAGGCAAACCCTAGCTCTGATACCAATTGTTGGTTAGTCCTAGGAAAATCGTACCGGCTCCACTGTACAAAAATTTTGTACAAGTGTCGAACCTTTCCTTAAATAACCTATTGTGTTCTTTAGAAGTTAAATTAGGAATCGCAGACGGAACTTAACATCATTGATTCCAAATTTAACCTATCTGTTCTTAATGGTTTAGATTTGAATTGCAAGCGGAACTTAACACTATTGATTCAAATCTACCTAAGTTATTAATTTCATAAATATTAATTTCCAAAATTGGCTTCCAGGACTGCATGGTGAGGCACATGGCCTTCTTGGATATGGGAGTAACCACCACCGCCTAGGCAAAGCCTTTTAAGGAAAGATAATATTTATTTCCTTAAATAACTCTAGGTTAACCAAAAAGAACAATCGAATCACAAATTCGAAAAAGAAGAAAACACAAACTCGAAAAAAAAAACTATTTCGAAAACTCTAGAATCATATGCCTCTTGTGTTTGGTATTTCCATAAATAACTATACAAAGAAAACTAGTATGATGTCGAAAACAATTACTAGTTATACCTTTCTTTGTAAGCAAAAAATAACCTCGTGATCTTCTACCGTATTCCTCTTCTAACCTCAGGCGTTGTGTGGGCAACGATCTTCCGAGATGAGAACCATCAAGCACCTTCTTCTTCTTTGCAAGGTTCGGCCACCACAAGACTCCAAGAGAGGATGAGGTTCGGCCACCACCACCAAGCTCCAAGGGATGCAAGAAACAAAACCGCCTTTCTCTCCTTCTTCTCCTAGCTAGAACCGGCCACCGTCAAGAGCTCCAAGAGGGGTTGCCGCCGGCCATAAGAAGAAGAGAAGAAGAAGAAGCTAGGGTCGGCCACCAAGGAGGAAAAGAGAGGAGAAGAATAATAGAGTTGTTCACCCATGAAGGCACCTCTACCCCCTCTTTTATAATCCTTGGTCTTGGCAAACAAGGAAATTTAAATAAAAACTTCCTTAATTCTTTTGCCATGAAAAGGAAATTTTATTTAATTAAAAAATAATTTCCTCCTCATAAATATCATGGCCGGCCACTTCTAATTCCAAAACAAGGAAAGTTTAATTCACACAAGAATTAAAACTTCCTAATTTGTTTCTAGAAATTTATAAAAATTTCTCCAATAATTTTTATCCCTTCATGATTGGTTAGTAAAAAAGAAATTTTATAAATTAAAATCCTTCTTTTAATCATGTGGATAATTTCCAAAATGGAAAGTTATATCTAAAAATTAAAATCACTTTTCAATCTACAAATAAGGAAAGATATCAAATCTTTTCTTAATCTTTTGTATAAATTAATAAAAGAGAATATTTAATTTTTAAACTCTCTTTTAAATCATGAACATGGTTAAAAAAGGAAAGTTTTCTCAAAATTAAAATCTACCTTTCAATCTACAAATAAGGAAAGATTTTAAATCTTTTCTTAATCTTTTGTAGAAAGCTATAAAAGGAAAGATTTAAATTTTAAACTCTCTTTTAAAACCATGGAATCCACATAAGAAAAATTTATAAATAAAATCCTTTTTAATATGATGTGGCCGGCCACCTAAGCTTGGGCTCCAAGCTATTGGCCGGCCACCTTAAGGCTCAACCTTTAGGCTTGGCCGCCCTAAGCTTGAGTTTCAAGCTTGGTTCGGTCGGCCCCTATTGGTTGGGTAAGAAGGTGGGTATGTGGTGGGTATAAATCTCTATATACAAGAGGCTACGATAGGGACCGAGAGGAGGAATTGGTTTTGGTCTCCCGATGAAATTAAGCTTCCCGTGTTCGCCCCGAACACACAACTTAATTCCATCAATAATAATTCATTCCACTAAAGAACTATTATTGAACTACCGCACCAATCCCAAATTACATTTTTGGGCTCCTTCTTATTATGAGTGTGTTAGTCTCCTTGTGTTTAAGATGTCGAATGTCCACTAATTAAGTGAGTTACTGACAACTCATTTAATTAATATCTTAGTCCAAGAGTAGTACCACTCAACCTTATCGTCATGTCGGACTAAGTCCACCTGCAGGGTTTAACATGACAATCCTTATGAGCTCCTCTTGGGGACATTATCAACTTAGATCACTAGGACACAGTTTCTTTCTATAATCAACAACACACACTATAAGTGATATCATTTCCCAACTTATCGGGCTTATTGATTTATCGAACTAAATCTCACCCATTGACAAATTAAAGAAATAAATATCAAATATATGTGCTTGTTATTATATTAGGATTAAGAGCACACACTTCCATAATAACTGAGGTCTTTGTTCCTTTATAAAGTCAGTATAAAAGAAATGACCTCTAAATGGTCCTGCTCAATACACTCTAAGTGTACTAGTGTAATTATATAGTTAAGATAAACTAATACCTAATTACACTACAACCTTCCAATGGTTTGTTCCTTTCCATCTTGGTCGTGAGCTACTGTTTTTAATTTATAAAGAACCGATAACACGATCTTCTGTGTATGACACCACACACTATGTTATCTACAATATAAATTAATTGAACATCTACATTTGGTATATATAAATGTAGACACTTGACCAATGTAATTCTTATAAATGTTTATACAAAAGCTAGGCTTTTAGTATACACTCCAATACTAGATACAGTTAAGTCTATGATGGATCAAGCTAAATTGTCAATTTCCTATTGGCGAAATACATTATTAGTTGTAACATATATACTTAACTGAGTGTCTTCTAAATCTGTTCCATCTACTCAATATGAACGTTGAAAAACATAAAACTAGATTTGAGTAATTTGAGACCCTAGGGGTTAGCTGCTCATGTTCATGATAAAACTCACAAATATAGAAAATTAGGACCTAGAGGCAAGAATTGTATCTTTATAAGGTATTCTGAGACTTCTAAGGATTATTGTCTTCATTGATGAGCAACATGATAAAATCATCTCTGAAATAGATTTAAGAGATGCTACTTTTCACGAAATTGAGTTCCCAACAAGAGATGAAGTTGATACAATAATTTCTCTATTTGCGATAGAGGAGAAGGATAATGTTCCTTTATCACAAAAGATGCCTGAATCTAGTCAACCTAGTGGGAGTGATTTACCAATGAATGAATCAGTTTCTCAACCGTCTCACCTATGAAGAAGTAGTCGTCAAATTATTCCTCGGAGAATGTTTGATATTAAGAATGAGGCATTGATTATTCTCCCAGTTAACAATAAGGAACCTTGAATAGTTGAAGAGGCTTTGAGATGCTCAGTAAGAGAAAAATGAAAAATTGCAATGGATGAGGAAATAAAGTCTATGAGAAAGAATCAAATTTGAGATTTAGTCGAACTTCCTCCGGCCCGAAGGGCTATTGGGAATAAGTGGATTCTCAAAATTAAGAGGAAAGCAAATAGATCGATTAATCAATACAAAGCTCGTTTAGTTGTAAAAGGATATACCCAAGTGGAGGGTATTGATTTTAGAGAAACATTCTCTGTAATTATGAAGTTTGTGTCAATACGTGTCATCCTAGATATGGTAGCACATTTTGACATGGAATTATATCATATGGATTTTAAAACAGCTTTCCTTAATGGTAATCTTGACGAGAAAATCTATATTGCATAGTCAAAAGATTACATCGCTGAAGCCTAAGAGAATAGAGTATGCAAACTTAAGAAGTCTATATATGAACTAAAGCAAACGTCAAGACAATGAATGGAACATAAAATTTAATGAAGTCATTTTGTCTTATGGTTTCCAAATGATGAATGAGGATCATTGTGTTTACCTAAGAAAGGAAAAAAGAAAGTTTGTCATCTTATCATTGTTAGAGTGTATACTAAAAGCCTAGCTTTTTGTAAACATTTATTTTGAAATAAAAAAAATCACATTAGTCAAATGTCTACATTTATATGCTAAGTGTAGTTGTTCAATTAATGTATATTGTAGATAACATGGTGTGTGGTATCACACACAGAAGATCATGTTATCAATTCCTTATAAATTATAAACAATTGCTCACAACCAAGATGGAATGGAACAAACCATTGGAATGATTGTTGTGTAATTAGGTATTAGCTTATCTTGACTAATAAATTATACTAGTACACTCTGAGTGTATTGAGCAGGACCATTTAAGGTAAGTTCTTTTTATATTGACTGCATAAAAGAATAAGACCTTTGTTATTATAGAAGTGTGTGCTCTTAATCATGATATAATAACAAGCACATATACTCAATATTCATTTCTTTAATTTATCAAAGGGTGTGATTTAGTTCGATAAATCAATAGGCTCGATAAGTTGGGAAATGATATTATTTATATGGTGTATTGTTGATTATAGAATGAAACTGTGTCCTAGTAATCTAGGTTGATGATGTCCCCTTGAGGAGCTCATAAGGATTGTCATGTAAACCCTGCAAGTGGACTTAGTCCGACATGACGATAAGGTTGAGTGGTACTACTCTTGGAGCTAGATATTACTTAAGTGAGTCATCAGTAACTCATTTAATTAGTGGACATTCAATATCTTAAACATAGAAAGACTAACACACTCATGATAAGAAGGAGCTCATATAGTAATATGGGATTGGTGCGGTAGTTCAATAATAACTCTTTAGTGGAATGAGATATTATTGATGAACTCGAGTTGGGTGTTCGGGCCGAACACAAGAAGCTTAAGTTCATCAGGAGACCAAAACCAATTCCTCCTCTCGGTCCCTATCGTAGCCTCTTATTTATAAAGTCTTATACCCACCCATACCCACCTTCTTACCCACCTTAAGGTATCCGGCCAAGCCTAGCTTGGAGTCCAAGCTAGGGCCGACCAAACCAAGGTGAGTTGGTTTCAAGAGGTGGCCGACCTTAGCTTGAACCTAAACTTAGGTGGTCAGCCACAATAAAATAAAAGGGATTTTATTTTTTAAAAATCTTTTCTTATGTGGAAGCCATGATTTTAAAAGAGAGCTTAAAATTTAAATCTTTCTTTTTATAGTTTTCTACAAAAGATTAAGAGAAAGGTTTGATATCTTTGCTTATTTGTAGTTAAAAGGAAGATTTTAATTTTTGATAAAACTTTCCTTTTTTTTTTGTAACCATCCTCATGATTTTAAAAGAGAGTTTTAAAATTAAAACTTTCCTTTTATAGCTTTCTACAAAAGATTAAGAGAAAGATTTGATATCTTTTCTTATTTGTAGTTAAAAGGAAGATTTTAATTTTAGAGAAAACTTTCCTTTTTGTAAATCATCCACATGTTTTAATAAAGATTTTAATTTATAAAATTTCCCTTTTATAACCAACCATGAAAAGAATTTTTATAAGAGAAATTTTTATTTTAAAATTTCCGGAAAAAAATAGAAAGTTTTAATTTTGTGTTTAAAACTTTCCTTATTTGGAGAACAATGAGGTGGTCGGCCATTAGAGGATTAAAAGGAAATTTTTAATTAAATTTTCCTTTTGATACATTGGCAAGGAATATAAGGAAGTTTTAATTATAAAACTTTCCTTATTTGCCAAGTCCAAGGAATATAAAAGAGATGGTAGAGATATCTCACCTCACAACAATACATCTATTGATTCCTCTCTTCTCTTCCTTATGGTGGCCGACCCTCATCTTCTTCCTCTCCTCCTTTTCTTCTTTTTTGGTGGCCGGCGGCATCAACTCTCGAGGACCTTGTTGGTGGTCGGACTTTGCTTGGAGAAGAAGTAGAGAAAGGAGGTTTTGTTTCTTAGCATCCCTTGGAGCTTGGTTGGTGGCCGAAAGTTCTTCATCTCTTGAAGATTGGTGGTGGCTGAAACTTGCCTGGAGAAGAAGGTAGCTTGGGTGGATTCTCATCTCGGTAGATCATCGCCCACACGACGTTCAAGATAAGAAGAGGAGTACGACAGAAGATCGTGAGGTCTATAAGCTATAAAAGGTATAACTAGTTATTAGTTTTCGCATCATAACTAGTTCATCCTTTAATTTAGATCTTGAAATACCAAACACAAGAGGCTAATGAATCTAGGTTATCGAATTTATGTTTTCAATTTTGTGTTTCTTTTGTTTTTCGAACTTGTGATTTGATTGTTCTTTTTGGTTAAACCTAGGGTTACTATAAGGAAATTAAATATTAAATTTCGTTGAAAGACTTTGTCTAGGAAGTGGTGGATGCTCCCATACCCAAGAAGGCCTAGTGCCTCTCCATGTTTAACCTAGAAGCCGATCTCTGAAATTAATATTTAATTGAATTTGTAACATGGGTGTATTTGGATCAATAATGTTAAGCATTGTTTGCGATCCAAGTCTTAACCACTACGAAAAGATAAGTTGAATTTGGAATCAATAATGTTAAGTTCTTTTTGCGATTCCAAATTTAATTTCTAAAGAACACAATAGTTTGTTAGGAATGGTTCAGGACTTGTACAAAATTTTTGTACAGGGGAACCAGTACGATATTTCGGATAGCAACCAACAATCATTATATGTTGATGATATACTAATAGCTGAAAGTGACATAAAGTGTGTAATAAAAGTTAAATCGCGGCTTTCATCATAATTTAACATAATAGATATGGGAGAAGCTAAGTACATCTTAGGAGTGAAGATCATTAGAGATCGATCAAAAAGACTTTTATATTTGTCTCAAGAGGCTTATATCACTAATATGTTACAATACTTCAATATATAAAATTGTAACATTGAACAAATACTTACAGCAAAAGGTATTATTCTGAGCAAAAGTATGTATCCAAGACTCCTGAAAAATAGCTGAAATAAAGAAAAAAATCATATGTCAGTGCTATTGGCAATTTAAGTACATTATGTTGTGTACTTGTCCTAATATAAGCTATGTTGTTAGCTTGAGTCGTCATTTCCTGTCAAATCCAAGATCAAGATACTAGAAAGTAGTGAAGAGGATATTCAGATATATCAAAATTACAACAGATTATTATCTCTATTTTCAAGGATCAAATATGAGCCTGAGTGGCTACAGAGATGCAGATTAGGCGGGGGACCTTGATGACAAAAAATCCACATCTAGTTATACCTTCTTGCTAAATGGTGGTGTCATCTTATGGAATAGCAAGAAATAGACTTGTGTAGCGCTGTCGATAATGGAAGCTGAGTATGTGGCTTGTGCAACAGTTGTGCAAAAGGTTGTCTAGTTAAGAAGGTTCCGGAAGCATTTGAAGATTACTAAGGATAGTATACTGTGATAGTCAAGTTGTTATAATTTTTTCCAAAGATCCCAAATATCACAGCAAAAGCAAAGATATAGAAATTAAGTATAAGTTTGTAAGGGATATTATTGACAAGAAAATGATAGTTCTTGAGTATATCCTTACACGTAATATGCTTGCAGATCCGTTACTAAGTCATTGAATAAAGAGTCATTCCAAGGACATGTGAAGTCTTTGGGACTTTGAAAAATGTACCATATTGTAAAAACAATTAGATATATGAAATTGTCATAATATATTCAGTGTATATGTGTTAGGACCAAAAGAAATTTAAATATCTCTACAATGGTATGATATTATCCAATTTGGGTCTAAGACCTCATGGTTTTATTTTAGGGTTATACTCAAAAGACCTCATACCAATGGAGATATCTTTTTCTTATAAACTCATGATCTTTCTCATGTGTTTTCAATGTAGGACTATATTTGTAACCTTGTAACCCCAACAATCCCCCCTCCCCGCAAACAAAGAATCACAGGGTCTCCCTAAAATTTGGGTCACACTTGACCTACTCAGGGTCTTCTCTCAAGTATCAGGTCACTCTTGACCTCCTCAAGGCCTCCCCTCAAGCATCAGGTCACTGATCTGCTCAAGGCCTCCCCTACTTTGTTTAAGGTTTCACCCACATGGTTCAATCTTGGATCATAGCTCTGGCTCGTGCTTCTTCTAGCGATTAGTCTAGTGAAGAGTAACCTAACTCTGATACCAATTATTATAACCAAAAGGAATTTAGATATCTTCACAATGATATGATATTGCCTACTTTGGGCTTAAGCCCTCATAATTTTATTTTTGGACTCTACCCAAAAGATCTCATATTAATGGAGATATCTCTTTCTTATAAACTCATGATCTTTTCCATGTGTTTTTAATGTAGGACTATGTTTGCATCCTTGCAACCCCAACAATATATTTTTGTTACATTTGAATAAAGTCTTGATAAGCATATTGGCAGGTTGAGATCGGTCCACTCACATAGATAATCATCTCTATTCATTAAGTATAAATAGGGGTAAGATCATTACTTATAGAACAATTTATGTAGCTATGAATAGAGACATATCCATAAGTTAATGTCGCCTTGATAATTATGTCAAGATGAAATCATTTATGTAATGATTGGAGTAAATGAACTCACCATTTACTGAATCTACTTAAGCCCAGATTGGAATTCATATGTTGAATTCAAGATTAGGCATTAGGTATATCTAGATCAAAATCTGTACGATGTTAAATTTTGAAGAAAAAAAATATACTCTTTTTAGTCAAGAGAATAACATCATAGCATGTGATTTATACTATATGTGCTATATCGACAAGAAGAACAGTAGGAGAATGGATTCCTACCTCTCTACTACGTGAGATCCTTGAGATTATAAGTTAATCTCAATCTTACCCTAAGTGGCTATTTAACTGTTTACTTGAAGTTCTGATCAGTTACTGCTACTTTAGCATGTTTCTTATTTGCTATGGGTAATTCGATCTATGGAGCATAACTAGGAAGCAACTGATTAGAATGAATATATTCTAATTAAAAAGGAAGATTAAGATTGATTTACATCTGACATTTATTCACTAGTACCAGTTACATTTATGTTCAGTACATAAGATGTAATTTTAAATAATTGTATTGAATTGGACATGTTGAACATCCTCTCGACATAATAGTCATTATAAGAGATTATAAATGTTCATAATGATATAAATGATTTAATCTAAGATAAAGACAAGTTATAGATCTCTATGATTAATTTTATAGAGTAGTTATGTAAGGTGTAATAATATTCTAGCAATAATTGGGCAGTGTGCTTGCTGTCATACAAACCATTTTCCTAAAGTATAGATTTGATGTTTTTATTTGGTGATTATGACTAATTAGTTTTTTGCTCTAGTCTTCGTGACTTGATCATCATATCGTCTATGTTACTTACATTGTCTTTGTAACAAGATAACCTTTATGGATTGACTTAGATGAGTGAGAAATGTTGAATATAGTAATATTTACAATGTTAGGAAAATGAAAGGGTCCCCGGGGCCATGGTGTCGTTGTAGGACATTCAAGTTGTCACTCAGACACTCACGGTTCAAACCCTAACTACGGCATATTTGTAGAGTTTTTCCTCCAAATGGAAGGCATAATCAAAGGATGCTGGCCTTCTGGGCTGGTCGTCGTGTGCGCTTCCCGATTTACCCTAGTGACTAGTAGAAAACTTCTGTGGGACCGGGCCGGTCACTCTCAGAGATAGTCAATGAGGCTAACTGGGATTATCATTTTTTTTTTTATTATGTGCAATTGAAGCACTAGTTACAAGATCAATGGTTGCTCCTTTAAAAATCGTCCAAGAGCAATCAGAAAGGGAAACGAAGTTTGAGTGATTGAAGCAATCGACAAAGGAGAACATCTAGTGAGATTGGGATTTGGTAGGGTTGTAAACGATATGAGTCGAACCGAGTTTTGGGGTATTCAAGCTTATTTGATAAAGTAACCGAGTCGAGCTGAGTCGAGCTTAAAATGAACCAAGCTTTTGAGATGAGTGTTCAAGCTTGACTTGGTTTATTTTTTATGAGCATAAGTTTGTTTGAAGCTTAGCTTGAGCTTGGTTCGTTTAGATGTTATCGAGCTCTCAATTCAAGCTTGGCTTAAGCTTGGTTATTTAGATGTTATCAAGCTTTTAATTCAGGCTTGTTTGATTGTTAGAAACTTTTAGTTGTTTGATTAGTTATTGAGCTTAAAATTTAAACTTATTTATTTATTTTATTTTATTTTATTATTTATTTAACATATTGAAAAAAAATTTATTAATGAATATTGTTCATGAACGTTAACGAGTTGAATACATATGTGTTCAAGCTTATTTGTTTAGTTTAACGAGCTGTTCAACCTTGTTTGTTTAATTAATCTTGTGTATATTGAATGAACATAAACAAGCTCTTACCAAGCCGAACACTAAGCTTGTTCATGAACGATTGGTTCATTTACAACCCTAGGATTTGGTTTATGAACCAAAAGGGGAGCTTTTCAACCTTGTATCGTGATCATTCTTCCAACGTCAAGCGGAGATCAAGATCGTCTCGGGAGATCACTATAAGTTTATTTCATTTTGTACGAAATTGTTTATTGCAAGTAACAATAACTTGTGTCCCTTAGAGATGCTAGCGGTCTGTATAACGACCGCATCTATTGGGACTACTAACAGCTTGCTATAACTGTCATGTCCCTCGAGGTTACTAGCAGCTTATATAATAATCACGTCCCTAGGAGCTACTTAGGTTCGTAAATGTGAACAAACTTGATGTTCGATTTGGTAAAAGTTTGTTTATGTTCGTTCAATATACATAAGATCAATTAACTAAACAAGTTTGAACATCTTGTTAAACTAAATAAACAAACTTGAATAATGTTCACGAATCATGTTCATTAATAAAACTTATATCAACATGATAAATAAATAAAAATAAAATAAAATAAATAATTTTAAATTACCAAGCTCAATAACCAATCAAACAACAATCAAACAAATTTAAATTGAAGCTCGATAACATCTAAACTATCCAACTCGAACCAAGCTTAAACCAAACTTGAATTGAGAGCTCGATAACATCTAAACAAACCAAACTCAAACCAAGATTCAAACAAGCTCAAGCTCATAAAAAATAAATTCAGTTAAGCTTGAACAATCATTTTAAAAGCTTGATTCATTTTAAGTTCGACTCGATTACCTTATCAAATAAAGTTAAACATCCCAAAGCTCAACTCGACTTATTTACGATCCTAGAGCCACTAACAGTTTGCTATAATTGTCACGTCCTTGGGGACTTCTGCATAATAGTCACCTCTTGGGGCTACTGGCGTCTTGGTATATACTCAGGTTTTGGCAAATAGAGCCTAACTCAAGTTCAGGCAAACAAATTGAGGGCTGCGTTGACCAGGTCATGACACATGGCACCGTTATCTTTATCACATCACCAATCATGCCTTTCATCTTAATAGCAAAGTTGAATTTCTTAGCTATCAGATATAAACTTCAATTGTAGCGTATTTGTTTTTGTTTCAGTTGAATAGATACAATTGACAACCAAAACATTATGCTTTGTGTCTAAGAGTAGTAAACTTATACACTAACCTTCCTTCATGGCATTCCCAATTCATTCAAACAATGAAAAAGAATGAATGATTCTTGTACATTCTGATCTTGTTCTTCAGGAACAACACACTGGTGCACAAGAGTCATAAAAAAATTGAAGGAATGATAATTTAAGAAGAAAAAGAATGGGTTGCAAAAGCAGATTCAGATTTACAAGATAGCATTTCAGGTTAAGTTTACGTCATTTTCTTTTGTCTACTAAAAGGGACAAATCTCTTGTTTCCTTGTCAAGTCAGTAATTCTTTCAGCAGATCAATGTGGCTGAAGCTATTGTAACATGGCAGTGTTGGTTTACCAAAGTCCATTGAAAAAACAAATATTCATTTGTGGATGTTAATCTCCGCGCCCTCATTTTTCATCATGGTCACAAACTCCTCGTAATTGATTCTTCCATCCTGAAAAAAAAAGGCTATTCATTAATACATGAATGATTATCATCTGTCACCAAACTTTATTTCCATGACAAATACAGTAAAGATTAGTTCGAGAATAATCATAACCTGCAAGTTTGTGCTTCAAACTTTTTAACAATGCATGATCGTGAATCAATTAGGTTTCGAAAAATTATGCCAACTATACAAATAATCCAAAATTTTCACACCAAACATCAAAAGCTAGTTCAGTAGAAAAGTAAAGTACATAATACCTTGCCATTTGCAGTTTTTGCACCAAAATATTTTGTATCACATCGCTATTTAAAAGGTTTTGCACTTCAAAAGTTAACTTCAAGTTTAAATTCACTGTGAAACAAGATGTCTTACGACAATGACCTCAAAATAGTTTTGTTGAGAAGAATGAAACTGGATGGAACCAAAATTTAGCTCCATCTGCAGAGGTTTAGTCCACAAACTGGAAAATCAGATATAACCTTTTAGGTTGTTGGAAACTGTGTAATGCTTAATCACTGAGGATTTTTAAATTAGTTTTCCTAATATCATGAATAAAAGTCGCATTGTTGAAATTAGTTCACCTACTTTAAGCTTTAAATTCCAAAGAGAGTCTGCACTTCTGTACTTAAGTGCACATCAAATCAAAAACTTTCAGCTATCTAACATTCTACACATATATCAAACCAACCTACAATTATAATAGCTTATCATACTTCCCTCAAGGAGTATTACTTGCAATTTTTACCTATTTTATCACTCAAGAAACAGACTTGCATAACTAGTCCAAACTAATTTAATTTGTCATGTCAAGTCCCAAAGAGCTGCGTATTTGACTAGAATAAAAAGCTTTTTGCAGACAGTAGTTATGCTACACTTGTGTTGTGCTCGGTAGGAAAGCAACAATTTCAAGAAAACTAAACCTTACCAATTTCTACTATGTCAAATCAGAAACGACGAAATCTATCTTTACCAAAATTCCGTTATAGAATGGAAGGCCTACATGGTTAATATCAACTTCAGCAATTATCTCCTTAATTGTTTGTTGATCCCCCATGTTGTAATCCATAAGAGCTTGCTCCAGTTCCTCAACAGTGATGTATCTAGTAAAATGGTATGTGAAATACGAGGTGTAACATTCTCTTGAAAAATGAATGATATTAACATGAAGACAATAAGTTACCCGCTTTGATCCTTGTCAAAATACTGGAATGCCTTGTAAAGATGATCTTCTTTTTCCATTCGGTTCATATGCATTGTGGCAGTGATAAATTCCATATAGTCAATGCATCCATTTCCATCCACGTCTGCCTGTTAAAAAGAAGCAAGTCAAAGATCAAATATTGCAACAATACAAGTGGAATAACACTTCATATAGAAAATATTTTTTCCTTTTCGAGGTTGGGTTTTTTTTGTGGCAATGCCTAAACTTATTGAGAAGGATGTTTCTAAAACTGGCCCGCAGGTCCCAATTCCTGGAATATATCCATTAGTTCACTTGGACCACACTGGCCTCCATTTCCTTGGTTAAATGATTGAACCAATGAGTCTGGTCCAGTTTTCAAGACATCAACATAGCTTAATGCTAGGGAAGGACAAATTTTTCACCAAAGACTTGTCTTTTTATCCTTCAACAAGGCATTGCATATTTTAAATATAAAGTGAAGATGATATCGAAAACTTGTGGTATAGAAACAAGAATTTAATTTTTTTTAAGAAATTATAAAAAATTTAATCTTTATATACATGAAGAGCCCTGTAAAGATAAGTGTGTCATACTGCTTCCATCAATTGCTGAACTTCAGATTCAGTAATCTTGATACCCAGGTTACCCAATCTGGGAATTCCAGCTTTCAGTTCTTCAACAGTCAATGTACCACTGTTGTCGGTGTCCATTGATTTGAACATTTCCTTCAAACCTATGATTTCTTCCTCTGATAAGCTTTCAGCTATCACCTGAGCACAAGTATTCTGATGCAAACTTTAGAATGGACACCAAACATAAATCTATCTAGATGTGCTGCTACCTTCAAGGCTACTTTTTTAAGCTTGTTCATGGCCCTGAACTGCTTCATTCTACTTATAACTGTTAAGTCAAGTGGATTATCAGGAGCTTCCCCATCTTCCCTTATCCATGGATGCTCTACAGTAATAACATGAAATGTCATACTAAGCTAATAAATTCTCTTGATATAAAAGATTTCTTGACAGCAATGGGAAAAGACTTGCATCAGAATGTTTATGGAAGTGCATAGAAAGAGCAAATTTTAATATCCACCAGGAGGTAATTTAACCAATTAACCTAAGATCCAAATAAAAATTTAAATCAAAGCTATTAAACAGTCAACAAAATACAAATCTCTTTATAGAAATTATTGCCACCCGCCAGTGTGGATATGACGATTATTCTCCCAAGATATGGCAACCAACAGCTTGACATAGGTGTATACTCACTTTTCATCAATCATTTTACAACTCAAGAACTTGGCGATAGTATATTTGTCTAAAATGGAATCTTCTGGATTATATTTTAATTAAAAGTCACTAAAGTTCTCTAGTTGAAGTTGTAGATGCATATGCATCATAATAACGCATCGGAGAATGCAGAGAGAATGTGTCAATAACACAGAAATCCATCAACTAAAAATCTTCAAGAATCTTGAAATGTTCAGATTCTTGTTCATCAAAAGGATTTGACAAGGATTCACAGAAAACAACCTTAAAATGGTCGACCAGAACTTCATATGCTCCAGTTATGGACCAAGAACCCTTCAAGTTTAGAATTGGCTTCTTTCAAAGACATGTTACAAGATTTAATACATTTTTCTAAAAATGTTAGGAATGATTTTTTCAAAATTCAGCAGCAGGAAGTGATTTTAACTAATTAAACCAAAATCTAAATAGGAGTGTCTTTGATGTTAACCTGTAAGATCATTCAAAAGAAACACTATTAGCTAGAACATAAACGTGTTCATCAGGAAACACTACTTCATCACCATGTTTTTGCATGATTCTACTTAACTATAATATTTTGTGGCTTGAAACATATGAATTAAAATGTTGATATTCTTACTGAGAATTGCAGCAGCAGTAAGTCGTTCTTTTGGATTTGCCCTTAGCATTTTCTTCACTAGATCTTTTGCACTGTCTGATATACATGGCCAAGGATCAGCTGAAAAATTCAAATGCCCGCGTAGTATAGCAGAAAAAATGCCTTGGTCGTTCTCTGAAGAGATGAGAGTAAGCAATTCAGCTGAAAATCTCCAAAATTTTAGACAATGATTTTGAAAGTAGTTCAACAAATTTGATAAGTGTGCACCGGCCCAAAAAGGAGGAACTCCAGAAAGAAGAATGAAGAGAATCACTCCAGCGCTCCAAATATCAGCCTCTGGTCCATAATTCCTTCGCAATACCTCAGGAGCAATATAGTATGCACTACCAAGAACATCCTTGAATACTTCTCCTGAAAAAGCAATTCATTCTTGTTTGCAACCAATTTGCAAAAGAAAAGCAAGGATAGTGGAATTATGAAAAACTTGAGTTTCCTCAATCTAACAGAAAATGATATGATGTATAAATTCCAAACTTGGTAGTTGAAAATTTCATTTCTCAACTTCTGTCGCTAAAAAAAAGGTAATCCACTCTAATACTTGGATTCTTCATTACCCTCTCATACCTATCTCAGACACCAATACTCCAACTCGACATTTGACATCTCCATTGGTCATAAGTAAAAACTTCTAGAAACCACCATGTCAAACATTAGATCCATATATGTCACAAAATCTAATATACAACTCCAAGTAGCATAGGGAATTAGTGTATATATAGTATGATGTGTATCTATTCTATAACTTTACCATATGAGTATTAACGCATTTATAGATACATCTTTGCTTCTAATTGCGAGATTTTGTTTGATTTAAATGAAGAATGATGGCAAAACTTAAAGGAGATCAAGTTTCTCAACATGCTTCATTCCCATTTTCAAACATTTTTGCTCAAACAGGACACGTAGAGAAACTCTTTAAAATCCTTTTCTGTGGTAGCCATATCATCTGAGATTGAGAGGTGAAAATATCAAATTTACTTCTATTTGCTATAAATCTTCCCCCAAATAAGTTTGAGGAGAAACGACATATATGGAGATTTGATGAACTTCTTCTATAATTTCTTTTGGAATAGGGTAGCCCCAATATGAGAGACAGTTACCAACATAGAATGAACAGATCTTCAAGAGAGATTAACTTATGTTTCCCTCAAATGCAATAACTTTTTCTAGCGTATGACAATTTAAAGGCATTTCAATTGATTGATTAGGTTTACACCTGGTTTGAAGAAGGTGGAGAGGCCGAAATCGGTGGCCTTCAGCGGCGAGTCCTCGTTGGTGTTAAGGAAGAGGAAGTTCTCAGGTTTGAGGTCGCGGTGCATTACGCCCATCGAGTGGCAGCAGTGTACCACATTGACGATCTCACGGCAAAGGGAGGCGGCGGCACGCTCGGAGTAGTGGCCGCGCGAGATGATGCGATCGAAGAGCTCTCCGCCCTCACACAATTCCATCACGAGGTAAACGGAGGAGCGGTCCTCGTAGGCGCCTTTGAGCTCGACGATGTTGCGGTGGCCCGTCAGGTGGTGCATGATCTGCACCTCCCGGCGGACGTCCTCGAGATCGTCGCCGTGCGTCAGCTTGCGGGTGGCGATCGACTTGCAGGCCAGCTTCTCGCCGGTGGCCTTGCTGGTCACCAGGGACGTGACTCCAAACTGCCCGCGCCCGAGCTCGCGTCCGAAGGAGTAGAAGGTGTGCACGTTCTCCATGGGGCGGCGGAGGACGCGGCCGACGCCGCCGCTGCCGCGGAATTGCGAGCGGAGCTTGCGGCGGACGGAGCCCGCCTCTTGACGGCCATCGGCGCGGCCGCGCCGGGAGGGGTGGTTGCCCATCAAAGCGTGGAACCGTCTCGGCTGGTTCAAGATCGGAAGGGACAAGGTCAGCGAGGAAAAGGAGGAAGCGCGCAAGTCATCGACGGAAGAGGAGAAAACGCAGGGATTCACGCCCAGTTTATAGTCTTCGCGCTTCAGGATAAGATAATATTTAATTATAATTATAATTATAATTATTTTTTGAGGGTGTATTTAAAATACAAACATTTTCTTTTGAGGAAACAGTCAAAAAGTAATAATTCAAAAGGTTTGAATGGTATCAAATTAAAATGTCTATGTAATCAATAGGAATGTATAAATATAATTTTTCATGATGGAGATATAGTGAATATATATATAGGAATGAATTTATTCTAAATTATTACAACTAGTATTGTCATGAAGAGTCGTATGTATTTGACCAAATTGGACCTTCAGCTGCTTTGTTATCCTTCCCGATTGTGTTGTTGCAATCAGCTTCCAGGGTTTTGATGTTTGATAATGTATCTAAGTCTAATCAATTTGACCAATGGTTGATCCAAAGAGGACTTGATGTTTGAAAGAGACTAGCAAAGAAAAGTCTTAACTTAGTTAGGCAAGGGAAAGATGGTGGAAGTCTTGATGAGTAAAGCTAGGTAATGAAAATCTTAAGGGGAGGTAACCCTAGGTGGTGGAAGTCTTAGTGAGTGAAACTAGGTAGTGAAAATCCTTGGGGGAGGTAACTCTAGGTGGTGGAATTCCTAGTGAGTGAGATAAGCAATGGAAATCCTAAGAGAAGGTAACCCTAGGTAATGATAAAGTCTTGGATATAGTCCAAGCGTGAAGCCATCGCCTTTTTTGTAATGGAACTACATAATATGAGACTTAGACTTTTCATAGATGGATTTTAGTCATTTGGAAATTATGGATAGCAATATTTATTTTGGCCAGTTATATTAATTCCATATAATTTACCTCCATGGATATGTATGAAAGATGAATTCATGTTTTTTACTATACTTATTCCATGTCTTCATAATCTAAAAGGACAAATAAATATTTTTTATAACCTTTGATTGTAGAGATAAATCATTTATGGAATGTAGGGTCTGAGACTTATGACATTACAAGTGATCCTGTCCGAAATCGGTGAAGAAGGTTGCTGGGGATGTGGCTCCTCGGTTGACCGCACGAAGACTCCACTCCAATCTATAACACAAGAAATGTCAGTGCCGGACCAAGGAAGGGCTCTCCGACGTTGGTCCTCCGACGCTTAAGTCAATCACCAGAACAGTAGAAAGAAGACAAAGCAATCTAGTAGCAACGAGAGCACAAGTACAAATAACAGATATCACATACCTCCGTCGGTACATAGACCCCCCTTTATATAGTGCTACAGTAGGCGACGTGCAGACTCCTCAAGCCATGGGCACATTTTTCCAACCGTCCTATGAAAAGATATGTCAGAAAAGTGTCTCTGACATACCTTAATAGGCATGCAAATCCTTGACATGATAATAGAAGTTTCCATCGTATGATTTGCCTATTGACCATGTCCTGTTGTTAGCAGCATTACCTCCTAGAGAAATATAACGAGATATGGGAGGGGTCCTACTATTTTGGCCGAGCAGGATAGCCGCTCGGTCGGGACTCCCCACCCGGTCGATCCCAGCAGCTGCTCTCCTCCGTAGTACCTTGGTTCAGTAGGTTATGCCTTGCCTGACCGGACATGAGCTATGGTCGGCCAAGCACTTGCTTGGTCTGTTGTGAGCCTCTGATGTTATTTCTGTAGTGACCCTTGTCGAACGAGCGATATATTCCAATGAGCTTCGTGGTCGATCGGAACCTTCAGGCTCGATCGGCAGTTGAAGTCAACCTTCGACCAACCCACTTTTGGTGAGCCCGTTAGTTCCCTGGCCTTGACTGCCCTAACTTTAACCTCCACGTCGGCTGCTATCTCCACCTTTGACCCACGCTTGGTGGGCTCCTTTTATAACCGCATCACAAGTCTTCCCCTCAAGTCTAGTCGAAAGAGGCTGCAAGTCCAACTGACTGGACAAGCAGTGTCTTCGGTGACCTTCTTGGCTGATCGGCAATTTTAGGCTTTAGAGTCATTACTCGATTACCACTACTGCCATGGGTTTAGAGCCACCGCTCGACTATCAGTTACCGATCTGGGTTTAGAGCAGCCGTTCTATTAGTATTAGCCCTATGAGCCAATTATGAGATGATTAGACATATTGGGTTATTGGGTTAATGGTTAATCCAATATAATAATTCAACCCATTAAGGGGAAAACAAAGAGACGTTTAATCCGAATTAGACTCAATTGGATCCAATTATTGAATTGAGTCTAATTTAAATTAGATTCATGGAATCAATTTGGATTGATGTTCATGAAGTCAATTGGGATTGATAAGGTTCAATAAGTTAGACTCATTGGGTGAACTTGAATTCACCAAGGATTAGGAAAGGTCTTTTACATGATTTGATCATGTAAAAGAAGAAGACTAAAAGGCTATTCATAGAAGATGAAAAGCCTCTAAGCCTCTTCATGAAAGATTATTAATTAAGATCAATTCATGAAGGAAGATCAAAAGACACAAGAGGGTTAATGTCCATTAATAGAGTTTAATGGATCATTAATCAAAGGAAGACCAAAAGCCAAATGACCTTTGGTATTCCTTGGATGAGTACAAAAGGTTTGTCTCATCATTTTCATTAAGAGAATTGGTCTTCTTCTCCTTCTTCCTCCTCTTGTTCCTCTTGGCTGATCCTTCCTCATGGCTGAATCACCTTGTGTGGCTAGCACCACAAAGTTGGTTCTTCTCCAGATCGAGAGTTCGTGAGACGAACGGAACATGTTCGTATGGATACCGTAGAAGCACGGCCACTTGATCGCGCTGAGATCTGCATCCAAAGAAAAGTTACTATCGGGATTGCGAAGGGCACGCAGAAAAGGTATACTTCTCATGTAAAACTTATTATATGTAGTTTTATCGTTCGCATGGATATTCTGAGAGAGGATCTAGTTAATTTTTTCGCTGCGCTTTCTGCATGTTTAGCGTGCTAGATCCCTACATATTCGGCTAGGGGTAGACATTGAATTGCTTTCTCCACTGGGTTTAGAGTTTCCACTCGGCTACGATAGATGTTAAGCTGCTTCCTCCCCTAGGTTTAGAGCCGCCGCTCGGCTATCATGGGTGTTAATAATGTCTCCGCTCGACCACTTCTCAGTCAGGGATCTTTGTTGGTCGGGATGTTTGGTGACAACACTTAACAATTTTTCCACTTCTCGTCGCTTCCTTGGATGAGTGCCCTTTTATTGGTTGTTGACGTCATCCCCATTTTTGGAAGACTGTGCAAATCTCTGATCATTATTGTCAAGCACGTCACTCATGACTTTTAATTAAAACTCATTAATGCACCCCCGTTGCCAGGCGCCACATGGCCCACTTTCTGTCGCTGCACGCTTGATGTGACAGGTCGATATTCGAGGTTGATGTGACAAGCACTATTTCAAATTCAATGGCGAGATCTCAGCATCATTTTTTGTAACTCTCAATCGGATGGCTCAATGCGATCGTTCGCAGGATTTATAAGCACTTATTCATTGTTGTCTTCCTACTTCATCACATTTTCTCTTTTGCGCACGCTCTTTGACACCTCGCCTCCTCCTCGTCATCACCGGTGACATTTCTTAGTAAGCCCTTTCTTTTTTTCTCTCATTGACTCCTCGATCTTTTGCCTTCTCGATTTTCTATGGCCTCATCTCCTCAGCCACCCGTGTCCATCCCCGGGTCGTGGTACGCCTCTACTGGGTCTAAGTTTAACGGGATGAGATTAATCAGATAAAACTTACCTACCATTTACCCTCTGATTATTAAATTGCCATCCCCTCTGCATACGACCGACCACATTTAACTCCTGACGATTTTTGCCCATTTTCAAGAACTAGTTTTGCGTCAGCCTCCACTTCCCTATTTACCCTTTTTTCTCAGACGTATGTAGATATTTCTATATTTCCATACACCAACTAGTACCCAATTCCTTCAGGCTGTTGTGTGGGGTGGTCATGCTATTTTGTCTACATGGCATCCCTTTAGTACCTCGGGTGTTTCATTATTTTTACTATCCCAAGTTGTCCTAGCTGGAGACTTTCTCTTTCAAGCCCAAGTAGGTGCTGTCTTTTTTGATAAAATATCATCCTCCAATAAGCACTGGAAGGAGCATTATTTTTTTGTTCGTTTTCCCACTTGGCCCAACTTCCCGACCGGTTGGAAGATGGAAGTGATGAAGGCTCCATCGCTTGAAAGATATCAAGGTCGATCGGACTATCTCCAACTAGCCTCCAGTCTAGCCGGCCAGAAGTACCACATATACCGGCTGTTATTGGAGAGTGTTTTATATGTATTCGGATTGAGCTCGATCAGAACGCAGCTGCCCCTCACCCTAGGTATGCCCTTTTTTCTCCCCATCTTTGACTCTAATTGATTTCTTCTCCTTTCTTGCAGCTCAAATCATGCTGAGGGCACGGTTGAGCGGCAAAAGCAGGCTCGCTGACGCGGAGATTAACACTAGACGCGTTGTCGAGCTGGAAAGTCCTGGCTTACTACCGGTCGACCAATCCGACGATCCGACCAATGAAAAAAGAGGAAGCCACGTGGCGGCTAGTGAGGCAGGTGGAATCCGAACAGCAGCTAGCGATACCACCGCGGCCACAGTCGAACTCCTTCCTGAGCGGGATCAATGACGTCGATCGCGGTACCCTCGAAATCGGCCACCTCAGGTGAGCCATTGATCCAGTGACGCAAGAGGCACCGAGGGAAAGCTTCGTCTCATTCATCTACCTCTGCCCTATAAACCTCTACACCCACTACCTCCCGTCTACCTTCCAAGTGGGGCGAGACCCCATCTCTCGACTTTCCCAAGTGGGAGATGGCTGCTATTAACACTCCCCCATCATCCGACCAGACACCATCACTGTCCACATTGCCACTAGGGACCATATGCGCACCACCCGTCGCATTCATTCCACCTCAATCGTCCCTACTAGCCGCCCAGGTATCCACTATCTGCTCTTCCCCCTGCCCAAGTCCACAAGACATGCCACTTTCAAGCCATCTGGGCCGAATGGTCGTAGGCACAAAATGGCCATCGTTCACCTACCAACGGATGAGTGGTGTCATCAAGATGACACCGAGCCAAGCTCCCCTAACACAAAATCAAGATTCAAGGACCACTGGTACAAGTTTGGGTTGATGCTAGGGCCCGCTGTTACGCAACCGCAAGTGCACGGTTTCGTCGTCAATAATAAAAAGATATAGTAACCCAGGGACTGTTGATTAAGCACTAGTTAACTTCACACGGTGAATTATCTAGACAAACATAAAATTGGTGAGAAAAGAGAGTACGAGAAAGAGAAAAGGGAAGAGAGAGAATGGATCTTGAGAGGGGTTGAGCTAAGAGGATGGAGGATGATAGATTCTAGGATTTCGATTTCTTTGTAATGTTAGGCGATGTTACATAGATTGCTTAGTTCCTATCCTATATGTTCATGCTCTTATAGGAAGTTATATGCATTACCAACTCTCCTCTGCAGTGGATAAGTCAGCATGATCTCCTACTCCATGTCCTATGCTATTAAATGGAAGTGATTCCTATGAAGTCCATTAGCGGGGCAGCCCTGTCACGACGTCCCTCGGTCATATAATATAGAAACATACTAACACACAATTATATAGAAATAGAAATAGTGATTATGCCTGATCCCCTACTTCCTTGTGGAGATTTGCTTCTCCTTTTAAGGTGATACCCTAGACGTCCGTTAGTGGGGCAGCCCTATCATGACGCCCCTTAATCATATGAGCTAGGGTATTCCCCCTACGAGATTAACAATTCTATACAACTATTTGATAAAATATGCAAAAGATATTTATATAAGATTCACACACATGCTTCATCAAACATGAACAAGGCATTAACAAGTCATTGAATAGAAACATGGCAAATCTACATAGTTTTACCTCTCCATTACATCACAAATACTTCCTACATCCTAGATCTGGAGATCTACTCCATTGCAAAGGAAGAACAGCCCCAAAACATAAAGTAAAGCATACTTACAACCCTAGATGTGAGAAGAAGGGGAAGATATGTTTGCCGATGTTTCTGATGTCTTGGGGATGCCTCCTTACTCCGGAGATGAACGGATCGTCAAGGGATGGAGATGAATGAAGCTCTAGGATTTCCCCCTAAGGGGGCCCCAAGGAGAGGGATGAAGCCCCAAACCAAAGATGACTCAAAGAATGAGGATCTTGACCCTTTTATATCTCCTCCAAACTGCCCAGGAAACCCAAGATTATAGGGGTCCAGTAAACCTGGTTTTCCAACCATTAAACCAGATTTTCTCATGATTCACCATGAACCAAAGTTGTAGATCTTAAAATTATCTTCAATTTGATACTTGGATCGAGCCCTGGCTCAAACCTAGCCGAAAGTTATGGCGGTTCAAAGTTTGGTCTGCAGTTTGGGCGGAGGTCCAGATGAACCCGCAGTTGGGAGGCACGACCGTGCCATTTAGCACGAGTATAATGCTATCTCTCTGTTGGATCTGAAGAAAAGTTGTAGACCTTGAAGTTAGATACATTTTAGTATAAAGAACAACTCAAAACTCTAACTGAGCGCAAAGTTATGGTCGTTTTACGATCGATCTGCAATCCACCTAAAATTCAGCACAACTCTGTTTTGGCGTGGCATGACCGTATGAGATCCACACGGCCTCACCAGACTTTCTCTCAAGTTGAGTCACACGGCCGTGTGACCCACACGGTCATGGCCTTCTTCTTCTCTGCCAAATTCACACGGCCGTGTGGATTCACACGACCGTGGCCTTCCTCGCCTTTGGAAAATTGGCACGTCCGTGTGGGTCACACAGCCGTGGTCTTCTTTGTCTCTGGAACATTGACACGGCCATGCCATTTAGCATGACCGTGTGCTGCCTGGCCACAGGGAAGTTGACACGGTCGTGTGGCTCACACGCCCATGGCTTGATTTGCCTCTGATACGGGAGCACGGTCATGTGGGTCTCACGGCCTTGACTTGATTTCTTCCAAAAGTTGTTCTCGTGTGCGTTTTCGCTCCATTTTTGCTCCAAATAGCGTCTTGTCAATAAAAACAAGTGAAGAGAAGATCTTAAAACAAACTATAATAGAAGTATGACATTATAAAGAAATAGGATGCAATAAACATAGATTATACTAATGAAATACAAGTAGATGTGCATCCAAACATGCATAAAAGTGTATATAATCTACGCACATCACCCGCGTGGTAACCATTTCTCTTGGAGAGCTCACTGACGGCTATACTCAGGAGTCCACTAGGATATGTATATTATCATTATGCTTAGTTACATATTTCCCAATCGACACTCCTTAACTTATTTTAAATGTAGTCATGGGTCGAAAGTTTGGTCATGTGCCAGAGGTTGGCTTTCTTATAGCATGAAGTGAAACAATTACGCACTTCGAACGACCCCTCAGAAACCTCCCAGACTCACCTTAAGCAATTGACTACGGCAGTGGCTCGGTTGAAAACTGACCTAGAAAGGAGCTCTAAGCAGCTACTTGGCTCTGAGCGGATGCTCAATGCAGAGAGGAGCAAGAATAATGATCAAGCCTTGCAAATTGAGCGACTCACCAAGCAGACTAACAACTTTGAATCTAAAATCAAATCCGCCAATACTAGAAAGCTTCGAGCCATCAAAGATTTAGATATCAAGAACAAAGAGACTCAAGTTTTGGCTCAAAATGTCAAGGAGGCAGAGGCCGCTTTGGCGATCGAACAAGACAACCAATATGTAAAGCAAGTGGCTACGAAGCTCCAACTTGACGCCAAAGATGCCAAGTTGGCCTCGCTGAAAGTTAAATTAGAGCTGTCCTGAGCGGCCTTCAAAATGTACCAAGAGGAAGAGCCCGGATGGCTTGAAGTTTTCAAGCACAACTATCTCTGTTTTGACCCTTTCGACGACAAGCTCATCGATCGAGCTCTTCACCTCTTCAACTGTGGCATTGATGGGACTCTCCAACAGTTGAAGGACGGCGGCTATCTTTCTCCCATGCTGACCAACAAGATCATAAACAGGGAGAAGCTCACCGAGTCACTGTCGGACGATGTGCTTGACTACCTCAACTAACCTTCTTTTCAGTTGTTCAGGTCGCCTCTTGTACTCCCCTTGATAGCTTGTAAAAATTTCTAAGTGTCAATGAACATGAGCCTGTTTGACGGTTTCTTAGCTTTTGTCATAGGATATTATTAAATGTTCTAAGTGTCCCTCCATGCATCGCCGCTCGGCTCCATAAGGCTGTCTAGCTTTCTACAATCTCATAATGCTTGCAAAAATCTTCCAAGTATGAATCCTTGTGCTTCCGCTCTTCTTAGTGATTGTTTGCTTTGCCCTCCGATTGATCACTTCAGTATAGGTTGAACGACCTGTTTGCCTTCTCAATCGAATATCTTGTCTGCCACTCGACAGTTGAACCGAGATTTATAGTTATCGCTCGAATTTCTGATAACCTTCTGCTCGGGTTTATAGTCGTCGCTCGGCTATTGATTTTGTCAACTCTTGGGTTTATAGTCACCGCTCGACTTTAGTTGGCATAGACTCTCGGGTATATAGCCGCCTCTCGACTATTTACTTGTCGACTCTCGAGTTTATAGTTACCGTTCGACTTTAGTTGACGTAGACTCTCAGGTTTATTACCACTACTCGACTGTTGATTTTGTCGACTCTCATGTTTATAATCATCGCTCGACTTTAGTTAAGGTAAACTCTCAAGTTTATAGCCATCGCTCGGCTATTGATTTGTCGACTCTTGAGTTTATAGTCGTCGCTCGACTTTAGTTGAAGTAGACTCTTGAGTTTATAGTCGTCGCTCAGCTGTTGATTTCATCGACTCTTGAGTTTATAGTCACTGCTAGACTTTAGTTGACGTAGACTTTTAGGTTTATAGCTGCCGCTCAGTTGTTGATTTCATTGACTCTCGAGTTTATAGTCGTCAATCGACTTTAGTTAACTTAGACTCTCAGGTTTATAGTCGCCGCTCGACTATTGATTTTGTCGATTCTCGAGTTCATAGTCGCCGCTCGACTTTAGTTGACGTAGACTCTTAGGTTTATAGCCGCCGCTCGGCTGTTGATTTGTCAACTCTCGAGTTTATAGTCACCGCTCAACTTTAGTTGACGTAGACTCTCGGGTTTATAGCTGCCGCTCGGCTATTGATTTTGTCAACTCTTGAGTTTATAGTCGAGACTCGACTGTTGATTCGTCAACTCTAGGATTTATAGTCATCGCTCAACTGTTGATTTTGTCGACTCTTAGGTTTATAGTCGTCGTTCAACTGCTGATATTCATTGCTCAAGGGTTTATAGTTGCCGCTCAACTTTTAACTTGGTCAATCGGCGCAACAGTCTGGGGCACTTGGGATTTTTATTTATCATTCCCCTGTAATTATAGGATATACATTTATACAAGTGTATCTAAATTTAATCCCACACCTCTCACCTGACCTTATAGGACTGAAGATGATTTGCACTTCAGGGCCACTTAAGCTTTCTCCTATCTCCATCTTGTAAATAGTAAGTTCCCAATTGGAGCTTCTAAATAACTTTATAAGGTCCTCCCCATGGGGCTTCTAGCTTGGTGACATCGCTGACTGGATTCACTCTTTTCTATACCAAGTTGCTGACTTGGAATGACCTGGGGATCATCCTCCGATTGTAGCTCTACTTCATGAGCTGCCAGTATGTCATAAGCTGAACAGCGGCCTTATTCCTCACCTCATCCACTAAGTCAAGCTCCATGAGCCTCCGATAGACATTTTCTGTTAGGATCCTTAGCAACCGACTAAAGGGGGGTGAATAGCCCTGCACAAAAATAAAACAAAAAGACTTTCTCGAACTTATAACTTAATTAAAACACTTGCATAAACATAGAAAGAAATAATGAATCAGAAAGTTAAGGCTCAGCGGATTTACTTGGTTACAACCGGGAGGTTGTTAATCCAAGGCTGATGAAAAAATACACTAAAAATCTCCTCTTGGCGGAGAAGCCTCTTACATCATTCAAAGCTCACAAAACAAAGCTAAACTCAAACAAACTCAAGCACAAGTATTGTTATTCTGTAATTCTTATTGTCCTTAGCTTCTAGAAGCAGGGTTGTTTATATAGCTCTGCTCAAGGTGCCTAGAAGGATCCCAAGCACCTGGAATGGGATAGAATTCTATCCCCGATGCAATGTTCAAATGCCACGTCGAAATGACTAAGAATCAGGTTCGAGCACTCGGAGTCCGGGCGCCCCCAGTCCGGACGCCCCGGATTGGTTCGGGCGCCTAGACCAGGTTCGGGCGCCCCGGTCTTGTCCGAGTGCCCTAGGGCCAAAAATCAGCTTTTGCTGATTTTTTATCCCGATCTCCTGCTCTGGTTCCGCTCGCATCGGTCCGAGTCTTCCGCTCCAGCTCCGCTTGCTTGGGTGATTTCGACCATCCAGAATAGAACTCACTCAAACCCAACTTCTGGCCTTCTCGAGCAAACTTCCACTCCGGCAACTCATTCCTCATAATCGTTGTTTGCTTCATTCTCGTCCGCCAGCATACTCTTCCACAGCTTTTCATCCCTCGAACAACTACGTCTTTTGCTCCTTGAGCAATCTTCCGCTCCGGCTTCTCATCCCTCGGAAACACCGTACGCTTCCTTCTCATCCACCAGTGTACTCTTCCACAGCACCTCGTCCCTCAGACGCACAGAGCCCGTCGGCTCTATCCCTTGTTGTTCTTCTCACTAGCTGCATCTTTCACTCGACTTCTTGTGCTCCTAAGTTTCTGTACACTTAGACACAGGGTTACACTTAGACACAGGGTTAAACACAACAAGACATAACTTAACTTTTTTGATCACATCAAAACTATCTTGGGGTACCAACATTTTCCTCATCATAGAGCTGAACCCGGTCGGACTCCACTCCAACCTCAACTGGAACCACTGCCTCACTCCCATATACTAGCTGGAAAAGAGTTATGCTGATCGTCTCTCTTGGGGTGGTGTGATAAGCCCACAACATGCTTGGGAGTTTGTTGACCAAACTACCTATGGTATGGTCGAGCCAAGCCCGAAGCCCTCTAAAGATTTCCCTATTGATGACTTCTGCCTAGCCATTACTTTGGGGATAAGCCACCAAAGTGAAAGCCTATACGATGTCGTAGCCCTCACACTACTCCTTGAGCCTTTGCCCTACAAACTATCTTTCATTGTCCGAGACGAGCTTGCAGGGATACAAAACTGACACAAGATGTTTTGCCATATAAACTTGATAACCATATGCTCGGTTATCTTGGTAATCAACTCGGCCTCCGCCCATTTCAAGAAATAATCTACCGCCACGAGTAGGAATCTTCATTGCCAAGTCGTTATAGGAAATGGTCTAACAATATTCATGCCCACTGGTAGAATGGACGTGACACGGTGGATGCTTTTAACTCTTCAATAGGTCAGTACCGGATGTTCTGGTACTTTTGGCAAGACAAGCAAGTGACTACCGTTCGAGCGACGTCGTCTCGCAATGTGGGTCAGAAGTACCCGGCCAGCAAGATCTTGCGAGCCAATGATTTGTCGCCCGGATGGCTACCGTAAGAGCCTTGGTGAGCCTCTTGCAGGATGTACTCAATATCTTCTGATCTGACACACTTAAGCAGCAACCTTGAGAATGCTCTTTTATATAACTGATCTCTGATTAGGGCAAACTGTCTGGTCCTTTTTTTTAACAAACGAACTTCCTCTCGATCGACCGGTGTGGCGTCCGATCGGAGGAACTCTATCAACGACGTCCTCCAATCACCTGGGAAGGTCATTCTAGTTTTTCGGTCGATTTGTGCCACCAACAAGACCTGCTCGATCGGCTCATCTATTATGATCAGAGATAAAGAACTTTCTAACTTAGCCAACTTATCCGCATATTAGTTTTCCGACCGGGAGATCTTCTATATAATCACTTCTTGGAAACTTATCTTCAATTTTTTGAAGGCTTCGGCATACATCTTGAGCCGAGTGTTATTTATCTCGAATGTTCCAGATAGCTGCTGAGCGGCCAGCTGAGAATCTGAATAAATGAGGACTCTTGTAGCTCCCACATGTCGAGCTGTCTGTAGGCTAGCTATCAAGGCCTCATACTCTGCCTCGTTATTTGTCGCCCGATAATCCAACCGTGCGAACAAATGCACCCTATCCTCCCACGGTGATATTAAAAGGGTGTCGATTCCACTACCTTGCCAGTTGGATGAACCATCCATATATATCTTCCAGGTCACATCCGGCTCGACATTCTCGACCTCAGTGACAAAATCAGCTAACGCTTGGACCTTGATCGTCATCTATGGCTGATATTGTATGTCAAACTGACTCAACTTGGTGGTCCATTTGATTGGCATTCGGATGCTTATGGTTTGAGGAGGACTCTTTCTAATGAACTACTAGTCATTACCACGATGGGATGTGAAAGAAAGTACCGGCGAAGCCTCCGAACGGCCAGTACTAGCATGTACACTAATTTTTCGAAACTAGTGTAGCGGAATTCTATATCTTTCAATATATGGCTAAGAAAGTACACCAGCTATTGTTCAGAGTCGTTTTGTCACACCAATGCCAAACCAACAACATTCTCTATGGATGACAAATATATCCAGAGCGGCTCTCCGACATTGGACTTGGCCAGTACAGATAGGGAGGTAAGGTATTTCTTAAGTTCCTTTAGCGCCTTGTCATATTACGTGTCCCACTAGAATTTCATCATGTGACACAGTATCTTGAAGAATGGGTGACTCCAATCAAAAACTTTGGAGATGAATCTTGATAATGCGGTGATCCGTTCAGTCGACCGTTGAGCCTCCTTCAAGTTGTGGGACTGGGGAATATCCTGCAATGTCTTCACTTTGCTCGGATTTGCCTCAATTCCTCGTTCAATGATGATATAACCAAGGAAGTGACCACTTTTTGCTCTGAATAGGTACTTGTTTGGGTTCAAATTAATTTCGTATGTCCTCAAGGTTTGATAGATTTTTTCAATGTCTACGCAAAGGTCAGTGGCTCAGAGAGATTTTATTAAGATGTCATCGACATATACCTCCATGTTACAGTCGATCTGTCGTCAGAACACCTTGTTCATCAGTCTTTGATAAGTGGTGCCACCATTATTTAGTCCAAACGGCATTATGTTGTAGCAGTAGGTTCCATTGACTGTAATGAAACTGACCTTCTCTTGATCTTCCTTGGCAAGCGGCACCTGATAGTATCCTTAGTACACATCGAGCATGCAAATTAGCTCGCAGCCCATTGTAGAGTTCACCATTTGATCTATTCAAGGAAAATGATAGAAGTCCTTTGGGCAAGCTTTATTTAAATCACGGAAGTTGATGCAGACTTTCCACTTGTTACTTAGCTTGGAGACCAGCATGACATTGGCCAGCTAGCTTCGAAATTACACCTCACGGATGTGACCGACTTCCAACAATTTTTCTATCTCCGCTCAGATGATTTGATTCTGGTTTGAGATGAAATCCCTCTTCCTCTGCTTCACTGACCGAGCATCCGATTGGACATGAAGCTCGTGTTAAGTCACGCTCAGTGAAATGCCTGGGAGCTCATGAGTTGACCAAGCAAACGCATCGTGATTTCGCCTAAGGCATGCCACCAACTTTGCCTTCTTCTCGTCTGTCAAGTCGGTGACAACAAATGTCGTGGCTTTCGACCGGCTAGGATGGATTTGAACTTCCTCCATCTCTTCATAGACCAATGCAGGCAGTTCTTCCATAATGGTGTTTACCTCCAAACGCTGAATCTTCCACGCGACCCTCGCCTCTAATTTGACCATCTCGACGTAGCACCGCCGAGCGGCTAATTTGTTGCCTCTGACTTTGCCTACTGCATTATATGTTGGGACCGAAAGGATGTCCACATATCTCCGCAATGACATGATATTATCCACTTTGGGTCTAGACTTTCATAGCTTTGCTCTTAGGCTCTACCTAAAAGGCCTCATTCCAATGGAGATATCCAACATCCTTTTAAACTCATGATCTTTACCAAATCTTTTCAATGTGGAATTTTGATTGAACCCCAATAATCCTCCTCTCAAACGAAGGATCACCATTACTCTCATGGTCTGACCCCCCCTGGTGAGCATTTAGTCACTGTTCCGGGCCTCCCCACAAGCAGCTGGATCCGATCAATCTTGACCTGCTTCAGGTCTATCCGCGAGCATCCGGTCACCCTGACCTGCTTCGAGCCTCCCTGAGAGCATCTGGTCACCCTGACCTACTTGCCTCCCCACAAGTATTCAATCACTCTGACCTACTTCAGGCATCCCCGCAAGTATTCGATCACTTTGACCTGCTCCAGGCCTCCCCGCAAGCATCTGGTCACCTTAACCTACTCCCGATTCTCCGAGAACATCCAGTCACCCTGACCTACTTCGAGCCTCCACGCGAGCATTTAGTCACCTTGACTTACTCCGGGCCTCCTTGTAAGCATCCAGCCACCCTGACCTATTCTGGGCCCACCCTGCTTCAGGCCTATCTGCGAGCATCCGATCACCTTGACCTGCTTCGGGCCTCCCTGCGAGCATCTGGTCACCCTGACCTACTTGCCTCCCCGCAAGTATTTGATCACTCTAACCTGCTCCAAGCTTTCCCGCAAGCATCTGGTCACCTTGTCTTACTCCAGGTTCCCCGAGAACATCCGGTCACCCTGACCTACTTCGAGCATCCCCGCGAGCATTCAGTCACCCTAACTTACTCTGAGACTCCTCGCAAGCATCCGGTCACCCTGACCTATTCCGGGTCCACCCTCAACTTCGTTCAAGGTCATCCACATTGCATCGAGTCTGGACCATGTCTCTGATACCATTTGTTGGGACCGAAAGGATGCGCACATATTTCCACAATCACATGATATTGTCCACTTTGGATCTAGGCCCTCATGATTTTGCTCTTTCGTTCTACCCAAAAGACCTCATTCCAATAGAGATATCTTACATCCTTTTAAACCTATGATCTTTACCAAATCTTTCCAATGTGGGACTTTGATTAAACTCCAACAATTGTCCACTGAGAATTTGATCTCCTGGTAGAAGCTGGACAATATGGCTCAGAACTTGTTTAGGGTCTGTCGGCCCAATATTACATTGTAGGCGGATGGCGCATCCACCACGATGAAGTTTGTAGTCCTTATCCTCTTGAGAGGCTCTTCTCCGAGTGATATGACCACTGAGCCTGGCCGATCAGCAATACCTCATTGCCTGTGAACCCATATAGCGGGGTCGCCATAGGCTGTAATTCACTCCAATCGATTTGCAGCTGGTCGAACACCTTTTTGAAGATGATATTCACCGAATTGCCTATATCCATAAAAGTTTGGTAAATAGTATAATTAGTTATTATCATTCGGATAATTAAGGCATCATTGTGAGGGATTTCCACTCCCTTTTGGTCTCGAGGACCAAAGCTGATCTCTGGTCCCTTAGCTTTCTCCTTGCTGCATCCCATAGTATGTATCTCCAGTCGCCAAGCGTGCGACTTCCTAGCCCTGTTAGAATCACCGTCGGTTGGTCCTCCAGTGATCATTCTAATTTCACTCTGGGTGGCATTACTTCAGTTTTCCCCCTCCCAAGCCGAGGGTCTAGTCCGCTCAGCCGAAGCTCGGGCGGGACTTGCATTTCCCCTTCACTGAGGCTGGCGATGGTGCTACTCGGCTGCTAGTCTCTCTTCTTCTCTTTACCCGTCTGAATGGCGTTGATGATGTTGATTGAGAGTTGGTGAGTGACGACAGTATCCTGGAGGAATCGGTCAGCTTGAGACTGGCCTCAAGTCATAACAATCTCATGTACTGTGTGTCGTCGATCGATGGAACAAGCAAAACAAGGGTGTCCACAGCCTACCTCTAGCAGCTTTTGACCGGTCTGCCATTACATGCTGCACGTCATGGGTTCAAGGTTCCTAGTGCGACTGTGCTGCTCCCAACCAAGGGCCCTTTGGTGGCTGATGATTATTGGTTGGTCGTCGTTCAGGAGGAGTAGTCTGCTTAGCGGGCACTTCCTTCCTTCGTGCCGCATAGGCCTCCTCCATGTTTATGTACTCGATGGCACGCCTAAGCAGGTGATCAAAATCTTTTGGCAACCTCTAGATGAGTGAGTGAAAGAATTCTCCTTCGGTAAGCCCCTGTGAGAAGGCATTCACCAATACCTCTGGGGTGACCGATGGGATATTTATGACCACTTGGTTGAACCGCTTGATGTAGGCTCTCAACGCCTCCTTGGGTCCTTGCTTCACAGGAAACAAATTAACACTCGTCTTTTGGTGGCGGTGACTAATGGTGAAATGATGAAGGAATGCTGCTTGGAAGTTCTTAAAGCTATGAATTGATTTTATTGGCAATAGTCTGAACCATCATTACACTGATCCAGAGAGGGTGGTGAGGAATACTCGGCACTTCACTCCATCGGTGTACTGATGGAGTATGGCCGTGTTATCAAACATGATCAGATAGTCCTTTGGATCGGTTGTCCCATTGTATTCCCCGATCATCAATGGAGTATAATGTCAAGGTAGTGAGTCGTTAAGGATCCCCTAAGAGAACTGTTGGTTGATACATTCAGTAGAATCATCGGTCCTTAGCGCTTTCCCTTTCTGCTCGTCTCGAATGGGCACGTCGGCCAAGGAGGATCCTTGTTCCCTATCCGCTCAGCCTTGTTCCTTTGAAGGAGTATGGAACAATGCCCGATGAAAGGGGATCAATACATTCGACGCATCCCCGTATGTACCGATCGGCTTTTTGTTTTTCCCTCTAACGGATATGTTTTCCACTCGGTCTCTATAATCGACCTGCGGTCCTGCTGCTGAAGTCGCGAGTTCAATTGTTTGGCGCTCGGCCATCGCCTACTGTTGCTGCTCCATTTTGGCAGCTCGAGCTTGTATCAACATATCCAACTCCTCCTTTGTCAGCATCACCATCGTGAGTCATCCAGCATCCTCCATTTTCACATCTCGGATATAAGTTATGTTCCCACAAACGGTGCCAATATGATCCTATCTGAAATCGATGAAGAAGACTAGCTGGGGATGTGCCTCATTGGTTGACCACGTGAAGACTCCGCTCGGATCTGTAACACAAGAAACGTTAGTGTCAGGTCAGGGAAGGGGTACCTAGCGTTGGTCCTCCGATGCTCAAGTCAATCACCGGAACAGTAGAAAGAAGACAACGCAATCTAGTAGCAATGAGAGCACAAGCACAAATAACATATATCACATACCTCCGTCGGTGCATGGACCCCCTTTATATAGTGCTACAATAGGCTATGCACACGCTCCTCAAGGCGTAGGCATGTTTCCCAACCATTCTATGAAAAGACATGTTGGAAAAGTGGCTCTGACACCATACCTTAACATGACATGCAAATCCTTGACATGACAGTAGAAGCTTCTGTCCTATGATTTATCTGTTGGTCATGCCCTGTTGTTAGCGGCATTACCTCCCATAGGGATATTACAAGATATGGGAGGGGTCCCACTATTTTGGCTGAGCGAGATAACCTCTCGGCCGGGACTCCCTGCCCGGTCGATCCCAACAGCTGCTCTCCTTTGTAGTACCTCAATTCGATAGCCTGTGCCTTGCTCGATCGGACATGAACTCTGGTCAGCTTGGTACTCGCTTGGTCAATTATAAGCCTCTAATGTTCTTTTTGTACTGACCTCGGCCGAATGAGCGATCTATTCCAATAAGCTTCATGGCCAATTAGAACCTTCAGGCTTGATCGACAATTGAAGTCGACCTCCACCCAGCCCACTTTTGGTGAGCCCGTTGGTTCCTTGGCATTGACCGTTCTGACTTTGACCTCCACGTTGACTGCTATATCTTCCTTTAACCCACGCTTGGTGGGCCCCCTTTATCGTCGTATCAACAAGTAAATTAAACTTTACAATACATGTTAGTTTATTATGGATGATTAGTGATTTTTCAGCATACTCAATATTGTTTGGATGGAGCATGGTGTTACGATTTCGCAAGTGCACGGATTCGTCGTCAGTAATATATAAGATTGTCGAACCACAGGGACTGTTGATTAAGCACTAGAGATGTCGCAAAGTAAGTTATCTAGACGGTCAAAAGTTGACTTTAGCGCTTGCAAACTAACGAGAGTGATTGAAGAAAGAAAGAGAAGGATGAGAGAATCGATCTTGGTGGGAATTGAGCTTTGGGAAATGGATTCTAGGATTTCGGTTTCGTTGTGGTGGAACCTGATGTATCATGTTCTATCTTTTCCTCATTGTCAATCGACATGCATTCGTCGGAAGTTAAAGTTGATATCCTTAAGCACTAAACGGAGAAAATCCCTGTGAAATCCTGTTACGGTTAACCTCTGTCACTAGGGCACCTCGGTAGATCACAAGAATGCAAATCCAATCGGTATCATTAAGGATAGAGATAAGAGTTTAGTTCGGTCTCTTACTTCCTTATGGAGAAGTTGCCTCTCCTTTCAAGGGAGTATCATAGATGTCCGTGAACGGGTTACCTCTGTCACTAGGGCCCCTCGGGTGTACGATCTAAGATCCCCTCTTTACGAAATTAGTAATTCCTACACAATCGATCAATATGACGAGATAATCTCAGCAAGTCTCATGCATATCAAATAGAAACATAGCAAGCAAAATCATCCAATAAGTAAAGGAATAAGCATGAGTCTTACATCAAACCCTATCCAAAACTACTCCCTACATCCATATAAAAGGAGATCTACTCCATTGTGAGGGAAGAACAATCCCAAAACATAAAATAAAGCATACTTACAACTCTTGATGTGAGAAGAAGAGGAAGAAGAGATACTTGCCGAGGTTTCCGATGTCTTGGGGATGCCTCCTTGCTCTGGAGATGGACACAACATCAAGGGACGGTGGTGGATGAAGCTCTAGGATTTCCCCCGAAGGGGAGAACCCTTTCCCGATGAGAGGGACGAAGTCCCGAACCAAAGATGCCCCCAAGAATAGTGTTCTTGACCCTTTTATAAGTTAGGGTACCGGTGCCACACGGCCCGTGCCACGACCGTGTGAGATCTGCACGGCCAACACTTTCCTCCCTTCGGATTGAGTGGCACGGTCGTGCGAGATCGCACGGCCGTGTCTTCCTTCTGCTTTGGTCACACCGCACGACCATGCGAATTAACACGGCCGTGTCTCTCTTCTACTCTGGTTACACCACACGACCATGTGAATTGACACGGTCGTGTCTCTCTTCTGCTCTGGTTTCACTGCACGGTCGTGCGAATTCACACGGTCGTGCCTTCCTTCTGCTCTGGAATTAACACGATTGTGTATCAAGGTCGTGTAGACTTGTAGATCATTTTAGCACATCTTAACGTGGTATTCTTGAGTTGAGGTCTTCATCAAAGTTGTAGATCTTGAAGTTATCTACATATTTATATAAAGAACAACCCAAAAATCCAACTGAGCACAAAGTTATGACCATTTTACTTTTGGACTACAGTGTTGGAAATTCCGCACGGCCTTCACACGGCCGTGTGACATTCACACGGTCTCAACACACCCCCCACACGGCCTTCACACGGCCGTGTGGTCTCCACACGGCTAGAACTTGGAAGAAGTTAGTTTTCGCATGCCCGTGACACTCTGGAAGCTCTAGACTTCATTTAAGCTCCGTTTTTTCTCCAAATCATGTCCTATTAATCAAAACAAGCAAAGAGTAGATCTTCGAACAAAATATAATGGAAGTATGACATTATAATAAAATAGGATGCAATAAACATAGATTATGCTAATGAAATATAAGTAGATGTGCGTCAAAACATGCATAAAAGTGTATATAATCTACGCACATCACATGACTGACAAGTTAGCATGTCCACATTACATGAGTGAGTCTATTGCATTTCCATTGCCTTGTAGTGGAAAGATATTCTGGTTTGATAATCATAAAACTTTTAGTAGTTGATCACCAATTCAGACGAAATAAGAAAATTTTCAAAATGAATGAAATGGTCAGGAAACTTCCTCTAATATGGAAGTCGGGTGAAGAAGTTCTTGATGAAATTGATAGTTATGGATTTCTACTAGTATATCAGGATGATTCTGATGAATAAATAAATACATTATTAGAGTGAATAAGTATGGTTAGAGAAAAAGAAGCATATTTTGGGAGTTATCATATTGGAAGTATTTACTCATTCAATATAATTTAGATGTGATACATGTTGGAAAAAAAATTTTCAATAATATCTTCAATACTGTGATGAATGTGTTGGTGCAATATCCCCTGGGTCAAGGTTGACCAGGTTGACTAAGCTTGAGTTGGCTCAAGATTGAGTCTTGATTTGGGTTTCGATGTTTGACAATATATGAAGATTACAGGTGCAATCATCCGTTTAGGGAGATTGTTGGAACAATTCTCCACTGGTCAATGTTTGACTAGGTTGATAAAAAGAAGAGTCAAGTAGGTCAAGGTTGACCGGATATTTGACTGGGAAAGTCCTAACTGGAGGTTAGGCAAGGATAAGTCTAACGGGAAGGTTGGCAGAAGAGGAAAATCTAAGTGGGTCAGTGTTGATCGAGCACTTCGTGTTGAAAGTCCTGGTGAGTGAAGCCAGGTAAAAGACCTAGTGAGCGAATCTAGGCAGATGAAAAATCCTAGTGAGTGAAGCTAGGTGAAAGACTCGGTGAGTGTAGTTGGGCAGATGAAAAGTCCTAGTGTGTGAAGCTAGGCAATTGGAAAAATCCTAGTGAGTAAAGCTAGGTGAAAAGCCCTGGTGAGTAAAACCAGATATGAGAAAAATCTAAGTGGGTCAAGGAGGAACGCACTTGATGATCGAAAGTCCAACGAGAAATTAGCAAAGAGAAAGTCTAGATGGGTTAAAGGTTAACCGAACACTTGGCGGTCGTAAGTCCAATAGGGAGTTGGCATGGAACTAGGAAGTTCAAATGTAGCAAACTTTCGAAGACCATAACTTTTGACTCGGATATTAGAATAAGGTAATCTTAGATGCAAAACAAAGCTCGTTTCAAGCTCTACACAGTTTGTTACTTTCCAATTGACTGGGGGGGGGGTTAATCAATCAACCAATCGATTGATTGATGAAGAAATGGGACAAAATATCTTGATTGATTGGGTAATCAATCAAGATCTTCCCCAATCGATTGGCTAATCAATTGGGAGAGTTTAGGAGCAAACAGTGAGGTTCTAAATCGATTGGGTGATCGATTGATGTTGTCAATCGATCATATAATTGATTGAGAATGTTTCTTCATGATAAATAGTGAGTTTCCCAATCGATTGAGAGAAGATTTATGCGAAGCACAGTGAGAGCACAGAGGTACTCTGAATCGATCGGTCGATCGATTCAAGTCTCTCCAATCTATTGGGATATGATCGTTACGCAGATTGCGAGGTTTGGACAACTGGGATCTGACATGGCAATCAATTAGGAGTAGACCCAATCGATTGGGAGCCCTAAAATCACAGATATAAAGATGATGATGAGTTCAAACGCTAGATATCTCTTCTCCATCTTCTTCGTCAGTTCTTGAAGTCTTGGGAGGAAAAGTGCTGCTGCATTTTCCATCTTCAAGAGGCATTCAAAGTATGAAAAACTTAAGGATTCAAGGTTCAAAGTGTCAAGTCATTTTGATTTATATTTACATTTTGTTTCCTTATTTCGAGTTGTATTTTTTTGTTCTTGAGTTGTAGAGGTTTCTCCACCTCTAGTTGTTCCGAGAAAGAGTTGTTTTCATAGTGGAGAGTGTGATCGACGTTGATCCTTAGATTAGTCACCTCATCTTGAGGTGGATACCAAGTAAATCCTACTTATTAGAATTGAGAGCTTGCTTTGAGTTTATCCGTTGCAAAATCAACATCGATGAAGCGAGCTAGCAAGCGAAGCGAGCTATTCACCCCCCCCCCCCCTCTAGCTCCCGAAGTGACCCAACAAGTGGTATCGGAGCGAGGTCATTCTTTATCGGACTCATCGCTGGAAGGGCAACGAGCTAGAGATTGAAAAAGTTG
Source organism: Zingiber officinale (assembly GCF_018446385.1). Lineage (NCBI taxonomy): Eukaryota > Viridiplantae > Streptophyta > Magnoliopsida > Zingiberales > Zingiberaceae > Zingiber > Zingiber officinale. The sequence continues at coordinate 97,275,928 of NC_055994.1, read as the reverse complement.
AAGCCCCAAATTTTAACAAGTCAAAGACTTCACCAAGACAAGCTCAACTTCAAAATGGATTTCCGAGATGGACTCAGATATGACACAAGGATGTCTCCACCATTCATATCAACGAGCTTCAATTCTTGGAAATCAAGTGTAACACCCCACCCTCCTTACTACTAGTCCGTGAGGGAGTGGAGCGCTACTGGGCTACTAACTTTTCTCTTAACTAGTGTTGTTCACATGTAAAGATCAATACATAAACTTTCTAAACATACGATTAACTGGCAGCGGAAGACTAAATGACTTATCTATACATACTACTCAAGTATATGTTCATATCTAAAACTACATATCAATCTAATCATGCTGAAATATATGTATAAATCTAAAAATGCATGCAACATTAGTACAACTTAGATAATAGGTCTAATGTGCATAACAATTTAAATGAAAGAATTCTAAATACGTGAAGTCATTTTAGGAATCTAAACAAATTCTTAAACTAAATCCCAAGGTTTCTATAGTCCGGGCATCACACATCCATCCGCACCTCCTTGTTGCCTTCCTTTGCTAAATCTTTTCCTTTCCTGTATCTGCAGTAAGAGGAAATGCAATCTATAAGCAAAATGCTTAGTAAACGCTATCTAACTCACAAAATCTCGATATGCATGTGAATATACTGAAAACTAAAACTGAATGCTCAAAAGGAAAACTACTCATGCTCATCTACTAGTAAAAGAAACAAACATACTGAAATACTAAACATGTAAAGCTACTCATGCTCTTCTAATAGCAAAGAACAGTAAGCTAATCTAAATAACATGCTAGCATAAAAGAAAACTAAACTTGCTGATTTTAAAACAGAATGAAACTTAATTCATTTGTTCTAAACTTATTCTTTTATCTCACTTGTTTAAAACTTATCCTTTAATACTTTTATACTTATGTGAAACTTATTTTACTTGTTCAAAAACTTATACTTATAATACTTCAAAATAATAATCAACTTTCTTCTTGGGCCCGGCAACTGTACTTGCTATGCGCGCATCCCTAACTAGACCCAAGGTAGCTAGTCCCGAATCTAGTAGGGTTTACTATTGTAACGACCCGACCCATTTGGCGGCCCATTTGGCAACCCTCGGGTCGTCGACCGTCGACCGTGCCGTTACTACTAGGTTATCTAAACCTATGGATGACTATGGGAGCCCAACCCAAGGACAACTGAGAGTCCAGCACAGTGTCACTAATAAAAGTAAAATACTTGTTATCTTTTAATACTTCTAATATATAATGCCTCGGTATTTTAACAAGTACCTTGTGTGCCAAAAATCCCTAAAGTTTTGACTTTGGGATCTACTTAAGGCCTTGGCCTTTTTCTTTCTTTTCTTTATCTTTCTTATACTTGTTAATACCTCTAATAAAAGAATGCTTCTTTAAAAACTGAAATGTTTAAACAAATTCTAACTTTGAAATGCATAAACAAAAATCTGTATACTATGCTAATCAAAATTCTGCATACTATACTAATCAAGATTTTACATTCTATGTTACACTATTTCTGCATACTATGCAAACATAAATTTTGCACTATAATACTTAACCAAACTGCACTATAATCTTTTTTTTTTAAACTGTACTATAAGTTCCACCAAAAATCTGCACTACAAGTTCCACCAAAAATCTACGCTATAAATTCCACCAAAAATCTACACTACAAGTTCCACCAAAAATCTGCACTATAAACTTAATTAAAAATCTGCACTATAAGCTTAATTAAAATCTGCACTATAAGCTTACATAAAAATCTGCACTATAAGCTTAATTAAAATCTGCACTATAGGCTTAATTAAAATTTGCACTATAAGCTTAATTAAAATCTGCTCTATAAGCTTAATTAAAATCTGCACTATAAGCTTACATAAAAATCTTAATTAAAATCTGCACTATAAGCTTAATTAAAATCTTCACTATAAGCTTAAGTAAAAATCTGCACCTATAAACTTAATTAAAATCTGCACTATAGGCTTAATTAAAATCTGCACCTATAAGCTTAATTAAAATCTGCACTATAAGCTTAATTAAAATCTGCACTATAGGCTTAATTAAAATCTGCACTATAAGCTTACATAAAAATCTGCATATGAGCTTAATTAAAAATTTGCACTATAAGCGCTCCTCATGCTTCGAATTCAAGAAGAACAAAGGTCCGAAACTACTCATACTGCAGGTGAGAAGCACTTACCTTTGCGTTCTTGGGCTTACAATCGGAAAGAAAACTTCTAAGGTTTGCGGGAATTGCAAGCTTCGACCCCTCCTTCGTGCTCACGGTTTCCCCTTGACGAGAGGATCACAACCATGTGAAGATCTCCTGGAAATCTCCCTTGGCCGGCCGCCGGAGAGGAATCCTAGATCCCCCCTTTTTTTCCTTCGCCCAAACAGGAGACGCTGTGCCGTCGGGAGAGAAAAGGAGAGGAGAGGTTTAGGTTTTGGAAAATAATCCCTAAGTTCTCCCTTTTAATAACTTAATATTTCTGTTAACTATCTTAAATAAATTCACTACCTTTTCTAAACAGACAAAACCAACATCAACTTATCCCTTTTATAATCCAATATTCTGTTAACTATCTTAAATAAATTCGCTACCTTTTCTAAACAGACAAATCCAACATCAACTTATCCCTTTTATAATCCAATATTCTGTTAACTATCTTAAATAAATTTTGCTACATTTTCTAAACAGAACCGATTGCTTGACCACTTGGTTAGCCAGATTTGCTTAAGGCTTGGTTTGGTCGGAGGTTGTAGGTTCGAATCTAGGCTAATTTTCTTTATTTTTGCAACTTGTTTCTTTTGGTAAAAATACCAAACGAACTCAAAAAATTGCATAAAAATACTCTAAAAATCTCTAGAATTTTTCTAAAGCATTTCTAAATATTTTTAAGTACTATTAAGACTCGAAATGAGGAAATTTGGGTTGTTACATCAAGGATCAAAAATTTTCTTATGATGGAAATAGAGTAATAGTTTGCTCTAATGGAAGACTTTCAAACTCCAAGAGATTCAAAAGGCAAACTCATCAGAAGGAGCAAATGGAGTCAAGAGAAAGTCCAAAGATGTAAGGTCAATGATAAAGTGACCAAGCTTTTGGTCAATTTATTGTCTAGTAACATCTTGAACAGGATAGAAGAATTTAAAGATGTCGAGGAGCTTTGGAGCAAATTGGCGAAGATCTATGAAGAACCCTCCACTACACCAAGTCAAGAAAAATCCAAAGAGGGTAACTCATTGGATCAACAAGAAAAGGACTCTGAGGGTGAGATGTGTTCAACACCGGAAGAAGAAGACCAAGAAGTTTCATCCTCAAAGGAGTGCAACGAAAAAGGCAAAGAGGGAGCATACTCTTTGTTTCATGTGCAAGAGGATGAAGATGAAGACGCCTCCACCTCTAGGATTGAGGGGGAGCGTCACTCATTGACATCAGAGAAAGAAGAAGCTTCTACTTTCGGGTCAAATGGAGAGGAAGAGGATGTCACCTCCACAAGTCAAGAAAAATCAAATAGAGGATCATGCGCCACTCCTACAAGCAAAGGTAAAACAATTTCAATTATAAATAATAAAAGTCATATCATTTGCTTTGAGTGTAAGGAACATGGGCACTATAAGAGCAAATGCCCCAAATTAGCCAAGAAGAAGGGTCAAGTGGCACCAAAAGGAAAGGAAAAGCCCAAGAATTTCGGCCCCATGGTACGAAAGGGTAAGGAGCATATTGTGTGCTTCTTGTGTAAACAAAATGGACATTACCGGAGCCAGTGACCAAAAGGGAAGAAACCAATCAAGCTCAAAGGAGGAAGCTCGAGTCAAGGGGGAGCTTCTAAGGAGAAACCCAAGGTATCATTTATTGAGCCAATTGTTAGAGTGTATACTAAAAGCCTAGCTTTTGTAAACATTTATTTTGAAATAAAAGAATCACATTTGGTAAATATCTACATTTATTTGTTAAATGTAATTGTTCAATTAATTTATATAGTAGATAACATGGAGTGTGGTGTCACACTCAGAAGATCATGTTATCGATTCTTTATAAATTATAAACAGTTGCTCACGATGAAGATGGAAATGAACAAACCATCAGAATAGTCGTAGTGTAATTAAGTATTAGTTTATCTTGATTAATAAATTACACTAGTATACTCTAAGTGTATTAAGTAGGATCATTTAGGTAAGTTCTTTTTGTACTGACTTAATAAAAGAACTAGACCTTAGTTATTATGAAAGTGTGTGCTCTTAATCCTAATATAATAACAAGCACATATATTTAATATTTATTTCTTTGACTTATCAAAGGGTGAGGTTTAGCTCGATAAATCAATATGCCCGATAAGTTGGGAAATGATATTACTTATAGTGTGTGTTGTTGATTATAGAAGGAATCTGTGTCCTAGTTATCTAGGTTGAAAATGTCCCCAAGAGGAGCTCATAAAGATTGTCATGTTAAACCCTGCAGGTGGACTTAGTCTGACATGACAATGAGGTTGAGTGGTACTACTCTTGGAGCTAGATATTAATTAAGTAAGTTGTCAGTAACTTACTTAATTAGTGGACATTTGTTATCTTAAACACAGGGAGACTAACACACTCATGATAAGAAGGAGCTCATAATGTAATTTGGGATTGGTGTGGTAGTGCGGTAATAACTCTCTAGTGGAATGAGTTATTATCGATAAACTTGAGTTGTGTGTTCGGGGTGAACACGGGATACTCAAGCTCATCGAAAGGTTAAAATCAATTTCTCCTCTAGGTCCCTGTCATAGCCTCATTATAGCCTCAATTCCATCCAAATATAAGCCCATCTTGGTGTCCAAGAAGAGGGTCGGTCCAATGCTTGGTGACCAAGCAAGGGTCGGCCACATCCTCTTCTATAAGGGTCGGCCCTATTGCTTGGTGGCCAAGCTAGTAGGGGCCGGCCACAATAATTCAAACAAGGAGGGTTGTTTTGAATTTTTAAAATCTTCTCTTTGTAGAAAACTATGAGTTTTAAAAGAGAGATTTTAAGTTTTTTAAAACTTTCCTTATTTGAATTAGGCCACATGTTTTAATAGAGAGTTTTAAAAATTTTAAAACTTTCCTTTTTTAACCATCCTCATGGTTTAAGAAAAAAAGGAAGATAAGTTTTAAAATTTAAATTTTCTATTACCATGTTAAAAAAGGAAATTTTATAAGAGAAGTTTTAAATTTTAAAACATGATTTTAATTTTTAGAACTTTCCTTTTTTAACTCCTACTTTAGGAAAGAGAGCTTGTAAAATTTTATAAGAGTTTTTCTTCTTGTAAAATTTTATAAAAAAATAAAATTCCTTTCCTCTTATGGGGGTTGGCCACCCTTGCTTGGTGCCCAAGCAAGGTGGTTGGCCATGTTTAAAAAAATAAAATCATCAAATTTATTTTTGGTGATTGATTCAATCAAGAGGAAAGAAAAGGAAAATTAAAAGGGAAAAGGAAAATCTAGAGGAAGATTTTAATTTTTGTAAAAATTCTTCCCTTATTTGCCTTAGGCAAATATTATAAAAGAAGGGGTGAGGAGGCTTCATGAAAAATAACAATTCTTATTCTCTTGGTGGAGTCTCTCTACGTGGTTAGCCCTCCCTCTCCCCTTCTCTTTTCCCTTTTGCTCTCTTCTCCTTGGTGGTGGTGGTGGTGGCCGGATTTTAGAGGAAGAGGAAGAAAGCTTTTGGGTGGTGTTCATCTTGGAAGAACGTCGCCCACACGACGTCCAAGGCGAGGTGAGGAATACGGCAGAAGATCTCGAGGTCATTAGCATACAAAGAGAAGGTATAATTAGCAATTATTTTCCGCATCATGCTAGTTATTTTTCGTTGTATGAATTCCAAACACAAGAGGCATTAGATTTAGTTTTTTTGAATTAGTTTTTCGAGTTTGTGTTTTCTTCTTTTTCGAATTTGTGATTCGATTGTTCTTTTTGGTTAACCTAGAGTTATTTAAGGAAATTAAATATTAGTTTTCCTTAAAAGGCTTTGTCTAGGCAGTGGTGGTTGCTCCCATATCCAAGAAGGCCATGTGCCTCGCCATGCAGTCCTGGAAGCCAATTTTGGAAATTAATATTTAATGGAATTAATAACATAGGTGGATTTGAATCAATAGTGTTAAGTTCCGCTTGCGATTCAAATCTAAACCATTAAGAACAGATAAGTTAAATTTGGAATCAATGATGTTAAGTTCCGTCTGCGATTTCTAATTTAACTTCTAAAGAACACAATAGGTTATTTAAGGAAAGGTTCGACACTATTACAAAAAAATTTTGTACAGTGGAACCGGTACGTTTTCCTAGGACTAACCAACACCAATTCCTTTGAGTAATGATAGAAAGCATGCTAGAAATAATTTATATCATTTCAATGCTATCTATCATGAAAATAGAAGGCATGATAAAATCAAAGAAAAATATGTAGCTCTTCATGCCAAGACTATCTCACCTAAGGTTAGAAAGGTAGATAACAATCTAGGCAAAAATTCTAAGAATTTTAGATATACGCCTAGAAATAGAAATGCTCAAGGACTAAATGAAAAATCAAAATCTAAGGATTTAAGGATGGAAAATCAAGCCTTGAGGTCAAGGCTTGATAAATTAGAAAAAACCCTAAAAAGAATGTGTTGGTGCAATCGACCTCTAAGGTTTTAATGTCCGTCAAATATATTTAAGTATGTTTAATTGAGCTTGATCATGGAAAGTCCTAGTCATGGTTAGGCAAGGGTGGGAAGTCAACCGAGTGAGTAGTCCTAACTGCGGTTAGGCAAGGGAAGTTCTAATTGTAGGCTAGACAAGGGAAATCTCGGTAAATCATAGAAGTCAGTTGGATTCTATAGGTCTGGAGGACATGATCCCTGGGTAGCCGAATACTGAGGCAAGAGAAATCTCGGTAGATCGTAGAAGCCAGGTGGATTTGATAGGTCTGGAGGACCTGATCCCTGGGTAGCCAAATATTGAGTCTTGGTGAGTGAAGCCAGGTGGAGAAAACCCTAGAGAGTGGTAACCTTAGGTTCTAGTGAGTGAAGCCAAATGGTGAAAATCCTAGGAGGAGATAACTTTAGGTAGCGAGAAGTCTTGGGTAAATCTACGTTTAGGTTTACCATAGTATTCTATATTACTATTATTGTTGTTGGCTAATGTAGTATTACAGGAAAAGTCTTAATGGATCAGGCGATCAAACATTGAGCAAGAAAAGTCCAAACATGTCTGGAGGACCATGTTTGGCAGGTAAGTTGAGGTATGCAACTAGAGGAGCGACAGTGAGGTCGTATTCCTGAAAGGAATAACCTAAGGTCGTTGATCTAACTGAAGAAACCGGGAAGGTTTCCAAGTTGAGATTAAGACAGTTGAACTGTCTATTATTATTATTCATGCATTAGATATATTACTACTGTACTAATATCTGTTTTGCAAGATTATTATCTAACACTGTTTTGCAGGTTCGGCCTGATCGGTCGATCGAATTATATGATCGGTTGACCGAACAAGGTCAACTCAGAGCATATATCAGTTTAGACCAAAATAGAGCAGGGTCTGATCAAAGATTGATCGGTCGATCGAACCAGAGTATCAGTTGACCAAACCCTGATGACTCAACACAGTTCAGATCGAGTAGAAGCAAAGAAGGAAGAGCGACTGATCGGTCGACCGAACCAGGGGATCGATCGACCGAACAATCATCACTTAATGGCACATTAATTCCAGATCTCAGTGAACAGGGAAGGATCTCTGTTCAGTCGACCCAACAAGGGGATCGTTCGACTGAACACTTAATTGTCATTAAATGTTGAAATTCGAATCAAGATCAAATCTCAGAGAAGATGAAAGGGAGCTGGTTCGGTCGACCGAACCCAAGGATCGATTGACCAAACGTCAACGACTCTAATAAAAGTGAGCTCGAGGTCTGAGGCAGGGAAACAAAATCTGATTGGTTCGAAGTCCATCTCTGTGCAAGCTATTATCCGTGCTACATCTACTCTTCACACGCAAGCTACTGCTCCAAGAAGTGTCGACAAGCTGCATACTCATTCTTAAGTCAGTATAATTTTACTATCTTGTAATTGTACTTATTTATTAGTAAGATAGTAGGTTGTTACTATCTTACTCATTTGTACGCAGTGCTTCTTTCCGAGGTTTTCGGAAAGAAGAGTTTTAACGGGTTGCTCATCGGCGCGATCAAGGATCGCGGGCCTTGGAGTAGGAGTCAACCTAGAATTCGAACCAAGTAATCGAATTGTGTTTTCTATTTTCTGTTGCACGACTTTGATTTTAAGAAGTAAAAGAATTGTTTTTAAAAGCACGATATTCACCCCCTCCCCCCTTTCCTCTATCGCACTCTTTCGATCCTACAGAATGGAAAATATTCTTAAGGGGTCAAATGAACAAAATATAAGTTTAGGACATCAAGAGTCATCCAATGGTCATAAAAGTTTGGGATAAAAGCCTAAGGTTAAGAAGGATGTGACCTCTTATCATAGAGTTCCATATAGTTATGGAACTAACCCTAGGTCTTAGGGACAAAGCAAGGTTACAAGGGAGGTCATTCCTAGAATTAATCTTGAAAAGACCAATGTGACTAAGACTTCTAAGAAGTCAAAGAAAGTCACCAAGAGGGTCACAGGGGAAGCTATCCCTAGAGTTGACCTAAGTGAGTCAAGTGTGACCAAGACTTCTAAAAAGCCTAAGAAGGTTACTAGGAAGGTATCTAGGGAAGTCATCCCTAGTGAATACCTGGAACATTCAAGGAGCACCAATCAGTTTTAAGTTCATAGGAGTATATTCTCTACACCCTAGATGGGTTTGAAGAGTGTCAACTCTAATTGGAAGAATAGTTAACCCAACCTTGATAAAGTTGACACTTGGAGAGCATTTTCAAAGTAGTTGTATTCCTTGAAAATAAAATGGATTATAGTGGTTACTCTTTGGAAGAGTAAATGCGCCAAAATTTGAGGAATTGGACATAATTTAAATTAACATAATTAGGAAAGAAGAAAAGGAAATGCCAAGTTGGGATTTTGACATTTACTTAGGGGGATAAGGGCAATCTAGGATGATTTTCTTTAATCTAGCAAATTATTTAGGGATACTTAGATAGATAATCTAGGTATAATTATTTATGCTAAATTGTCATGCTTTGTTTGCCCATCTTATGTCATGACATCATATTTTGGATTCATGCTTATTATAAAAAATAAACAAAAATACCATGTCATGTCATACATACATCATGTAGCAATAGTATATTTTCTTTTAAAAATTATTCTTTTTGATGTATGTCATAACTCATCATGCGTTATTTTAAATTCCTTGTAATTAAGGACAATGACATTTACCAACAAATGGTAAAAGAATTTTTCATCGAGTAACATCCCAGGTGGATGTTCATAAATTTAAATGCCTAGATAGATATGCATAATCTCTTAGTTTAGGGAAAACCAATATCTACATCTCACAAAGACTATAAGATGACTTGTATATATTTTTAGTGCACATTAGATACAAGTGAGATGTATTTTTAGTGCATCCATTTGAGTTGTAGCTTCATCAAAACACATAGTTATATGTCATCCAATCATTGGGAAAGCTAATGTACAAGTCATGTGCATTTAGCCCAAAGAACATGATTGAAAATTAGTTTTGAAAATCATTTTAAATATACTTTGAAAAACCTTGGTGAAGATTATCTTTTGATAGTAATCACCATTGAAAAGTTAGACACAAACTAAAAGAAAACATTAAAGTTTTTATGAGTTTTCAAGTTTTTGTCAATCTTTGAAAATAGAAAGTATTTTCTTAGAAAACTATTTTTCCTTGATAGTATATGTCTTAAATAAATTCTACAAGAATTTTCATGATTTTTAGAATTTTATAGATTTATTTAGGAGTTTCTGAATTTTGGTTGAAATTTTATTTCAAGAAATTAGAAACTCAATCGATCAGCCGATCGATTGAGATGGGTTTCTCATGAGCAGAGCCTCGCGAAATCGATCAGCCAATCCATTCAACCCTGCATGGATAGATCAGTTGATCGATTCAAGTATATTTTCATGAACAGAAGCTTACAGAATCGATCAGTTGATCGATTGAATGACTTCAATCGATTGAGTCTCAACTTCAATCGATTGAAAAGGATGATTTTGGTTGTAGAAGTCTGATTTCAGCATTTTAAGTCATTTTTAGTCTCATTAACCATTTTAAACCCTTTAAAATTTATGTATATACATTTAAGGGTGATATTCTTGTTGAAACAAGAATGGTTTGGTTAAAAGTAGACTAAGTTGAAGTTTATGTTGAGATTTGCATTCAAATTTTGATATTTGAACCTCAAAACTTCAAGTTTTGGGGTTTCCTAAAGTCTTAGGAATTCCAAGTCATTGTTGGTGCAATGACAAAAGTTTGGAGCATATTTTTAGGGGGAGCTACTCTTTAAAGGCATGAAAACTATTTTCACAAAACTTTAGAAGGGAGTAAACCTTCACTATGATGAATGCTCTAGGATGAGCATTGTGAAGTGGTTAATGCTCAAGGGTTAGCACTTGAGACAATGAAGGGTATGAACCTTCATTGTAGTGTTGTGAACAATGTATGATAACTCTTATGGAGAAGAGTTTTTGATGTGTGCTAAAGGGGGGGAATGTAGGGTTTAAGTTAGATCTTCATTACCCGAAGGGGGAATTTGCCCTCTAGGAAAGGGAGAAAATGAAGAAAACTCTCATTCATGCTTTGGCATGAAGAAGAATGTGAGGCTATTGGATTAGTCTAACTTAAAGGTATTGTCAAATATCAAAAAGGGGGAGATTGTTGGTGTAATATCCCCTGGGTCAAGGCTGACTAGGTTAACTAAGGTTGAGTTGGCTCAAGCTTGAGTCTTGATTTGGATTTCGATGTTTGACAATATATGGAGATTGCAGGTGCAATCGTCCATTTGGGAGATTGTTGAAACAATTCCCCACTAGTCAATGTTTGATCAGGTTGACAAGAAGAAGAGTTAAGTAGGTCAAGGTTGACCGGATACTTGACTGGGAAAGTCCTAACCGGAGGTTAGGCAAGGATAAGTTCAACAGAAAGGTTGGCAAAAAAAGAAAATCCAAGTAGGTCAATGTTGATCGGACACTTAGTGTTAAAAGTCCTGCTTAGTGAAGTCAGGTGAAAGACCTAGTGAGTGAAGCTAGGAAAATGAAAAAACCTAGTGAGTGAAGCTAGATGAAAGACTCGGTGAGTGGAGTCAGGTAGATGGAAAGTCCTACTGAGTGAAGCTAGGTAGTTGGGAAAATCCTGGTGAGTAAAGCAGGTGAAAAGCCCTGGTGAACCAGGCATGAGGAAAATGTAAGTGGGTCAAGGAGGACCGCACTTGGTGATCGGAAGTCCAACGAAAAGTTGGTAAAGGGAAAGTCCAGATGGGTCAAAGGTTGACCAAACACTTGGCGGTCGTAAGTCCAATAGGGAGTTAGCATGGAACTAGGAAATTCAAACGTAGCAAACTTTCGAAGGCCATAACTTTTGACTTAGATATCACAATGAGGGGATCTTGGATGCAAAATGAAGCTCATTTCAAGATCTACACATTTTGCTACTTTCAAATCTATTTGGGGGGGGGGGGGGGGGGCAATCGATTAGTTGACTAAGAAATGGGGCAAAATATCTTGATTGATTGGGTAATCGATCAAGATCTTCCCCAATCAATTGGCCAATCGATTAGGAGAGTTTAGGAGTGAATAGTGAGGTTCTGAATCGATTGGGTGATCGATTGAAGTTGCTAATCGATCAAGTGATCGATTGAGAGTGTTTATTAGTGATGAAAAGTGAGTTTCCCAATCGATTGGGGGAAGATTTCTGCGAAGCACAGAGACACTCTGAATCAATCGGTCGATCGATTCAAGTCTCTCCAATCGATTGGGATATGACCATTGTATAGGTTGTGAGGTTTAGATGGTTGGGATCGCTGTGATCTGACATGACAATCGATTAGGAGCAGGCTCAATCGATTGGGAGTCCTAAAATCACAGATATAAAGGCGACGATGAGTTCAAACGCTAGATCTCTCTTCTCCATCTTCTCCGCCAGTTCTTGGAAGTCTTGGGAGGAAAAGTGTTGCTACATTTCCCATCTTCAAGAGGCATTCAAAGCAAGAAAAGCTCAAGGATTCAAGGTTCTAAGTGTCAAGTCATTTACGTTTTGTTTCCTTATTTCGAGTTGTATTTTCTTGTTCTTGAGTTGTAGAGGTTTCTCCACCTTCTGTTGTTCTGAGTCAAAGTTGTTTTCATAGTGGAGAGTGTGCTCAGTGTGGATCCTTGGATTAGTCATCTCATCTTAAGGTGGATATCAAATAAATCCTACTTGTTAGCATTGAGAGCTTGCTTTGAGTTTATCCGCTGCAAAATCAACATCGACGAAGCGAGCTAGTGAGCGAGACGAGCTATTCAACCCCCCCCCTCTAACTCCCGAAGTGACCCAATAGAATGTTCATGGAAAAACTAAAGATGCAACAAAATTATGTGAGGAATTAAAATAATTAGTAAACAGATCTAAGTTGCATCAAAATGAAATAACTGATCAATATCCTAAAGCTTATTATACATTAGACAAATAAGTTAAGTAAGCATTATGTACTTGTTTGAAAGCAATCAAATTTTCTAATAGATATGCCTCAAATATGTCTTACTGTATGGATACAAACATATTAAAAATGTTTAGAATGAAAAGTCATGATTGCCACGTGTTCATGCAAAGATTAATTTCAATAGCTTTCCATGACTTACTTCTAACAATGTTTGGCAAACACTTATAGAATTGAGTCTCTTTTTCATAGATTTGACTTCAAGAGTTATTATAACATTAGATATGCTCCAGCTTCAAATAGACATTCTAATGATACTCTGTAAGCTTGAGTTAATATTCCCACCTATTTTTTTTTGATTCAATGGAATATCTACCTATTCATTTGCCTTATAAGGCACAAATAGGTGGTCATGTGCAATATAGATGGATGTACCTACTATGGGATATCATGAGTGAACCCAGAAGTGACGTGGAAGTCCAAGTCAATGTGAGGTGGTAGCTAGGGCATCACCCTCATCAGGGCTTAGCTCCTCACTCGATGCTAAGATCTTTAATATAAGGATGACCATTCTAAAGGCTGGTCGTGCTTAAAGGATTTAATGCTCCACTTGTAAATAACCGATCGGCACAAAGGCTGGTCAAAATCATGACCTGCACCGCATAACTCTATTATATACTTTGCAGGCCCAAAGTCCTGCCAGGCATATTTAAGTTTAATGTTCGCCCTCAATATATGGACTAACGTCTCTATAGTATGGCAAAACAGATATCCGGTCTCGTGCATAGTATACATTATGCTTCCTACAACATAAGGAACTGCCTTCATTTCTTCTATCTCCTTTGATGTCTTCGGAGACATCTCTTTAGATAAAGCTACTCCATGTCCAAAAAGTAGAAAACCTTTCTTGGAGACTTGCATGCTAAAACAAGCTAGGATTGTATCGTAATATGAAGCTTGGGATAAGCACAACATTCTTTTCTTGTGATCCCTTTGATCCCGAGAATATGTGCGTATTCTCCCAAGTCCTTCATATCGAATTGCTTGGACAATCATACCCTTGCTTCCGACAACACTTTGATATTGTTTCCAACTATCAAAAATGTCATCTACGTATAGTACAAGAAATACCACCACGTTTCCATCACCCTTCTTGTATACACAAGACTCATCCGGACACTGAATAAATCCATATGATTAGATTACTTCATTAAATCGGATGTTCCAAGATCTTGAAGCTTGCTTTACTCCATAAATCGACCGATTGAGCTTACACACTAGATGCTCTTTGCCTTTTTCAATGAACCCACTCTTGTTGCTTTATATGGATGTTTTCTTCAAGACTTCCGTTAACAAAAGTTGTCTTGACATCCATTTGTCAAACCTTATAATTCATATGAGCAGCAATAGATAAAAGAATCCGAATAGACTTAAGCATGACTACTGTGAAAAGGTTTTCTTATAATCGATACCCTTTTTCCAACAAGCCTTGCTTTGAAAGTTTCCATTTTCCCATCTGTCCTTTTTCTATTGTAAACCTAATGGCTTTTACACCATTTGGTGATTTTACAAGCTCCCAGACTTTATTAGAATATATATATTCTAATTCTTTATTCATTGCTCTTTGCCTAAATACTGCATCTTTATCTTGGAGTGCTTCATTATATGTCCGAGGATTAGGTTCATGTTCACCAGGGATCAAGTCCAAAGACTCTCCCAAAAACATGAATCTTTCAGGTTATCTCACAACCCTCCCACTACGACAAGACACTGTCTGTAACTGTGCATCATTTGTGACACGTGTTGTAGTTTCTTATGATATTTCATCTTGTACTGTTGATACTAGACTAGACGTGTCCTCTCTAATTTCTTCTAGAACAATTTCACTCATGGGTTGGTTCATTACATAATCTTCCTCTAAAAATCGAGCATTGGTGCTAACAATGATCTTCTGATTTTTAGGATTATAAAACAAACCACCTTTCATTCCCTTAGGATGTCCCATAAACAGACAAACTTCTGTATGTGATTCCAACTTGTCAGTATCTCCCTTCAGCACATGTGCTGGACTATCCCATATCCGAATATGACTCAGACTAGGCTTATGCCCATTCCACAATTCCATGGGAGTAGAGGGTACTGATTTAGAATGTATCATATTCAGAATGTACATTGTTGTTTCCAGAGCATATCCCGAAAATGAATTTGGTAATTCTGAATAACTCATCATCAATCTAATCATTTCCATAAGAGTCTTATTCATTCATTCTGTCACACCATTCTGTTGAGATGTACCAGGTGTAGACAATTGGGATTGAATCTCAGACTCTGATAAGTAATTCCTAAACTCTCCAAAGAGGTATTCGCTACCACGATCAGACCGTAGTGTCTTAATACTTTTACCATGACGTTTCTCCACATCAGCCTTGTACTCTTTGAACTTATCAAAGCATTCAGACTTGCGGTGCATCAAGTAAATGTACCCATATCTCGAATAGTCATCTATAAAAGATATAAAATATTCGAAATCACCTCTTGCCTGGATAGACATAGGACCACACAAATTAGAATGAACCAGTTCTAATACATCTTTGGCTCTATACCCCTTGGTCATAAAAGGTCTCTTAGTCATTTTACCTTCCAAGAAAGATTCGTAAGTTGGAAAGTTTTCCAACACTAATGAACCCAAGAGTCCATCGGCTATTAGCCTTTGAATCCTACTTAAGTTAATATGACCAAGCCTTAGATGCCAAAAATATGTTTGGTTCATATCCGAAGGTTGCTTTCTCTTATTAGAATTAGAAGATGTGTTGTTAATTTCACCCCTTGGTCATAAAAGGTCTCTTGGTCATTTTACCTTCCAAGAAATATTCGCAAGTTGGAAAGTTTTCCAACACTAATGAACCCAAGAGTCCACCGGCTATTAGCCTTTGAATCCTACTTAAGTTAACAGACCAAGCCTTAGATGCCAAAAATATGTTTGGTTCATATCCAAAGGTTGCTTTCTCTTATTAGAATTAGAAGATGTGTTATTAATTTCCATTTGTTGCATTGTGGGAGTTATTGGATTTAGAGTATATAAATTGTCAACCAACGTACCAGAACAGATAATTTCCCTATTTTTCTTGATAACACCTTTGTTATCGAAATAGACAGAATATCCATCCTTGTATTGTTTAGAAACTGAAATCAAGTTCTTTCTAAAACTTGGTACACAAAGACAATTTCTGAAAACCAATATTTATTCCTATAAACATCTCCCACTACAACAGCTGCTACTTCTGTAGCATTGCCCATGTAAACAGTGATTTCTCCTTCGTGTAGTTATCGGGTTTCCTGGAACCCCTGCAATGATTTGCAAACATAATCAGTGGTTCTCATATCTACACGCCAGGTACCGGTAGATAATACCACTAAACATGTTTCAACTACTAGAGAATAAGATATACTTATATTGTTCTCTTCCTACGAGGACAGTCCGCCTATAATTGTCCAGACTGCTTGCAAATGAAGCACTTGCCTTTCGGCTTCTTCATTCCTGCTTTTAGTCCAGTACCTAGAGATCATACAGTCTTGCCTGTCAGTCTGATTCTAGTGTCTGAAGAGTTCCTTGAGATTGTACATCATGTCATGGCCAGTAAGCATGGTCTGATGCTGATGTTGTAGCACATTTGATATAAAAACCAAATGTAACTCTGCGCCATCTCATCTTCCTTGACTTATTTCCTATGATACTCAATCTCCTCTTCACTAGAATCGTTATTAGGCACATTAGGGTAGACTTCTAACGGTACAAACTTATAGCCTTAAGCATTTAGGACAATGTCCAGGTTTCTTTTCTAATCTATGCAATTGGGACCAGTAAGTTTATTCTTTTTCAGTATAATAGTCAGTGGGTTGAAAGTCATCCTAAGAGTTACAAAATAAACTTTTGGTCAAGACTCTAAATTTAGAATAATATTGATTCCTCAAACAATATTATTTAAATTTACCAACACCTCGAACACCGTGAATTTTGCATGTCACGATAGTGTGGACGTATACAAAATTAAACATTTGTAAGAGGAGGTTTTACTCATTAATTTTATTCTTGTCAACCTAACTTTATGACAAATAAAATTAATAGTTGGTTTTTTCTTCGGTCGCACAAATAATAGCAGTGACTCCGATGGGGAGGATACTATTAAATATGTCTAAGTGTATACCATTACTTGATACTTAGTCCATTAAATAGGATTGTGCCCTTTCAGATGGAGAAGATCACACGCTCCTAAATAATTTCCTATAATCATCCATAAAGGAAGTTTGATCTAGTGATCTGCAAATAAACTCATCCGATGGGGAGGGAGGCACTCAGAGCCAACACGCAAGTTTGTCGCATCACTTACAAACCAGTAATGGAGACCGTGGAATTTATCTACTAATCCCTCTCCCACTTAGTTATTTAAGGTGAGGAATTTTAACTATGCAAGCACACATCACAGCAAATAAAGCAACAAATATGGAAAAATAATTTTTCAACTATTATGGCCTTTTCCATCACTGTCCTCCGTGTGCTGTCAACCCTAGCTGCTGTCATCTTTAGCCACCGCAATCGGGTTTAGTCACAGCATCTGTCTTGCTTCTTTTTCCGCTGCATCTCTGGCCCTCAAAAAGTACCACGCATTGCAAGGATACGATCCACGACAAAAATAGAATTTTACATATATCGATCATATATTCCGTAAAGGAATGTACATGTAATCTAGATCGAAACAAAAATGTAAAATCTTAAAACTAATACAGCTCCTACTGTATTTAATACATACAATTATGCACACACAAAAATGCCCTTGACATGTCCAAGGATCCAATCACACACAATATCTATAAGTCATAATAGTTGGAGCCTGAAGCCACAAAGTTAGCACATCCTACTATTATCCTACCTAAATTATTTATGACATGTGTATAATTAAACTGAAAACCAAACACACAGAGGCAAACCCTAGCTCTGACACCAATTGTTTGTTGATACTCGAAATATCGTAGGTTCCCCTATACAAAAATTTTGTACAAGTCCTGAACCATTCCTAACAACCTATTGTGTTCTTTAAAAATTAAATTAGAAATCGCAAACAGAACTTAACATTATTGATTCCAAATTAACTTATCTGTTCTTAGAGGTTTAGACTTGGATCGCAAATGATGCTTAACATTATTGATCCAAATCCACCCATATTACAAATTCAATTAAATATTAATTTCAGAGATCGGCTTCCAGGTTAAATATGACGAGGCTCTAGGCCTTCTTGGATATGGGAGCAACCACCACTTCCTAGACAAAGTCTTTCAACGAAATTTAATATTTAATTTCCTTATAGTAACCCTAGGTTTAACCAAAAGGAACAATCGAATCATAAGATCGAACAAAAAATAAAAGAACATAAACTTGAATCACAAATTCGCAACCTAGAATCATATGCCTCTTGTGTTTGGTATTTCAAAATCTATACAAAGAAAACTAGTATGATGCGGAATAGAATTACTAGTTATACCTTTCTTTGTAAGCAACAACCTCTTGATCTTCTATCGTATTCCTCTTCTTATCTCGAGCGTCGTGTGGGAGATAATCTACCGAGATGAGAATCACCCAAGCTTCCTTCTTCTCCAAGTAAGTTTCGGCCACCACAAGAACTCCAAGAGAAGATGAGGTTCGGCCACCACCACCAAACTCCAAGGGATGCTAGAAACAAAGCCTCTTATCTCTCCTTCTTCCTCTAATAAAATCCGGCCACCAACCAAACCCCTTGAGATAAAGATGTTGCCGGCCAAGGAAGAAGAATAGGAGATGGAGAGGAAGAGAGGGGCCGACCACCGACCAAGGAAGAGAGGAATCAAAGAAGATATCTTGTTATGAGATGAGGCACCTCTACCCTCTCTTTATATTCATTGGTCTTGGCAAATAAGGAAAGTTTAATTAAAAACTTCCTTACTCTCTTTGCCAATGAAAGGAAAGTTTAATAAAATTTCCTTTCAAACTATATATGGTCGGCCACCTTAATCCCTCTAAATAAGGAAAGTTTTAAACACAAAATTAAAACTACCTAATTAAAATCTCTCTATTAAAACATGTGGATGATTTACAAAAAGGAAAGTTTTCTCTAAAATTAAAATCTTCCTTTCAATCTACAAATAAGGAAAGATATCAAATCTTTTCTTAATCTTTTGTAAAAACTATAAAAGGAAAGATTTAATTTAAAAACTCTCTTTTAAATCATGAGGATGGTTACAAAAAAGGAAAGTTTTATCAAAAATTAAAATCTTTCTTTTAACTACAAATAAGGAAAAATATCAAACCTTTCACTTAATCTTTTGTAGAAAGCTATAAAAGGAAAGATTTAAATTTTAAACTCTCTTTTAAAACCATGGCTTCCACATAAGAAGGATTTTAAAAAATAAAATCCTTTTTAATTTAATGTGGATGACCACACCAAGCTTGGGTTCAAGCTAGGGTCGACCACCTATTTAAACCATCTCACCTTGGTTTGGCCGGCCCTAGCTTGGGCTCCAAGCTAGGCTTGGCCGGCCACCTTAAGGTGGGTAAGAAGGTTAGTATATGTGGGTATAATAATTTATAAATAAGAGGCTACGATAGGGACCGAGAGGAGGAATTGGTTTTGGTCTCCCGATGAAATTAAACTTCCCGTGTTCGCCCCGAACACCCAACTTAATTTCATCAATAATAATTCATATCACTAAAGAATTATTATTGAACTACTGCACCAATCCCAAATTACATTTTGGGCTCCTTCTTATTATGAGTGTGTTAATCTCTCTGTGTTTAAGATGTCAAATGTCCACTAATTAAATGAGTTACTGACAACTCACTTTAATTATTATCTTAGTCCAAGAGTAGTACCACTCAACCTTATCGTCATGTCGAACTAAGTCTACCTGCAGGGTTTACATGATAATCCTTATGAGCTTCTCTTGGGGGCATCATCAACCTAGATTATTAGGACACAATTTCCTTCTATAATCAACAACACACACTATAAATAATATTATTTCCCAACTTATCGAGCCTATTGATTTATCGAACTAAATTGCACCCTTTGATAAGTCAAAAAATAAATACTAGATATATGTGCTTGTTATTATATAAGGATTAAGAGTACACACTTCCATAATAACAAAGGTCTAGTTCTTTTATTAAGTCAGTATAAAAAGAACTTATCTTAAATGGACCAGTTCAATACACTCTGAGTGTACTAATGTAATTTTATAGTCAAGATAAACTAATACAAAATTACACTACGACTATTCCAATGGTTTGTTCCTATCCATCTTAGTCATGAGCAACTGTTTATAATTTATAAAGAACTGATAGCATGATCTTCTGTGTGTGACACCACACACCATGTTAACTACAATATAAATTAATTGAACAACTACACTTAGCATATAAATGTAGACATTTGACCAATGTGATTCTTTAAAATAAATGTTTACAAAAAGCTAGACTTTTAGTATATACTCTAACACGAAGTAGGCCCCATCTCACAAGCTTTGCTTTAGAAGTTCCTTCGTGTAGCTCTAGGAACTTCTCCCAAAGTTCCTTTACTGATTTGTAATCTCCAATCCGATTTACTTCCTAGGGTGGAAGTACGTTGAGTAGGTGGAACTTGGCTCTTCCGTTCACTACGAAGTCTGCTTGCTCCTTCTTGGTCCATTGATGTTCTTCCTTTTCATTTCCTTGGGAGTCTTTGGGAGTTACAAAATCATATTTAATAATTAACAGTATTTCAAAATCAGTTTTGAAAAATACCTCCATGTGTTTCTTCCAAGACGCAAATTCTCTCACGAACTTCGGTGAGAAGATCGTCTGTCCGGCCATTGTTTCGGTGCTTCAGACGATGGTTAATCCTTCTGAGGTAACTTGTCTCTAATACCAGTTGTTGGATCACTGGTGACCAGCAAGAGGGGGTGAATTGCCTATCAACAAAAACAACACCCTTCCCATTCTTTCAACTCTAATTAAAAACAACAATAATAGTAAATTAAATTAACAACTAAAAAGACGAGGCACAGGATTTACTTGGTTACAACCTAAGTGGTTGTTAATCCAAGGACAATGAAAAAGCTCTAAAAGATCTCGTTCAGTGAAGGTGGAGAAGTCTCTTACACTCCTTAATTGCTCAGACAATTGCTAGAAAATGAATACTAGAGTTGATACATATTTCCTAGGTCCAGGGGTCATTTTATAGTCCCTGGAAAATCTTATCTGTGGGTGGAAGGTGCCTTCAAAAGGGTTCAAGGCACCTTCAAGTGGATAAGGTTTTATCCATAAACCAACGGCAACAAACGGTTAATGTTGCTTGGTCGAAGGTGCCTTCAACGAATGAAAGGTGCCTTCCATGGTGGGTTGAAGGCGCCTTCCCACTGAAAGGCACGGAGGCGTCTTTAACTCCAATGAAGGTGCCTCCAGCAGGTCCGCGACTCCTTTTTGGCTCTTTCGTTGCTCCGTTTGCTTAGGTGATTTCAGCCCACTAGAATAGGGCTCACCCACACCCATTTTCGGTCTTCTCCTCGAGCAGACTTCCTCCCCGGCTTCTCGTCCCTCAGACCATCGCCCGTGTCTTTCTCGTCCGCCGGTGTACTATTCCACATCACCTCATCCCTCGGATACACCGAGCCCGTTGACTCTCATACCGTGTCATCCTTCTCACTAGCTGTGTCTTCTGCTCGATTTCCTATGCTCCTAAGTTCCTACACACTTAGACACAGAGATCAAATACACAGGACCTAACTTTAAATTTGTTGATCATATCAAAACTACCATGGGGTTCTATAACATTAGTCGTTGGTTTATGGATAAAACCTTATCCACTTGAAGGCGCCTTGAACCCTTTTCAAGGCGCCTTACACCCACGGATAAGATTTTCCAAGGGCTATAAAAAGACCCCTGGACCTAGGAAATAGGTATCAACTCCAGTATTTATTTTCTAACAACTGTCTGAGCAATTAACGAGTGTTAGAGGCATCTCCGCTTTCACCAAAGGAGATCTTTTAGAGTTTTTTCATTGTCCTTAGATTAACAACCACTTAGATTGTAACCAAGTAAATCTTGTACCTCATCTTTTTAGTTGTTAATTTAATTTACTATTATTGTTGCTTTTAATTAGAGTTGAAAGAATGGGAAGGGTGTTATTTTTTGTTGATAGGCAATTCACCCCCTCTTGTCGTCCACTAGTAGTTCAACATTATGTGCCTCTATAATTGTATTATAATTTTCCATGATGACTTTTAGATATTACATATTTCTATTCTTGAATTCAAACATCTACTAACTTGAAAGATATGTGATCCGGTGATAAGGACGGGGGATCCTCGTTGGCGGAAGGTCAACTGCACGTGGAGGTCAAAGGTCAGGAGAGTCAACATGGAGAGAGGCCGACCGGAGGAAGCAGGTCTACCGAGTCGGGCATCGCATGCCGACCGGCCGTGAATCCCCCGAACCGAATGAAAGACAACCCGACTAAGGGTCGGGTTTTCGATGCTCAAGGCAAAAAGGTTTCAAGGCCGAACGGAATGTCCGTTAAGCCGAGCATCAGGCAACAGAGGTAGGGCAATATCATCCGAGCATATGGCCGGGAGGTATCCCGGTCGAACCGATGACTATAGCAGGCGACAGGAGTAATATGCTTGCCGAGCGGCCTACCCGCTCATCCCCGGAACAGACAAGGGACGCAAGAGGACAAAGGAGACAGGGGATAACATCATCCTCGAGACACCTGCCGCCGACAAACAGCAGAGTTGGCGGCCAAGCCGTACACAGGATCATACGGTAGAAGCTTCCACCGTCACATCCGGGATATGCTCGGACGATTACGGAATGGCGCCAGAGGTACTTTTCTAATGCAGGCTGGTTAAGGTAAGTTTGGGGAAGTGTGTACGCATCGGGAAGCATGCCCATGTTTCACGGGGGCCCTATATAAGGACCCCCAGACGTCGACGAAGGTATGCACACATCTTTACTGTAGCCACATTATGCTGCTTCTCTCGTTGCCTGACTTGAGCGTCGGAGGGTCGTCGCCGGAAAACCCCTCCCGGCTCGGCTTCTTTGCAGGTTCGTCGGAGAGCTACACCACCAGTCGGAGACAGCGGAGCGTGCCATGTCCCCAGCGCCCGTCGACTCAACGCTCAGACAGGATCAAATTGGCGCCGTCTGTGGTAACGCACCTGAATCCGAGCCGAGAAGATGGAAGAAGCTGGACATCAACTTCTGGTAACGCTCTCTCCCGAGGAGCTCGAAGCACTCATCCAAGCGCGAGCTGCAAAAATTGTGGAGCAGCAACAAAAATCTCAGGCTGAGCGGGCAGCACAGCAGGCAACATCAGCCTCAGGGGGTCGAGCGCCACCCGAAGACAGGCAGGAGCAGCTCTCAATATGGGGGCAAAACAAGGGGTCGGCCGGTACACAGATGGGGGTGCCGCCCGCCCCGATACCTTTTCATCAGGCCATGTTCCAGACGTCTTCAGAGGTAGCCAAGCCAATCAAGACAAGGGATCCTCATCAGACGAGACACCCATCCGAGACGTCAGAAAAGGAAAGGCGCCTCGATCGGACGCGTCTCCCGAGCGGACCAACCGCCAGTTCTCAGACGCCATTCTTCGCGATCCACTACCGAGGCATTATGTGCCCCCTGCGATCGGGGAGTACAACGGGACAACCGACCCAGACGACCACCTGGGTAAATTTGACAGCACCGCCACTCTGCATCAGTACACAGATGGTGTGAAATGCCGAGTGTTCCTCACAACGCTTTCGGGATCAGCGCATCGGTGGTTTCGAAGATTGTCGGACGGCTCCATCACAAGTTTCAAGGAATTTCGAACGGCGTTCCTCCATCATTTTGCCAGTAGTAGGCGCCACCAGAAGACAAGCGTCAGCTTGTTTGCAATCAAGCAAGGCGCAAGGGAGCCGCTCCGAGCATACATTCAGCGCTTCAACCAGGTGGCCATGGACATTCCAACGGTCACCTCAGAAATAATGGTTAACGCGTTCACGCAAGGGCTCGTGGACGGTGACTTCTTCCGATCGCTCATCCGGAAGACGCCTCGGGACTACGACCACATGCTGCATAAAGCCAACACATACATCAATGTGGAGGAAGCCCAGGCGGCGAGAAGAAAAGAAGCCCAAAGAGACCAACCAGCTCCCACCGAGCGAAAGCATCCCATCAGTCACCAGCCACCTAGAGGACCGCGAGCCGAAGCCGCCCGTCCTCATCAGCACACTCGGTCGCATGCCGTCCAGCAAGTTGCGGCTGACCGGCCCAAGCCCAAGGGGAAGGTATGGACCCCAATGTTTTGTTCACTCCATCAGTCGGCCACCCACAATACCCGCGACTGTCGGAGCCTTCCCCCCATCGCTCATCCCGCACCAAGGAGTTACCGCCGCCGATCGCCTTCACCAGATCGGCAACATCGACAACGGAGCCCCATGCAAAGGACAGAAAGGCGATCCCCCGAGCGGCATCACCATCAGCAGCACGGAGCCCACCACCGAGCGTCAAATGAACGACCTCGACCTTCCGCTCGGGAGAAGGAAAATAGGGGCAACGCATCTCGGGGAGAAATCAGCATCATCGCCGGGGGCCCGACCGGTGGAGATTCCAACGGAGCCAGAAAGGCCCACGCTAGGCAGTTGACGATCCATGCGGTCGGCTGCAGCAAGGAAAGGGCGAGCGGGCCGGAGATCAGCTTCGGGCCCAGGGACCTCCAAGGAGTTGAAGTCCCTCACGATGACGCCCTAATCATCCGAGCGGTAATAGCCAATTATACTATTCACCACATTTTCATTGACACAGGCAGCTCGGTCAACAAAATTTTCAAGAAGGCCTTCGACCAACTACAAGTTGACCGAGCCGAACTACTGCCGATGACGACCCCCCTCTACGGATTCACGGGCAACGAAGTCTTGCCGGTCGGCCAAGTCCAACTAGCTATCTCGTTGGGCGAGGAGTCGCTCAGAAGGACAAGGACCACCACCTTCATCGTGGTCGATGCTCCTTCTGCATACAACGTCATCCTGGGGCGACCGGCTCTCAAGGAGTTCCGAACGGTCATCTCCACTTTCTGCCAAAAGATCAAATTCCCGTTGGAGGATCAAGTAGGGGAGGTGTGGGGAGACTAGCTGGCCGCTCGGAGATGCTACGTGGAGATGGTCCAAGCCGAAGCCAAGTCCGTTCGGAAAGTGCCGCGGGTCGAGGTACATGCTATTACTGAAAAGCCACCTTCTTTAGTTTATGAAGAAAAGGAGGAGGTGCAGATTGACCCATCCCGACCGGAGGCCACCACCTTCATAGCATCCGATCTGGAGGAGATACAGAAGGAGAAGTTGATCAAATGCTTGCGGCGAAACTGCGACATCTTCGCTGGTCGACCCATGAGCTCCCTGGGGTCTCGCCGAGCGTAGCGCAACATGAACTTCATGTCCGGCCGAACGCTCGTCCGGTGAAGCAAAGGAAGAGGGACTTCAGCGCGGAGCAAATGTGATCATCCGGGTGGAGGTTGAGAAGCTTCTAGAGGCCGGCCACATAAGGGAAGTACAATTTCCAAGTTGGCTTGCAAATGTGGTCCTGGTTTCCAAGCCGGGCAACAAGTGGAGAGTCTGCACGACTTCCGGGACTTGAACAAGGCTTGCCTGAAGGACTTCTACCCCCTTCCCCGGATCGATTAGCTGGTGGACTCCACAGCCGGGTGCGAGTTGATATGCATGCTGGATGCATACCAATGCTACCATCAAGTGTCGCTCGCCCGAGAAGACCAAGAGAAGGTCAGCTTCATCACGGCGGACGACACCTATTGCTACAATGTCATGCCGTTCGGGCTGAAGAACGCGGCAGCCACCTATCAGCGTCTGATAAACAAGGTCTTCAAGGGGCAGATCGGACGTAACTTGGAAGTGTACGTGGACGACATACTTATCAAATCCTTCCGGGCGACAGATCTCTACGCGGGCATGGAGGAGACCTTCCAAACGTTGAGAAGGTATGGAGTCAAACTTAACCCTCAGAAGTGCCTGTTTGGGGCAAAAGGCGGGCACTTCCTGGGCTACATTGTGACCGAGCGAGGTATAGATGCAAACCCCAGCAAGATAAAGGCATTGCAGGACATGCCACCTCCCAGAAATCTCCGAGAGGTACAGCGTCTCACCGGTCAGATAACAGCGCTGTCAAGGTTCATTTCTAAGACGACCGACTGGAGCTTGCCATTCTTTAAGATCCTCCGTAAAGCCACCAAGTTCCAATGGGACGAGGAGTGCGATCGGGCATTCGAGGAATTGAAGACTTATCTGAATTCCTTACCCGTGTTGGCAAAACCAGCCGAAGGTGAGCCGCTCCGCATTTATTTATCTTCAACTGAGCATGCTGTGGGCTCAACATTAGTAAGGCCGAGCGGTGAGGAACAGCCAGTCTACTTTTTAAGCCATATCTTAAAAGATGCTGAGTCTCGCTACACCGGTCTTGAGAAGTTGGTCTTCGCCTTGGTACTCGCCGCTAGGAGGTTGCGCCCTTACTTTTTGGCGCACACCATTATTGTGATGACAAATAGCCCGCTCGCAAGGGTACTCCTGAACCCTAAAGCATCTGGGCGGCTCATCAAGTGGACAACGGAGCTTAGCGAATTCGACATCCAATACCAACCCCGCTCGGCGATCAAAGCGCAGTCCTTGGCAGATTTCGTGACCGAAGTACAAAAGCCTGAGCTCGAAGCTACATGGAAGATATATGTGGACGGCTCGTCCACTCGGCTCGGAAGCGGAATTGGGATCATGCTACTATCGCCTCAGGGAGAGCGGATACATTTATCCGTCCGGCTAGATTATCGGGCAACCAATAATGAGGCGGAATACGAAGCCCTCATAGCCGGATTGCAAGCTGCACGGCATGTTAGAGCCAGTCGGGTCGTGATCCACTCGGATTCCTAGCTTGCAGCTCAACAACTCATGGGCGCTTTTGAGATAAACAATGCAAGACTCCGATTATACACAGAGGCCTTTGAGAAACTCAAGGCCGGCTTCACTGAGGTGATAGTCCAGAAGATACCCCGAGCGGAGAACCAAGCGGCAGATGAATTAGCCAAGCTAGCAAGCTCGATATCGCCGGTCGTCATCCAGCAACCAATCGAGCAAGTATCCTTGGTAGCACACATAGACCGGATGGAAGGCCTCACGTTCCCGAGTGACTGGAGAATGGCCATCATGGAGTTTCTGCGCTTAGGGGCCACGCCCTCCGATCGGGACGAAACTCAGCTACTAAGGAGGAGAGCCGGTCAGTTCACTCTCATCGGGGATCAGCTTTACAAAAAGGCTTTCTCCCGACCGCTGCTAAAATGTGTCAGCTCAGAAGACGCAGAGTACATTCTCAAGGAGGTACACCAAGGATCTTGCGGAGGTCATTCGGGTGGCCGATCTTTAGCTAGGAAGATCCTGATGGCCGGATACTTCTGGCCAACACTGCATGAGGACGCCGCTCGGACCGTCGCAATGTGGCTCTCCTGTCAGAAGTATCATAATTTCTCGCATAAGCCGACGGAGGAAATGAAAGCGTCCACCGTATCTTGCCCGTTCGACCAGTGGGGCATGGACATCGTAGGACCCTTCCCTATGGCGACCGGACAAAGGAAGTTTCTATTGGTGGCGGTAGATTACTTCTCCAAGTGGGTGGAGGCTGGGCCATTGGCCAAGATAACCGAGCACATGGACAAAAAATTCATCTGGCAAAACACCATCTGTCGGTTCGGCATTCCGCGTCGACTCGTGTCAGATAACGGGCGACAGTTCGTCGAAAGTCAGCTCGAGGAATGGTGCAAGGGGTATGACATTGAGCAACATTTCACGTCCGTGGCGTATCCCCAAAGCAATGGTCAAGCCGAAGTAGCCAACCGGGAGATACTCCAAATTCTTCAGGCTCGGCTCGACCACATGGGAGGAAGCTGGGTCGACTAGCTGCAGGGAGTCTTATGGGTCATCCGCACGACCCCTAAGGAGGGAACGGGAGTAACCCCGTTCCACCTGGTGTATGAAGGCGAGGCGGTCGTCCCAGTTGAAGTCGGCATAAAGTCCGTCCGGATCCAGAACTACGACGAGGCAAATTCCGAGCGGAGGCAGCTAGAATTGGACTTGATCGACGAGGAGCGAGCCAAAGCGTCCGTTCGGTTGATGGCCTATAGATAAAGAATGAAGCATAACTACAACCGCCGCGTGATTCCTCGAGCATTCCAGGTGGGCGACTTAGTCTCGAAGAAAGTAAAGCTGGTCGGGGACGTAGGTAAGCTGGAAGCTCCCTGGGCAGGACCCTTCAAAGTCGTCGAGAAGCTCCGATCGGGAGCCTACTACTTGGAGGATGAGGATGGACGAAAGCTAGAGAGGCCATGGAGCGCAAACCACCTCCAGCCCTATCGGGCTGGATGAAAGGTGCGCTGATGTAATATATTTTGAATATTCCGTTCGGATGTATTGTTTGGTTGTAGGAATGAAAGCTATAAGAACAAAGCAAAAGCATAATTCTGGCGCACGAAGCGGGTAGCAGCATGATGTCGTGGCAAAGACCCCGTGTCGTTCGGCCGGGAGTATATTATCCGAGCCAAATGCTCGATGATGAAGACCCCGTGTCATTCGGCCGGGAGTATATTATCCGAGCTAAATGCTCGATGATGAAGACCCCGTGTCGTTCGGCCGGGAGTATATTATCCGAGCCAAATGCTCGATGATGAAGACCTCGTGCCATTCGGTCGGGAGTATATTATCCGAGCCAAATGCTCGATGGTGAAGACCCCGTGCCGCTTGGTCGGGCGTATATTATCTGAGCTAAAAGCTCATCTCTGAAGACCGTCGAGCGGCGACGTTAAACTCTAGAGTCGGACCGGCGACTATAAACCCGCAGGCTTGAAGACCGTCGAGCTCCGACGTCAAACCCTAGAGTCGAACCGACAACTATAAACCCCCCGGCCTGAAGACCGTCGAGCGGCGACGTTAAACTCTAGAGTCGGACCGGCGACTATAAACCCCCCAGCTTGAAGACTGTCGAGTGGCGACGTTAAACTCTAGAGTCAGACCGGCGACTATAGACCCCCCGGCTTGAAGACCGTCGAGCGGCGACGTTAAACTCTAGAGTCGGACCGGCGACTATAAACCCCCCGGCCTGAAGACCGTCGAGCGGCGACGTTAAACTCTAGAGTCGAACCGGCGACTATAAACCCCCCGGCTTGAAGATCGTCGAGCGGCGACGTTAAACTCTAGAGTCGGACCGGCGACTATAAATCCCCCGGCTTGAAGACCGTCGAGCGGCAACGTTAAACTCTAGAGTCGAACCGGTGACTATAAACCCCCCGGCTTGAAGACCGTCGAGCGGCGACGTTAAACTCTAGAGTCGGACCGGCGACTATAAACCCCCCGGCTTGAAGACCGTCGAGCGGCGACGTTAAACTCTAGAGTCGAACCGGCGACTATAAACCCCCCGGCTTGAAGACCGTCGAGCGGCGACGTTAAACCCTAGAGTCGAACCGGCGACTATAAACCCCCCGGCTTGAAGACCATCGAGCGGCGACGTTAAACTCTAGAGTCGGACCGGTGACTATAAACCCCCCGGCTTGAAGACCGTCGAGCGGCGACGTTAAACTCTAGAGTCAGACTGGCGACTATAAACTCCCCAGATGAGGCAGCGTCGCGTTGAGGCACTTCAACGATACGTTGACGGAAGGTCCATGAGAAACGGAAACGATTTTCCGTTTGACCGATTGGCGGAAAGCTCATAGAAACCCCAAGACCCGTGGATCGTCGCTTGATTGATCGGTGCAATAGAGAAAAACACTCCGAAAAGCTCATAGAAATCCCAAGGCATGTGGATGGTCGTCAGACCGATCGGCGCAATAGAGAAAAACACTCCGAAAGTTCATAGAAATCCCAAGGCATGTGGATGGTCGTCTGACCGATCGGCGCAGTAAAGGAAAACACCTCAGAGCTTATAGAAATCCCTAGTGGGAGGTCGCTTAACCGATCGGCGAAGCTAAGAAATTCCCTGCAGGAAAAGGGTCGAGCGGTCGGTCGGCAAAGTTAAAAGAATCACCCAAAATGGAGGGTTAACACAGCATGAACGGGCATTCATTTAAAGATAATATTGGAGAGTTACAGATGCCACGTGAAAATAAAAGACATGTCGATCGGAAGCACTCCTGAAAATACTTCACTCAAGGAAGTCGAAGACATGCTTTGGGATGGTAGTAAGGAGCGCTGCGTGCTCCGTCGCAGGGATGACCACTGACTCGGGGAGCTGACCCTTGGTCTTCAGATAATCCGTCGTGGCCGTGATGGCCAACTCGAAGGCGATGACTAGCCGGTCGCACACCTTCTCTACAAACTCCGCCGAGCGGATGTAGTTTTGCCTCAAGGCGTCGACGCAGCCCGGCTCCGCTTCCTGGTACTCTTTGAAGGCAGCACAGGAAGCGTCAAGAGCTGCCTACAGGTCCTTCAAATCGCCCTTAAGCTTAGTCACCTCCTCCGAGCGGCCCTTCTGCTCGCCTTCTAGCAGCTCGGCTAGCTCATTCACGCGCTGCTCCAGAGCGCGGGCTTCCACGTTCTTCTTGTCCAAATCGACGATGGCGGTGTTCTTCCGAGTGGTGGCCAGCTCAATCTTGCGGTCATAGGATTTGACCTTCTTGTCTAGCTGGTCCAACAGGTAGGCCTGATCGGCCGTCTTCTTCCTCTCGGCCTCTAATAGAGCCTTGGTTTTGTCAAGCTCCTTCTGCAGTTCGGCATAAGAAGGGCCTCGGGAGGATGACGGGCCACCCTGACTCTTTAGTCTCTTCAACTCGTCCTCCACCATCGCCAAGAGGTTGGAGATAGCGATCTCTTCCAACCATCGCTGAAGAACAATAAAATGTTAAGGGGGCCGATCAGGAAAAATACATTAAAAAGAAGTAAACCTTACCCCGGTGGCCTGCTGCATGTGGCTATCAGCCAGCTTGTCGAGTGGTATCATGGCCACACGGGACCGAGCGTCCGCCCACATTTCAGCGAGAGGCCTCTTCATAGTGATCATGTGCTCGGGGGTCGTAGGCCGATCGGACTCAGCCATGAAAGCCTCAGTAGGGAGATGCAGAATTGCCCTAACTGTGCGTCGCTGGCCCGGAGTCGTCTGAGCGGACGCCACAGGATTGGAGGCCGAGCTGGAGAAGGTGGACAAAATGCCTGAGCGGAGGGCTCGGCAGGGTGCAGGAGGAAGGGACGCAACTGGAGCCGCTTCTATGGGAGCCGCAGGCATCTCCAACTGCGAGGGAGTCCGGTCGGAAGATAGAGCCTCGACAGATGGTGCTTGGCTACGTGGGGAGGCGAGGCCCGTCCGCTCGGACGCTTGCACGGCAGAAGTTGCCGAACGGAGGGGCTTCTCAACTCTCCGTCTTTTCCTATTGAGTGGAAGCTCGTCCTCCGGATCGGAACTTTCCTCCCGAACGGCCGGTTCTTTGCCAGAAGTTGCACCAGCAGCTGCATCCATGGGCGAAGCCTGAGCGGCCGACTCGCCAGCTTGCGCCTCGCTCTCGTCCTCATGAGAGCCGACCGGAGCAATGCCCAGTTGCTCCATTTCCTTGGTCGCTGCCGCTTCAAGCGCGGCCGCTTTCTTCTTCAGAATTCTAAACAGCACCGACTCCATTACGATATTCGCTGCAAAGAAAAGAGAAGGAAATCAATTAGAACTCAAGGCAAATGTACAAGTGAAGTTCTTACCGAAGCTGCTCGGGAGAGGGGTCCTGCTCGGACTCAAACCAAATATGTACATCACTCCTTCAGGCAGGAGCTTATTGATGTCGAGCTTCAGACCGGCTAGCAGATTTGATGCTTGAAGATAGTCCGGTCGGGTCTTATATTTCTTCAGCTCGGGAGAGACGGACGGTCCGACCTGCCATTTCGTAAGAAAGGGGAGCCGCCCGGGAACACGAAGGTAGAAAAAATTCTCCTTCCAGTGTTTGTTGGAGGAAGGCAACTTATCAAAAAAGACTAAGCCGGGCCGAGCTTGAAATAGATAAGTACCCGGCTAGGACTGTTTGAGGTAATAAAAATAGTAGAAGATCTCCGGGCGGAGGGGAATGTTGTGTATCTTAAATAAGACCACAACCCCGCACAGGAGGCGAAAGGTGTTGGGGACCAGTTGGGTGAGCGGAATGCCAAAAAAGTTACAAACTTCGACGATGAAGGGGTGAAGGGGAAACCGCAGACCGACTACGAATTGGTCGCGGAAGAGACAAAAGGCGCCGCACGGCGGTCTGTGGGGCCGAGCGAAAGGTGAAGGTAATATTAGTTCGAAGTCGGAAGGGATAGCATAGGCGTTAAACAGGCTCTCGGCATCGCGCCAATCGAACCGCGACTCCATGGTGGTATACCATGGGCTGAGAGCCGGGTTCGCAAGCTGAGAGGAGCTTGCCATCGCCAGAGGAATGGAGGAAGCAGAAATCGAAAGGGAAAGTAAATGTGCAAGCGAAGAAAGGAGCAAAACAGAAACCAAGGGACGAAACACGGCCAAGAACGCGGAGAAAACACAAGGAGGAAAGGAAGAAAAGAAGAAGAACCTTACGAAGGAGTTGAGGACCGAAGGAAGATGGCGGAGAATCGTCAGAGAAGAGAACTGGAGACAACGGGATGCTAAAGCACCGAGGAGAGATACGGGACACGCGAAAGCAAAGGTGCGGCGGAGGAAGAAGATGAAGGCTTTATAAGGTTGAGCCCGATCGGCCTCGACCGTTGGATGCAGGTCACAGGAACCGAGGCTCGCATCGAGCCGTTCATTTCAAACAATTGATGTCCTATCGGACACATCGCCAACCCGTACGATGATGCCAGCGAAGGCGCCACATGGCATCCTCCCATAGGGGCGCATTTAATGAGCACCATTACGACACGCAGCCCGCGTTCTCGGTCTTAATGGAGGGGATTTGCATGAATCCCGAGGAGATCCGAAGGGCGTTAGCGTTGACCATCAACGCGGAAGTGAACCCAGCGCTCGGAAGGAGCCGAGCGGCAGGGGAGGAACATTCCAGAGTGGCACGGCGGTTTCATTCACGCCGACCGGCAGTCCAGTCAGTCGGACTTAGCGCCTCCTTCGACTAGACTTGAAGGGGAGGCATGTGATCAGGTGATAAGGACGGGGGACCCTCGTTGGTGGAAGGTCAACGGCACGTGGAGGTCAAAGGTCAGGAGAGTCAACACGGAGAGAGGTCGACCAGAGGAAGCAGGCCTACCGAGTCGGGCATCGCATGCCGACCGACCGTGAATCCCCCGAACCGAATGAAAGACAACCCGACTAAGGGTCGGGTTTCCGATGCTCAAGGCAAAAAGGTTTCAAGGCCGAACGGAATGTTCGTTCGGCCGAGCACCAGGCAACAGAGGTAGGGCAATATCATCCGAGCATATGGCCGGGAGGTATCCCGGTCGGACCGATGACTATAGCAGGCGACAGGAGTAATATGCCTGCCAAGCGGCCTACCCGCTCGGCCCCGGAACAGACAAGGGACACAAGAGGACAAAGGAGACAGGGGATAATATCATCCTCGAGACACCTGCCGCCGACAAACAACAGAGTTGACGGCCGAGCCGTACACAGGATCATACGGTGGAAGCTTCCGCCGTCACATCCGGGATATGCTCGGACGATTGCGGAATGACGCCAGATGTACTTTTCTGACGCAGGCTCGTTAAGGTAAGTTTGGGGAAGCGTGCCCACGTTTCCCCCGGACCCTATATAAGGACCTCCAGACGTCGATGAAGGTATGCACACATCTCTACTGTAGCTACATTATGCTGCTTCTCTCGTTGCCTGACTTGAGCGTCGGAGGGTCGTCGCCGGGAAACCCCTCCTGGCTCGTCTTCTTTGCAGGTTCGCCGGAGAGCTACATCACCAGTCGGAGATAGCGGAGCGTGCCACGTCCCCAGCGTCCGTCGACTCAGTGCTTGGATAGGATCAATATGTATTTTTAAACAGGGTCCTCTAGCTTTTGTTTATTAATTTTTAATAAGTAGTTATGTCTTTTATAGTTTAACATAGCATTTTCGTTACTGCATTCACAACTTATCAAATGAGATTTCATGTAGGATTAAAGATGATTTTGTTCTTTATCTTGATTAGGATGTATTGTATTAGATGATATAAACTTATATTGTATTTGATGACACAAACTTTGTCTTGTATTGGATGATCTATTATGAATTTTTTTTTATTAGATTTAGACATGTATTTGAATTTAACATTATGTATCTATATTTTAGATCATATGGATTATTGTGTTGTAATACTATAATGATGTGGTGTGAGTTTGTTGTGTTGTAATATTATTTGTGGTGGGTTGTCAAGTTGTTGTGAGTTGTGTTATGATATATTATGAGTTTATTGTGAAAATCATCGTTTGTGATGATTATAGTAGATTAGACTTGAATGTAAACCGGGGAAATGAAAATATTAAGGAGGTGATGTTAATCTAGAGGAATAATTAGCGATAGATAAACGGAATATGAAATTATCCGTCGCTAATTGTGATGGAAAATATAATCTCATTACTAATTGTTAAGCTGAAATACACTTTGGGTATCCACAATTAGCGATGGAAAAAAAAAAATTGTCACAATTAGCGATGGAAAATTAAAAATTCCATCGCTACTATCTAAAAAGAGATTCCATTCCGTTCGACTATTAACAATGAATATTTATTATTCGTAGTTAATTATAACGACGGAAATTT
The DNA here is from genome assembly GCF_018446385.1 of Zingiber officinale. Taxonomy (NCBI): domain Eukaryota; kingdom Viridiplantae; phylum Streptophyta; class Magnoliopsida; order Zingiberales; family Zingiberaceae; genus Zingiber; species Zingiber officinale. The sequence goes on along the minus strand of NC_055994.1, from coordinate 97,241,569 downwards.
AAATTTTGTTGCTATAATTAGTGAGAGATAATAAATATTCATCACTAGAATTCTAATCCTATTTTGTTAGTTTTTTTTATTTCAATTGGAAAATGCAATAGAATGTTGGGAGGTACTATACGTGATGAAAGAGTAGTAACTCATGTTATAAAATTGAACCGTTAATAAGTGACGTTATATATATAGTCTAATTGAAACATTGATTGGTAGGTTAATTGCATATTCATTTTAACATCACTCTCATCCTCTGCTTTGTGCTCGCTTTATAATATAATATTCAACTTTATATGACAGAATAGATCTAATTATCTTCTTATATATATTTTTTTAAATAGATGTATTATAAAAAAAATATAAAACTTGAAATTATCTTACAATCATAAATATAAAAAAAATTAAATGATCCTCTAATTCAAAGAGCATATTATTGTATTGCCACAATATCAGAGGATATTCTTGATTTGTCTTAGTGATTAATAAAAAATTTCTATAGAACTAGATCGATTTTCATCAGAGATAATTAATGAGATTAATTGGAATTATCATTTATTTTATATATTAAAGGATAAATCCATTTCCAGGACTATGGTACCACGATAGGATATTTAGATTATCATCTAGACATCCGAGGTTCGATCCCAATTATGATGTATTTATAGGATTTTTTTTTCCAAATAGAGGACGTAATCAAATGATGCTGAACTTCTGACCTGACTGTTGCGCATGCTTTCTAATTATTCTGATGATTAATGAAAAATTTTTGTAGGATTAAATCGGTCATTCTAAAAATAGTTAATGAAGCTATGTAAATTTATCATATATATATATATATATATATATATATATATAAAGGACGAATCTGCCTTAAATGATAATTTGATTCAAGCGTAGTAGACATTGCATTCAGCTCTAGATCTATCGTATATATTGCCCAACTTCTTTCAACTGTCAAATCCATACATATCGTAACACTTAAAAAAGAAAAAAAAATTATATAGAACACAAACTCTATAAGTTTGCTTAGCTATTGTATATTTTATGGTGTTAGGGCTTGCCACCAGTCCCTGGGCCTGGCTTCCCTTTCTTGGGGTCGTGTATGGGGTTGGCTTTCCCGTAGTCATAATCCAGTGTAGTCTCCAGTAATGCTTTTCTGATCATGTACGTCTGCAAATTATGATCAGGATTAAACATATATTTATGTATCAAGAAACTCCAACCATGTAATTCATTACCTTGCTCATCATCAAGCCTGAAGGATCCTCGTGGTGATGCAATCTTCCCTGTTTGCCTGCAGAGAGCGTAAGCATTTGACATGAAGTGGATTGGAAGAGAAGGACTAGAGCCAAAATGATGAGCAGTAGTGTCTGGTTCTGCAGGTTTCTCGGCATGGTCGAAGCTGCTGCTCTCCCTGCTCTGACCCGGAATTGCGGGAGCTGTGGAAGGAGCAGGGCTCCTTTTATGGTCGATCAATGGCAGATGCAGGCGGCTTTGTGGAATGATGATGAGGAAATCCATTAGCCCACCAGCAGCAAAGTCAACTATCCCAAAAGTAGGTGCTCAATTAGAGGACGACAGATTTATTATAATAATATAGAGATCAATTTTTAATGGATATATATTTTTAGAAAAAAATTTATCATCCTCTAGTCACTTAGCGGTTGAATATAAATTGATCCCGTAATTTATCTCCCTTCACATAACTTCCCAGTGAAGCCGATGGAAACATCCTCCCATATGATCACTTACTTTGGTTTCTTGCCCCCACGGGCTGGATCAGCTGAAAGGGTGTCTGACGCTTACAACAAAGGTTCAAGGGTCGAGAGTCGCCAGTTGCACACGGACGTAAAACCTCTGTCTACTGTGCTTTAAATTCCACTCCACCCCCAGTCATCCCTCCTGCCCAGCTTAACCGTGATTTACCCCCTCTGGATATCTGTGGGGCCAGACCCAGGGGCTGCTAAGGTGATGGTTCCACCTTTTGCAACTTACTTTGGTTTCTTGATTTACTCCTTCCCAATATTATAAAGCAGTCATGAGGGCCACCACGGTAATAGATTTTACCTTATTATAGAACTATACCAATGAGTTAATTGTCCCATAGATTGACATTGTTAGTACTTATATGGGTGGTTGTTCCAGTAAATTCTCAGTGGGTGTAAGATACCTCGTTGGATATCTGACATCTCCAATATAAAGAGCAAGTGTGCTAGGGTAAAATGTCTCCTGTGATTTATCTATCTGTATCTAACCGGGGGGCCGATGATATTGGGCTACATAGGATGAGCATTATCATCTTTTGCTCCAACTATACCAACGAGTTGCCCCCACGGGTTGAAACCTTATGGATGTTTGGTACAACAGGTCTTGGGGTCAATTCTTAACATATGCAAAAAACCTCGTTGGGTGTCAGACCTCCCCCATGTAAAGGATCATTACGCTCGGGCAAAATGATCTTATGATTTACCTATTTGTATCTTGTCGTGGGACTAACGATATTAGACTATTTGGGATGAGGGATATCACTTTTTGTTCCAACTATACCAATGAGTTACCCTCAAGTAATGGTGCAACGGTAGGACACCTTCTTAGTTTCTCATGACTTTGAAGATCAAGTCTCAATTCAACAAATTAACGAATTAATTTTTCTTAATGGGCAGTTGACCTAAGAATGTTGGGTTGATGGGTTGTCTACTACAAGTACTTTTTGTTTATCCTGATGGCTAGTGGGAAACTTTCTTGGAGCCAAATCAGTCACTCCCAGAATTAGTCGGCATAAGTTGGACACCTAATGCAAACTAAAAAAACTATACCAATCAGTTGCCCCCACGGGTGATGAGTTGTCACCAATAGGCGGTGTCGAATCCTGGCGAACGCAAGAATAACTCGCTACCGTATATGCCCCTCCATATAGAGGGTTGCTATGTTGACTGAATGGACCCCGTGATTTAACTCCCTTTCGATACAAGCGAGACAGTCTTGGAGGGGCCCCGGTGCGAGGGTCATCATCTTTAGCCGTCGAACTACGCCAACAAGAGTGCCCTTGGGGTAATGGTGTAACAACATAACACTTTCTAAGTTTACTAGGCATCTAAGCGGAGTCCCAACTTTGACAAATTAATAGATGATTTTCTTTTAATGAGCGATTGATGTAAGAACTCAAGGGTGATGGGTCGCCCATTGTAAGTGCTTTCTAATTTATCTTGGTGATCGATGGAAAACTTTCATAAGATTGGGTTGGTCTCCCCCAAGATTAGTTAGAGTAACCTAAATTCTAGTGTCAACTAAAAAAAATTATACTAATGAGAGAACTCTCACAGACATAGCCGAGTTGGTACTCAAGTGGTAGATTGTCACAAGAGAGTAGGGATTGAATTTCCATAGGAACAATCCTCTAGGAATAGAATCCATCCCATTTAAAGTGGCGTCACTCGATTACCGTATTTTACCTCTCTTCCAAATGTCTTGGGATGGACTGGAGGCATACTTGGGGTGAGCAGATCACCTTTTGCCACAACTATACCAATGAGAGAGAGTCGGCCCGAAGGATGGGATATATCTAAAAATATTATACCAACGGGTGCTAGAACCTAAGGTTTGAATCCCAACTAACGCGCATTATAGAGTACTTTTCTTCCAATAGAATGACAAACCTATGATCACTCTGGACTGACAATCACAAGCTCTTTCCAATTTATTTAGTGAGTGAAATATGAGGTCAGATCATCTATCATAGGATTAATCAAGTTGTAAGATTTAGATATCTTGTATATATAAGAAAAATTATACTAATGGTGATTTCCTTCGGTAGGAAGGTAACTTTGGAATGTTAACTGTGAAGTGATACGTTCTTTTTAATTTTGGATTTACTCTGATGATCGATGAAAAATTTTCATAGGATTAGATTGATCATTTCTGGGATTAATCAATTTGAAAAACTAGATAATTGGATTAAAAAAAACTATACCGATAAGAGATCCAGCATATGATGTGATGGTAAAAGATAAGATATATTTTTAGACAATCAGAATTCAATTCTCATTAAGATGCACACTTATGATGATTGAACTGATCATACCGGATTATTTAAAAAAAAACACTATACCAACAAAAAACACAGTACATAAGTCAGTTACTAGCTTCAAGAAGAATGCCTTTGTCAAGTTACGCTTTTCATGCATCGTAGGGGCAGGGGTCGCCAAGGAAACCTGTGTGCGAGCACTGAGTGGAAGAGTGTTTTTCAGGAGCACTAACAGCCAGAGCCTCAATTGGTGATGGACAGTGTCAGAATTATTCAAAGCCTTAATTCCTTCCAATTTTATCCGATCAATAGGACCAGCGCCGTCGGCACAGGCCTACCTAAACTGAGCCACAAAGGGTGGGCGCGCACAGCACATGCTCAAAGACTTACAGCAGGAGCATGCGGCCGCAGAAGGTGTCCTGCAAAAAGTGAGTCAAATTTGGATCTGTGGATGGCAAATCACTGGGTGCCTGACACTGTTACAGTTTCCATGCACTGCACTCAACGACACTGCACTGTGGTGAGCCTTTTGCCTCGTTGAAAAAATTTCGTGGGGACTGTCTTATCAGTATGTGTGCTGATGAAGTTGACCACTGTTCATGTTCTTTGCTTCGCTGTGACACAATAGGGAAGTGCATTGGTCACAATGTGGGTGATGGTGATGGCCACTACTGTTGTGGCACGGCCAACAATGGAGCATGGATAAGATTGGCGTGGTTGATTGAGCAAGTCTAATGAGATGAAAGGAGACATGAGCTCTTGCTGTGTGAAGTATGATCAGAGCCGGTCCTTGTTATTTAAAGGTCCTGGGTGAAACTATTAATAATGCCTCAATTTTATCCTTCATCAACCTAAATAATAATTATTTTAATCTATAAAATTTTATTTTCTGAAATGGGATAAAGAAACTTTTTAGTTGGAAGATGATTTTTTATTATAAGATGGTTGTTCCTTTCTTATTTACGTATAAATTTCTACTACTCTAACATAGAAATTAAGAATGAAGCATCAGCTCTAAAATTATTGATATAATTTTTTTTCCCATTCCTACATTATTAAATTATCTAAGAATGACAATTCTATTTGTAATCAATTTTATTCTGAATGCAAAAGGTATTTACAAAGAACGATCACAATTTTTAGTAAAATAACACTGACAGTGAAGAAAAATTTATAATCAATTTTAATGAATCTCTAAATCATTTACCCTTTGTTCTATAGTTAGAGAAGGAAAAAAAAGGCATGAAAGAGTGTGTCACCAATTCCTTCATAATGTTGGTTTCAAGTTCGAAGTTCAACTAATCAATTAAAACAACTCATGGATTCAAATGTAAACAAATAAGAAAGTGATGTAAACGAAACACGAAAAAGAATGAAAGCTACTTAAAACTTTCTTTTAACTCAAAAGCATTTTATTATTCCAGCCTAATTAATGTATATACTTGCCACATATGATATCCTATAAAAGGATAAGTGCCACCAAATGACACTCATTTATCATAAAATCAAATTTGAGCTATACGATTTCAATATGGTGTTGAAATAAGTGAGTAAACTAATCATAAATCTTCTGCTTATATAGATTAAAGACTTGTGATCTAACATGATCATGCATAATATTTGGTTTTAGAATTAACAAAACCACCACACAAAATGATGTTAACGACATCACAAAGGTCTATTGAACATAAGAGTAAAGAATTGTAGTATTGATCTAAAATTAATGATGTTTAGATGAGGCAACAACCCGTACTAGGTAAATAAAATTGTTACCCTAGCAAATTAATTCCCTGTCAGAAGTGAGCAGGACAATATTCTGTTGACATGGAGTTCTATTATGAAAATTAGCAAAATCGGCCAATTCACACCTAAAACAATAAAGATCAAATGCAAACAAGGTCAAGAGACTTGCATTATACATACGTGACAACTCCACATTGTGACCTTTATCAAATATTTAGTAGCTTACAGGTGAGAGTAGTTAGAGTTGGTTGAAAATTATGAGATGAATCTATAGACAACAGCTTTTGAATTACGTTCCACATCCAATCTCTTTCTCTCTTTTTATATATTCATCTAAATGAACTACTGCACACTCTTTTGAACAATATGGTTCTAAAAAATACTGAACCTAGAGTGAAATTACCAATTTCTCTCAAGTTACAGACATTAACTAAGTCGCAATAACACTAGGAATCACAGGATCCGAATTTCATAGCACGCCAGTAAAGGCCTCAAACAAACTACTGGAATGAAAATTTTTAAAATTTGAAAATATTCAAATGTCAGATCTTAGATAAAAATAAGCAATTGGAAAGGCATTCCTTTGTCATATTATTTACTCGAACCCTGCAACCAAATCCCTAATCTAGAGCAACAAAAAGAGAAATAAAAGTAAAAATTGATTCAATAACTGGATTAATATGGCAAAAATCAATCCCTCAAAGTGATCAATCGAAATAAAAGAGCCAATCAAGACCTAAAACCAAATGGACCAGAAACTAACAATTTGTGTTGTTGTGCAGAAACAAAACATGATTAACGAGAAAATAGAAAGCATGAGTGTTACTGACAACGACAAGGGAGTTTCGTCGCGGCGAGCGAAGGTTAGGCACAGCAAGGAAAATTAACAACGAGGAAAATTAACAACGGAAGAGAGAGCCTCGTCTCACCGATGTAGGGCTCCTTTGAGAGAGGGCTTGTAGTTGTCGCGGCGAGGAGGGAGGCACGGCGAGGGAGGGCTTCGGCTACGAGAATCCCGAGGGCGAGAGAGCTGGGGCTCTAGAGGGGAGGGCTTCGGCGAAGAGTCGCGAGAGGGATAGAGAAGGACTTCGGCGAAGGTTTCAACGAGAGAAAAAGAAAAAGTAATTTTTTTAATATATATATATATATTAAAAATAGGCCCCTGAGTAATTTGGGCCCTGGGCAAGGGTCCTGGTAGCCCTGGGCCAGGGCCGGCTCTGAGTATGATCACTTAAACTTGCGATTAGCTTGATTCTCTGAGAGTAGTATCTGAAATCACTTCACATGCAGCCATTATTTGATTAGCTTTATAAACTGAAACGTGCAATTTGACCTACAATGAACAGTCCCCTTCCAACTCCACTTGATAAAATAATAAAAATTGAAAATTTTAAATATGCAAATTTTATTTTAATTCAAGTATCTCGATCTAACTAGTCCAAATTTTAAATATGCATTTTTTGGGTGTAGTTGTTAACTTGACATTTTGTTAAAGTAGATGGCCTAGACCATTCAATACAATCAACCTTTCTAGCCTGACTACTGCAGTGCACCAACTAGGTGACTAGTATAATCAAACCATTCAATTAAACTCTTGTGCTTGTCTGATATCATTATATCGATTCAAATACTCTAATATTTTATGAAGTTTTTTAAGTTAAACTATCATTAAAAAAAACACAGCATGAAACAGTTCATGATATTTTGGTATAGCGGTCCAGTTATTACCAGAATGATTGCGGTCAAAAAGCACAAACAATTACACCGGTGCCAATAACATGACGATCCAGTACTACTCCAGAACACCAAAAGTAACTTATTCCACACCTTCAATGGCAGGCCACGCAACCAAACGCACAGGCGGATCTGCTGAAGCAGCAGCTGTTCCTGCGGCACACCAACCAAACGCCAACGACCAAACCGTTTCCCGGGCGAAAACACGCCCAAGAGGAGGAACACAAGTACAGCTTCACATACCAAACGATTAAGCCATGAGATTCCTCACACTGCCCGTCGATCGCTAGCTATAATTGCTAGCTCATGCCGCAGACGGAGCCTTTAATTTCTCCGATCTCCGATCACCGATGCCGCGCCGGCAGAGGGAGGCAACCGAGGCGGCGATTGACCTGGTCGAGGCGGCGCTGGGGGACTGGTGCAATGAAGTGCGCGAGGTGCCCGTAGAAGCCAAGTACAAGTCGAAGAACCTCGAGGCGGAGCGGCGGCGCCGGACCAAGCTCAACGGGAAGCTACTCGCGCTCAGATCGCTAGTTCCCAGAATCACAAAGGCAAGGCATTCCATGCCCCCCTTCTTCTTCTTCTTCTTCTTCTTCTTCTTCCTGACGTTCATATTTGGGATTACATGAAGCGTTGGCGGTGTTCACAGATGAGCAAGGAATCGACCTTGATGGACGCGATAAGTTATATCAAAGAGCTGGAGCAGAAGAAAGCTGAGCTGCAGATGGAGCTCGCTCAGATTCCAGACGAGGATGGTGGGAAGCAAGGAAGCCTTTCGAGCACCGGGACGATGACGGCGACGACGGTTCCTCTCGAAGCAGTCCAACTCCAGGTGATCATCTTCTCCTCTGTTTCCTGAAACTAGCTAGCAAGATTAATGTACAGATTATGCAGGGAAAAGTTGAGCTGAGTCCAATCGGCGTCAACAAGTACCATTTAGGGATAATCTTCAAGAACAAGGAGGGTGCATTCGTGAAGCTGTTGGAGAGTTTGAGCAAAGTCGGAGCTGAGGTGACTGCTGTCAGCTCTGTGGCCTTCTCTGGTTTTTCAGAGACTGTCCTCTGCATTGAGGTCTGTAACTGTAGTCGGCTGATTCAGCTTAATTTAGTTGATCTTTTCTCAATGGCGCCATAGTTTTTGTAGGTTAAAGATGAAGAAAGGTTTTCCATGGCGCAGTTGAAGCAGCAGCTTTTATCCATGGTTTGAGCAGCAGCTAGAAGATACAAAATTATTAAAACATGAGAAAAATATTTATTGCTTACGGTGGGAAAATGAAATAAAATGTCTGGAAGGGGATTGTAATCAGGAGCATATTTTTCTCTTATGAAAAAAAAGAAGCTTTAAATTATTATTATTTTTTTGCATAGCTGGGCCACAAATGGACCTATAAAAGACAGACAAACTTTGAGCTTGCCCAAATGTGAGTGATGTATCCGTGACCGTTCGATCGAACCATTGTTTAATTGAATTGGAAGCCCTCGTGTTTGACCTTCGATTGAAGCATGTGATCTGACTTTTAGTTGTATGTTTCTAAGGTCCAAAATAATTGAGATGGTTCAGCTTGTGAGTTGAGTTAGTTTTGGCTAAACATGGGTCCATGTTTTTTCGATCCGAGTTACTGAGTACAATGTGGAGTTCATTTAGCTTCATGCTAGAGCCAATTCATCAGTTTAAGTAATTGCATTATTCAATAACAGCATTTGAGGATATTTAGGCTGTTAAATATTACAGAAGTAAAATATTTTAAATAAAACAAATACAATGAAACTTTTAAGTAAATTTTCAATAATTGTATAGAGTTTGACAACAGTTTCATCACATCTTCTTCTACATTATAAACAAAAGGATATTTATTTCAAGAATACTTGCAATAGGAGAGTTTGACAACATTTTGCCACTTCCCATCCTTCACTGTGTAGGACTATTAAATTTTATTATTTTTGTCTATTGCAGGCACTATTTTCAAATTAAATTATCTGTTTCAAATGTAGTGATTGTTTTTGTTTCTATGTTTCTCATGGCATGTATAACTTGTATGGGTATATCACAAAGCTTTAATATGTTATTTTACAATGTACACTTTTTTAAGCTGTGTAATCGGGAGAGTAAACTGTCAATTAATGAAACCTTGGGTCTTCAATCTCCAAAGTTTTCATGCAAATCTTGGAACATTGGTGACTCTGGAGACATGTCTTTCTTGTATTGGATAAAAACTCCTGATTCTTTCCATTCATTTGGTAGAATTTTTTATATCATGATGCAAAGAGCTGTCCTATACTATTCTAGCACCTATAGCAATCAGTACTGGTGATAGCAATTGCTCTAATGCTTTGAGTCTTTGGCAACTGCAAGTCTTCCTAGTGTTTGGTATGTGCTATAATTAAATTTGACATAGATGATCCAAGTTGATTTAAGTAAATTGATATACAACCAATTTATAACAACTTGCAATAGGTATATGTTGGTTTTGGCAATTCTTAATACTTTTGCAGATCTTTTGCTGGTTGTTTGGTTTTTGATTTATCAGGGAAGACCTTGATTAGGTTCAGCCAAAGTTGGTTGAACTCAAGTTGTCAACATAACTTTGGAAGTAACTGACAAAAATAGTTATTTATTTATTTTGGTTCTTAACTGTTAGCCTATAAGCATTTCAAGTTTGAGATTTCTTAAAAATCAATTAATTTTATTTGGGTTTCCTTTAGCCATAGACAAATCTATGGACTCCATTTGGTTTCTGATTATTCCTAGTTAGTATTTCTTGAGTTTGTGCAACAATGATTTTGGCTTAATAAATATAGATCCAACTTGAATTAGACTTAACGACGGTTCGGAATTGATGGTTCGGAATCGACAGTTCGACAGTTCAGAACCGACGGTTTGACGGTTCAGAACTGACGGTTTGACGGTTCCAGGGAGGTCGACCCTTAGCCTTAACCGTACAAGACGGTTACGGTTCACGGTTCGGTTCACAGTTCGTCACTGTTCATCACGGTTCAAGATGATTGTGTTAAAAAAATTAAACATTAAAAATTATAAATTAAAATTTATTGTAAAAAAAAAAGCTTGCATTTATTTAAGTTGTCTACGTATCCTTTTAGGGTATAAGGGAATCAAAGTCCATGTAGTTCTTTACATTTTTATCGTTTACATTGTCGCTCACTTCTATTTTCCGTTCATGTCATATTCGTTCCTTTAGTATCAAAATCTTCAACTTTGTCATTTGAAAGTTACATTCCTTGGATTCGTTTCTCTGCTCTGGTCCAATCGTCCAGTAATGCTTGGGCTTCCAATGAGTCAGGAGACAAAGTTGATCATCGTTCATCTAATATGTTTTCGTTGACACTAAACGTCTGCTCCACAACAACAGTTGGCACGGGACAAGTTAAAATTTCTTTGGCGATCACAAAGGGAACAAGAAAGCTTTGAGCCTTCTGTAACCACCACTTTAAGATATCGAAATTTTCGCTATCTATTTCATTAAAATCAAAAGAAGTCGTAAAATAATTCTCAAGCTCTTGTGTGGAACTTGAGGATCCTTGTGGACGTTTTGTCCTTTCTTTTAATAAAAGTTGTGATTTTGTAAGTTTTAAATTAATACTAGTAGTTTGTTGTATTTCAGAAACATTAATTTGGGTTCCATATTTTACATAATATTGATTATAAAAATCATATAAATAAATTCTAACATTATATATAATATTAACTGGATCATGAGAAGAAAAATATTTAATTAGAATTAAAGCGTCATAATATAAACTTAATATTTCTTGTAAAACTTCTAATTTAAATCTAGGATCTAAAGCAAATGCAATTAAATAAATTTTAGGAATAAAATAAAATATTTTCCTATTTAGTTTTCATAGTTAAGATGTAAGAAGATAAAAATTCATTATTAATATGGTCATTTAAAACTAACACTATATTAGAAAGATTTTCTAAAACTAATATAATAAACACTGAAAAATTGTTCGGTTGCATCATTAAATACTTTTAAAATTTCACAAATACTACTACAAATATTCCATTGTTATGAAAATAAATATATATTAATATTAGTATTTTGTACAAAAAAGTGAACATAATAATTCTTTATATTCAAATGAATCTTGTAATAATTGATATGTTAAATTTCAACATGTTGGTACATCATGTGAAAATTTTTAGGTCTCATTCCATTAGTTTTACAAAATTTATCCCATTGTTATATTATAGATGGATGAGACCATAAATAAGAAATTACAATTCTAATTGGTTTAATATAACTTTCTAAATTTTTTAATCCATCTTGAACACATAAATTTAAAACATGACATACACAATAAATATAAAAAAATAAACCGTCAATAATAGGTTGACAAACAAATTTTAGATCATCTATACAAGCATTATCTAATGATATTGAAAATATTTTATGAGTTAAGCTATATTCTTCTAAAAGTAAACATAATAATTGTGCGATGTTATGAGCATTATGTAATTCAACAAAAATCTTATAAGCTAATAATCTTTTTTGGAGATTCCAAGAGTTATCGATCCAATGGCAAGTCACATCCATATATGAATGTATTTGCAAATTATCACTTCAAATATCAGAACATAATGAAACTTTATTATCTTATTTACTAACTTCATCAATTAAATTCTTTTTTCTTTATTTTACTAATTTTTTAATTGTACGAGTAAGTGTAGTCTTAGGAACACATTTAACACATGGATTAAGAGATTCTTTACAAAAATCTTCAAATGTGCATTTAGATCTAAAACTAAAACAAAGATGTTCTACGGAAATAAATTTAGCTAATGATTCTCTTAATTTATTATCCGAATATAAAAATAAACCGAAATCAGTACTATCGTTAGTTAAAAAAATATTAATAATTGTATTTGAGAACGGTCAAGTTCATATTCTGTCAAGTGCTTCGTTTCTACATGTCGTTTCAACGACCCATAGCCGCCGTCGGCTTGGAATTTGTAGGAAGCATTGCAGTGCTTACATTTTGCATGCATTTCTCCCGACGAAAGAGTGATTTTCTCAAAATGTTTAGTAAAAATAAAAGACTTTAGAGAAGGAAGTTCCCTAACGTTAGAAGTAATTGCATCAATACTTCCTTGTGCTTCGAGTATCAGATTTGGAAGGTGCTCGATCTCATTATCGGTGGATTGAATGTTGGAATCCTTCTCCCGGGATTCATTATTTTCTTTCCCTTCCGAGCTCAAGATGATGCACCTCCATGACCTTCTTCGATTGTAATTGAAAATTGTAAACAAAAACATGTAAAGAATACGAAATTGAGATTAAGAGTAGAGAAGATGAGTGTGAAAATGATGAAATGAGTTCTCTATTTATAGAGTTAGGATAGTAATGAACATTGAATCATAACCATTGATAATGTTATTCCCCGGGTAGATTCTGGAGTATGCAAACTGATCGTCGAGGCTAGTGTTCGACACCATCTCCGTAAACGATATTGCTCCGCTACGGTGCTTAACGGATTGTTGCAATTCGTTCCCAAGATACAACGACGACGAACGTCTCGGAATCGTAGCACTCCGACTTCCGAGACCAGCGAACCTTTTAGTAGACATCTTGGACTCTTGAATTCACAAGATGAGATGAATGCTTGAGGAAGAAAAGAGAGGATTGAGTGATTGAGTGAATTTTCCATCATCTGGAGGGTTCTATTTATACTGAAAGAAGAGGTTGATTGTCCTTTGGGTGAGTGGATGTGTTCCTTGGGCTGGATCGATCTAGATCATCCATTCTGAAGGGTTGTAACCCTTCACCAAGCCCACTTCAATCTCATCCATCAGATCTGAGGAGTTGTGACCCTCAGATCCCGCCTATTGTCATCGGCCATCGGATCTAGATTCATTGATTCGATACTTCAGATCAAGTCTCATCCCAAGCCGTCAGATCGTTACTCTTTGCGATCCAACGCTCTAGATCGCATCACAAGCGATCCATCATACCTATTTGATCAACGTTGATCAACGGTAGCCATCCATTCCCTAAGTCAACTGTCCAGTCATCTCCCTTTGCCCACGAGGATGCCGCATAGGTGCTGCCACGTCAGGTACGAGCCTGACACGTCACCCGAGTACCACGTAGGCACTGCAATGTCACCTGGAGCATAAATTAAGCTCCTCAATGCTCCTACAAAGCGAAGTGCAAAGTGCCACGTACGTGCGCCTACAAAGCGCCCATTGCGCACGTGCGCACGTGGCGGGCTCACAGGTGCGAGCACCTGCTCGCCCTGGGCTAAGGGGTAACCTGTCCTTTTATTTTTGTGTTAACTCCATTAACACATCTTCATTAATAAGTAGAGAATACACATCGAGAATTTTCGATGTGGGACTATTCTCCCATGCACTTTATTAATGAATAATAAATGTTATTTTGGGCTGACTTTAAACATTAATTTCTCATTCACCCTTAATCGGTTTTGAGCAAATTAATAGTCTAAATCTATCTACGCGAATCGTAGATTTCAATTTTGAAGTCAATTACGACTTTCAACAATTGATGGCTTCCTTCCTCAAAATCGTTTTGGTCCATTTAAGGCCCCAATATCCAACAATCCCCCACATGAATGGAAATTAATGCAATGCGTGTATGCATGCTGACATTTTACAAGAGTCCAATCGATAAGTCACTGCATCGGGAGAGGTAGCTTGTGGCTTTGAACCTTCCGTAGTGAAATGCTATCGAGTATACTAGGCTGCGCAGTGAACGTGATGTCTTGAACTGCTCAGCTGTTGGTGTATACTTAGACAATAACACCCACACAGAGATCTATCTCACCTACTTTAGGTTCTCATGGTTGGTTCCGTTTCGGCCATGGATACCATCTTGGATTCATGAGTGTTTCATTGAAGCGGCCTGTCTTCACACTCACATAGGTGACACTTCTATCAAGAGTATCCTACCATACTCCACCTTATCAGGTATAGAAGTCACTAAAAGCATAAGCTTAACCTCACTACATGAGGTAGGACAGCACAAATTCATCCTAGGATTGGGATAGAGATAAACTATCTAATGTGCTGGACCACAACTTCTGTAACTTCGTTGTCCCATTGAACCAAGATCTTGGGATCTCCAGTCAACAAGGTTGGGTTACCGCTACAGTCGTTTTTAGTTGTAGATTTTTAATCCCATTCCTCTTGATGAGCGGATACTTGATCTCGACTCAACCCCTTCGTTAGAGGATCCGCCAAATTATCTTTGGACTTAACATAGTCGATTGCAATCACTCCATTCGAGATCAATTGCCTAATGGTATTATATCTACGACGATATGTCGTGACTTCCCATTATACATATTACTCTGCCCTTCCAATCGCCGATTGACTATCACAATGGATTAGTACGGCAGGCACATGTTTCACCTAGATAGGAATATCTTCCAAGAAATTCCATAGCCATTCAGCTCTTCACCGCTTTGTCTAGTGCTATAAACTCTGATTCCATAGTTGACCGAGCAATGCAAGTCTGCTTAATGGATTTCCAAGATATCGCTCCCCACCGATCGTGAATACATATCCACTAGTGGATTTGGAGTCTTTGTATCGATATCCAATTAGCATCACAATATCCTTCCAACACAGTGGGATATTTTCCATAATGTAATCCATAGTTCATAGTATATTTCAAATATCTGAGAACTCGCATTAATGCTTTCCAATGGGTGTCGTTTGGATTACTCGAAAAATGACTCGGTTTGTTGACCGTACAGGCAATATCCGGACGTGTGCAGTTTGTGAGATACATCAAACTGCCTATTATCCGAGAATATTCCAACTGCGATATGGTCTCACCATGGTTTTTCGCTAAGTGTTGACTTAGATCCATAGGTGTTTTCACTGTAGAGAGATCGTACGCATTGAATTTTTTCAATACAGATTCTACATAATGGGATTGTGTTAAAACTATCCCTTCTGATGTCCTGAGAATTTTAATTCCCAATATAACATCTGCTTGACCCATATCTTTCATATCAAAATTTCTGGTCAACATTTTCTTTGTAGTCATGATTACATCATGATTAGTGCCCATTATTAGCATGTCGTCTACGTATAGACAGACAATTACATAGCCTTCAGGTGTGTTTTTGACATAAATGCATTTGTCACATTCATTTATTCTGAATTCGTTTGACAGCATTACTTTGTCAAATTTTTCGTGCCATTGTTTAGGCGCTTGCTTAAGTCCGTACAACGACTTAACAAGTCGACACACCTTTTTCTCATTTCTAGGAGCCATGAACCCTTCGGGTTGCTTCATATAAATTTCTTCTTCCAACTCACCATTTAAGAACGCAGTCTTAACATCCATTTGATGTATTTCAAGGTTATACAGTGCTGCAATGGATATTAGCACTCGTATGGACGTAATCCTTGTCACCGGTGGGTATGTATCGAAGTAATTAAGGTCTTCCTCTTGCTTGTACCCCTTGGCTACAAGTCTGGCCTTATACTTGTCAATTGATCCATCAGCTTTATACTTACGTTTTAGTATCCACTTACAACCTAATGGTTTATTACCAGAAGGAAGGTCTACTAATTCCCAAGTATGATTATTCAAGATAGACTCAATTTCACTATTGACAGCTTCTTTCCACATTGGAGCATCGGGTCTAGAGAGAGCTTCACTTAATGTTCTTGGTTCCATTTCTGACATGAAAGTCATGAAATCTGGCCCGAACGATTTCTCAACTCTAGCCCGTTTGCTACGACGTGGCTCTTCACTTTGATCGTCAATAGTCCTTTTATAACAGCTAAGTTCGGTAACGTCATTTTTGTTTGAACTTCCGTTGTTATCACTTTCAACGTTTCCCTTTTTATTTGGGAATACGTTTTCAAAGAATATCGCATTCCGAGATTCTATGGTTGTTCCCACATGTATATCAGGAATGTCTGATTTGTGAACTAGGAAACGATATGCACTACTATTATGGGCATATCCGACAAATATCGCATCGAACGTTTTAGGTCTGATCTTTACTTGCTTTGGTTTAGGTACTTCGACCTTTGCCAAGCACCCCCACACTTTCAGGTATTTGTACGATGGCTCGCGGCCTTTCCATAGTTCATATGGAGTTTTATCATTTTTCTTATGAGGGATTCTGTTGAGAATGTGATTTGCCGATAATATTACTTCCCCCCACAAGTTTTGAGGTAAGCATGAATTTATCAACAAGGCATTCATCATTTCTTTTAGTGTCCGATTTTTACGTTCGGCAACACCGTTTGATTGAGGTGAGTAAGGCGCCGTTGTTTGATGGATAATGTCAGATTCTGTACAAAATTCATCAAACGGTGCATCATATTCTCCACCTCTATCGCTTCGAATTATTTTAATTCGTTTGTCAAGTTGGTTTTCAACTTCTGTTTTATAGGTTCTGAACGCCTCTAGGGCTTCGTCTTTACTTCTTAAAAGAAAGACATAACAGAACTTTGTGCAGTCATCGATAAAAGTAATAAAATATTTTTTACCTCCTCTAGTTTGCACAAATTTTAAGTCACATAGATCACTATGTATTAACTCTAGAGGAGTTGTTGTCCTTTCCACCGAATGAAAAGGTAGTTTCGTCATTTTCGCTTCCACGCACACTTCACATTTGTGTGTTCCGTCAACATTGACGTTTGGTAATAAATTTAATTTGACGAGACGTTTGAGAGTATTATTATTCACATGTCCGAGTCGATCATGCCATAAATTAAAACACTCAACAACATAGCTGGAAGCATTTATTTTATTACCATCAAAATTTCGGAGTACATGCATTACAACCATTTTGAATAGACCCTTTTCTAGGTACCCCTTTCCTACGAAGACACCATTCTTCGTAAGTACAAAGTTGTCTGACTGGAACACTAGCCTAAATCCGGCCTTGACCAATGCCGCTCCAGAAACTAGGTTCTTACTGATGTCGGGAACATGGAGTACATCAATGAGTGTTAGCTCCTTTCCGGACGTCATCTTCAGAACAACCTTTCCGAGTCCAACAATTGGCGACGTCGTGGAATTACCCATATAGAGCTTCCTGCCATTTATTGGAGTATACTTGGAGAACATCGCTTTATCGGAACAGATATGACGAGTTGCTCCAGTATCAATGCTTCGGGTTGGTATCCACCAAGTTGGCTTCAAATATAACCGCAGTGAGATCCAAGTCCTCAAGAGAGGTTGCGACATGATTTGCAGCATCCTTTGGCCCCTTGGTTGGCTTCTTTGGGCGTCTGCAGTCCTTGGACAGGTGTCCTGCCTTTCCACAGTTGTAGCAGGAGCCTTTGAACTTCTTTGCTTGAGCCTTCTTTTTGAACTGCTTCGACTTTTTAGCGTTCGGCTCGACCAGGTTGGACATTTCGTCTATAGTCCTCTTGGTTCCTCTGGAGTCGGATAACTTTCGATTATCCTCCTCTATTCGTAGCCTCAGGATCAGGTCTTGCAACCCTATCTCCTTTTGCTTGTGCTTTAGGTAATTCTTGAAATCCTTCCATGACGGAGGGAGCTTCTCAATTACCGCAGCAACTGCAAATGTCTCGTTCAGCTTCATGCCTTCGGCGTCCAGATCACACAGTATTAATTACATATCTTGGACTTGAGATGAGACGCTTTTTGAGTCCACCATCTTGAAATCCAGAAACCGACCGACGATGAATTTCTTCAATCCAGCATTTTCGGTCTTGTATTTCTTCTCAAGGGATTCCCACAAAGATTTCGCCGTCTCCAGAGAACAATATACGTTATATAACGTGTTGTCCAAGGCGTTGAGTATATAATTGCGGCAAAGAAAATCTCCGTGAGACCACGCATCGCTAGCAGCCTTACTACCTTCCGTAGCGGCTGGCGTGTCTTCGTGCAAAAATCGTACAAGGTTTAGCGTTGTTAGATAAAACAGCATCTTCTGCTGCCATCTTTTGAAGTCGGTTCCGGTGAATTTCTCCGGCTTTTCTCCGTGCGGAATGGTTGTCGGAATGGCGGTTGGAACGACGGTCGGAACGGCCGTCGGAATGTCGTTGGTATCCATATCAGTTTGCACGAAATATCGTTTACGACTGTTATTCCCCGGGTAGCTTCTGGAGTATGCAAACTGATCATCGAGGCTAGTGTTCGACACTATCTCCGTAAACGATATTGCTTCGCTACGGTGCTTAACGGATTGTTGCAATTCGTTCCCAAGATACAACGACGACGAACGTCTCGGAATCGTAGCACTCCGACTTCCGAGACCAGCGAACCTTTTAGTAGACTTCTTGGACTCTTGAATTCACAAGATGAGATGAATGCTTGAGGAAGAGAAGAGAGGATTGAGTGAATTTTCCATCATCTGGAGGGTTCTATTTATACTGAAAGAAGAGGTTGATTGTCCTTTGGGTGAGTGGATGTGTTCCTTGGGCTGGATCGATCTAGATCATCCATTCTGAAGGGTTGTAACCCTTCACCAAGCCCACTTCAATCTCATCTATCAGATCTGAGGAGTTGTGACCCTCAGATCCCGCCTATTGTCATCGGCCATCGGATCTGGATCCATTGATTCGATGCTTCAGATCAAGTCTCATCCCAAGCCGTCAGATCGTTACTCTTTGCAATCCAACGCTCTAGATCGCATCACAAGCGATCCATCATACCTATTTGATCAACTCCTCGCGACGATGCGAAGTGCAAAGTGCGCCTACAAAGCGCCCATTGTGCACGTGGCGGGTGGCGGGCTCACACCTGCTCGCCCTGGGCTAAGGGGTAACCTGCCCTTTTATTTTTGTGTTAACTCCATTAACACATCTTCATTAATAAGTAGAGAATACACATCGAGAATTTCCGATGTGGGACTATTCTCCCATGTACTTTATTAATGAATAATAAATGTTATTTTGGGCTGACTTTAAACATTAATTTCTCATTCACCCTTAATCGGTTTTGAGCAAATTAATAGTCTAAATCTATCTACGCGAATCGTAGATTTCAATTTTGAAGTCAATTATGACTTTCAACAATTGATGGCTTCCTTCCTCTAAATCGTTTTGGTCCATTTAAGGCCCCAATATCCAACAGATAAAAGAATGGTCAAATGATCCTAATCATTGAAAAAAAATATCCTCCGCAACGGCTAGGAACCGCCAGTTCAAACCGTAAAAAAAATTAGTTGAACTGGCGGGCCAAACCAACGGTTAACCGGCGGTCCATTGGGTTTTCATCAAAAGAACCGGAATCAGCCTGACAACTTGCCAGGCCGGTTCCGGTTTGACCCGACGAACCGGGTCAACGGGCACCTGGCCCGTTGACCTGGTTATGGGCCCAGGCCGCGTCCGGTCCGGGCCACACCTAGGGTTTGGTCTAACTTGAATGATTGGATCAGAATTGACTGATCCTAAAGGTGTAGATATTTTCCAATCAAAATCCACAAAGTTTCAACTACTCACATTTAAACATATATGATCAGTTACGATAGAGATTTCTTTTAATTCATTGCCTCCCCTATCATTTATGTAATCATTCGACAATAATATTTCTGTCTTGCATTTTCAGGTTGCAG
Organism: Zingiber officinale; assembly: GCF_018446385.1. NCBI lineage: Eukaryota > Viridiplantae > Streptophyta > Magnoliopsida > Zingiberales > Zingiberaceae > Zingiber > Zingiber officinale. The sequence goes on along the minus strand of NC_055994.1, from coordinate 97,221,538 downwards.
TTTGGTTAGTTTCGCATATTCTTTCAGTGATTTCCAAACGTTATTTTTTTCCTTTTAAGAAAGAAATTTCACTTATTTTTTCGATCAAATATGAGGTATATGAATTTATGTAAGATGATTGCATATTGCCTAAAGTATAGATTTTGTGATGTATTGTTGCACAACAGTATTGATTTTGTGATGTATTGAGAAAAAAATTCTTCTACCTTCTAACACGGTAAGTTATAAATTGATTTTGTGATGTATGTTTTTTCACATAATATGTCAATGGGTTGTGAGAGATATGTGAGTATATCACCTTATCTTGCAAAAGAAACACCCATATTAGCTAGTTTCTATCGAATAATAGTTTAGCTAGTTTCTTTTGATAGTAGTTTGCCTCGAGATTATACTTTAAGCAGACTAATGATCCTTCAAAGAAAACAGAGACTATTTTGCTTAGGGCTCTATCTCAAGTTAGGGTAATTATTCAATTGATTTTTTTTTTCCTTTTTACGGATCGATAGATTTTTTAATAAAAATTAAATAAATTGAATCAATAAAATATTTATTAATTAATTAAAATTTTAATTAATCAAGATATTTTAATTAGGATCTAAAACTTTTATTCGGTTTAATAAAATTTTAATTTTGATTTAAAAATTAGGATTAAAAATTTAATTTATTTGACCTATTTAATTTAATCGAATAAGAAATTTTAAAATGAATGAATTAATTGATTTTTTAAGAAAAAATAATTTAAAAAAAAATCAGTCAATTTGTTCCATTAAATTGAACTTTTGCTAATCTCTTATCTCAACTTTAAGTTTTTATTATTATGTAAAGTTTTTTTTAGTCCATTAAAATTCATTCATTTCACACCCGAAGTCTAATTCACTTTATTTTTGTTCAAGTCCCTTTCAATTGTGTGTAACGATGTAATTCTAAATGATGAATTAATGAATAAACTTTTTTAATGGGTGATGAATCAAAAATATTGGAATGGTAGATTATTCTTATGAACACTTATCTAATGAGTTGCTTTACATCATTGCTACTAAATGAATATTATGTATCACTTTAAAATCTAATATAAAATATAAAAAAGGTAAATAAATCAACTGGAGCTAAATGCACTCTTTAGGCTGTTGGACCGGTTATTGCAAGCGAACCGCGCAAGACTTCTAAATTTATTCCGATAGTTGATCAAAAAAAATTCCGGATAGATCATTTTCGAAAGATTGAACATACACTGCTAATTAATTATTATTATTATTATTATTAATATAAAAACGACGTGTATGTATGTGACAATGTATTAAACCACAATCCCCGTCCCGTGCCCCAAGTGTCCAATGCAGCGTGAGCAGCCCCATGTGAGTCCCCGGCCCGCCGTGGCGCCGTATCCTTCCAAAATGCTACTTTTGAGGCGACCCTAATCGAGTGGCGGATCGCAGCCTGGCGGCCCTATCTCGAGAAAGCAAAACAAGTGCGAGGACCACCGAAAAGGCTTTCATGGAAGAGGGAGGAGGTGGCACGGGGATGGGGCCCAGACACCATTCGGCCCGCTAGTCTCCTCCTGCACATTGTAGCTACCAAGTCTTTGTCACGTCGACTTGAACGCCCAGTCTCTTGTCACCGCCTAATGCGGTGTTTAGTGGTCGTCGTGGTAGTGAAAAAGAAACAAATTCAAATAAGAGAAAAAAAATGAAAAATTTTCACCCGTTATCATGAGCGACAGTTGCGTGGCATAATCAACTGATTTGCCAATAAGATTTAACATTTAGAATTTAGAGATTAAATTATATTATTAAGTATGAAAAAAATTTTAAATCGAATTTTTTTTTTAAGTGTGTATGGGAAGGCGGGTTTTATTATCCTGTACTGCTTACCTCACACACACGGTACATACCTAAAAAAAATTTGATTTGAAATTTTTTAAATACGCTTAATACGATAATTCAATTTCTAAATTCTAAAAGTAAAATTTTATTAATATAATTGGGAGCTTAAAAAAGACAAAGAAGATGGACGCCGCACAAAACTATCGCTCAAGATATATATATATATATATTTATTTATTTATAAAAAGATTTGATATGTCGCACCAAAATTTAATTGGATGAGAGCTAAAAAAATAAATAATAATAAAAAAAACTAAAAATAAGGTGTACACGTTCATATGTATATATATTCCCGTTTCATCTCCTAAAAGTGATGTTCACTCCTTCTCGGCTCTTGGCATCATCTATATTTTCATCATTTGCTGTGAATTCAATTTTTGTCAATCTTCTTTTCTTTGAGAATATTTAATAAAATACACGAAGAAAACTACTCCAAAATTGAGAATTTATTCCTTTTCCTCTCAAAATCATCACTGTATATATATAACACGTCATAAATGTTGAATAATATTTGCCTCGTTGAATCAGTCTATTTTCTCAAGCTATTTTATTTCATAGAATCAGCAATCGTACTTCTGTCACATCGACATGGCAAATGCAATCTCTATCGTATGCTGAAAAAACACTATCTACGCATTTGTCTTGGAGTCAATTTATGTCGAAGAGTAGATGAATTAATCTTAATGAATCTATAAAAGGTCAGATCTAAGGTTAGTCAAACTAACCCCCATAAAACTATGACATAAATATAGTTAATATTATATGAATTCAGTAAAAAAAAAAAAAAAAACTAAAAAGTATGATAAATTTTATAATTTTTTGATAGGAACTTAATGAAATATCTTTAAAAACACAGGAAACCAACTAGAGAAATGGTAGGGCAAATCAATGATATAAATGTAAAATTTATTCTATCATTGAAATGGATAAAGATAAAATATGATTGCTAACTCCCTATTTCTGTATTCTATCACACTATAGCTTCTGAAGACAAGTGCGCCATTAAAAAGATGAGACGTGACTAGTTTCGTCCTTTTCACTTCCTCATTTCAAGCTGAGTTGGACTTTATTTTGAGCTGGGCAAAATTAGCACGGAGATCGAGATTTTGAATAATTGTAATCCCGTCAATTATTGCTTTGACATAATCACACGTGGGAGAGGATGAATCAATCAAACAATTTCCATGAAAAATGTCCATTCATGTCATTGAATTCCTTCAATTTGAGAAAGGGGATGCGATGTGATATACGGAGAAGCAAAGCTAGTGGCGTGTCCACTCTACAAAGTTGTTAATTTGGTTTCGGTTGATTGCCTAATATATCTCATGACATCTTGTTAGATTTTATGGAAAACTTCCCTAGTTCGAACACTTACAGTATAGTAAATTTATAAGACGAAAAAAAAATTGTGTTAGTGTGTTGGGGGTCTTGGTTGAGACATCGGTTTCCCGTCGGAGGCTGAGCAACAGGAGCCTTCCAAGTAGAACTTGTGGGGCATGCATGTCTTGTTGGACCATGTCTTTTGTAAACTAACCCGACTGATTGATTCAATAAATGACCAATTGTCAACTCAGACAATAGTTTGACAAAATCCAACCAACCCCGATAGAAATAGATAGAATTTAATTTTGTCAGATTGTGTTAGTTAAAGGTTAAGAGTTATTAATCACGGTGGCAACAACCAATTGACCAAATAACCACCAATTCTCCGGTAGAATTAAAAGACATAATTAGACCAGGTCGAATGGCCGGTATAAACTCAGATTCTCTCATGACAAAGCAGTCCAACGGCTTCGATGAGTGTCAACTCAAATAACGGCTAAGAAAGAATAAAGGAATGCTTAAAATCTATCGGTATGTATCGCAAGCAAGAAAAGTCAACGGCATGGCGCCGCCAAATTGCGGCTTGGTCGACAGCAAGCTGAAGAAAGTCAAGGCCTCTGGCAGATGGACAGGTGGAGTTTCCTTCGCCATTCAACTCTTGGTTAAATCCATACGATTAAGGATTTGAAAGGAATCTATTGAGTGAAGGAATACAAAATGAAAGATTTTATGTGGATGGATAATTTTTGCAAGGGGAAAACAATTAATGGGGCAGTTGTCATACATCACTAAACTTGCCATCAACATTAAATGAGGAGATTTTGCTTATCAAGAGAGGAAAGATAAAGAATTAAAGTTGAGACCGAAGTGAGAAAGGGGTAAGAATTTGGCAACTAGTTAATGGGATAGAATTGGTTCATATCAGTAAATCTTAAACTTAAAGACGCTATCAAACTAAATCTTACAAAGATTGACATTGTAAGATTTGTACAGGTTCATATGATAATGTTTTAGTCGAGACAGTATTAATGGTTAGTAAATATGCTTTGACTCTAATTATTTTGGACCATCAAAAGACACATCTGGTACAAAATAGATTGGGTTTGAAGTAATGCTTCCGCATCGAGAAGGAAGCGTACCCGGTCATTGAGATGTGAACATGAAACCTCAGAAGCCAATCTGCCAACTTTTGTAAATCTTTGACATGTTCTTCAGTCCTGCAATTTTGTCAAGGACGGTCGATTAGGGTAGAAATTGAAGATAGAATTCAACTATACTATTGGCTAACGAGATGTGATATTCATCAAGTACAACAAAAGGATCCTTCTATAGCATTGGAATGGTGAGAACAATACAACAACCAATGAGTTTCATTTGAGAAAGGAAGGATGGGAAATGAATGAAACTTTGGGGAACAAAACAAGCAAAAGTATTGTGACCAAGTAAACTGAAATTGTTTCGGAAGTTGATGGATGTTGTGGCAGATGTAGCTTAAATTTGATTATTCTATTTCAGATCATCCAAAACCAATCATCAAGTAAAAAAAAATACTTTATGTTAAAGATCAGAGGTTCATTAAATACCTTTCTTTGACTAACTTGAAACTTTTTAAGTTCAGCAAGTAGATTACAGCACTATGTTTTATTATTCCTTAAAGAAAAGAGCAACAGTGCTGTAAATGGTTTTGGATTGCCAAATGAATGAAGGGAACATAATTCTTTGCAAATTTTGCTATCTAATAACATGCTAGGAAAAACATAGCATATCCATCTACAAGTTTCACACAATAAATTCATTGTCATGAAGAGATAGGTGAATCACTAGACTATGAAAGAATGGGCAACGAGGTAGGACCAGCTTTCCTAGCAAGAACAGTGGGTGTGGGACAATGAACTCCGTGGCAGGTTACCAATAGATGGAAAAAGTATACAAAAACAAATGGTGCTGTTTCTTTCCCTGTGAATGCATCAAAAGATTCAGTTTATTGATTAGCAAAATTTTATATGATGTTACAAATCAAGAGTCAAAACTCACAAGAAGTTGCAAGCTGTCCAGATGGCCCTACCATACTTTGACAATTTTAATATTTCTTTGAAAGCATAAAGGACACATGTCGTGTCTTAGCAATACGAGTAACCTACCTCATTTAATGCACTCATGTACTGTTAAATACAGCTTTTCTATCAGACTCACTTACTCGATAAAAACCAATGCCTGCAATGAGTAATAGCAAGCTTATATGAAGAAAATTGCATACAGATCACTATTGCCATGCTTATTTCAAAGTGCAAATAAAGGGATTCCTCCCACAGTAATGAATATGTTTCCAATTTCCTGATCAAGGAAAAGAAAATAGGATTCACTTCACTGCATAATACAACTTTAGTAATATAAAACTTACTTGGCTATGCAAATAGAAGTTGAGTTCCAATTATTTGGAGAGAGAAGAGATATATTGATAAGAAAATGATTTGAGACCAATCTGATTTCTAAGCACGTGTCCTCTTCGTATTCATCAGTGCTAATGGATTATAACAAAATATCATGTACTTGTCAGAGCTCAATGCAATTCAAAGATGACATATATCTGGCAGGTCAGTTCAATAATAAGATGTTAAAAAGAAAGGAGAAGATAGTCAATCTAAAAATAAAAAGGATAAAAGAGAAGAAAGTCAATCTAGAACTGACGGGATGACTGTATTGCTGCTGGCTCTTTTCAAATGGGGAAAAGGAAAAACTTGGATCTCTGTTGCTACTAACAAAAAAGTACAACAATTATTATTATGCTAACAGAAGTCAGTTGCTTCTTCCATTGCCTAGAAATAACTAATTAAAAACTCTATCACCATCTTAAATTAGGAACAAACTAACCTTGTTTACTCCATGTGCTATCCTAGTACTTTCTTCACTCACCCTTGATGTGAAAAATACTATTTTCATAACTCTGATGTTATCAGTTGTCACAAGTGAGTAATCCTAAGAAGAAATCAGACGCAGGGTTATGTTAGAATGAAGCATCACTGACACTTTCCTAGCCTCTTGCCTTCCGAAGTTCTTTCAGGATTGAAAAGGGTCCTCACAAGTGTGGTACAGTAATAAAATACTTAAACAAACAAATAAGAGGATCAGAATTTTAGAGATTGACCTCTAAATGTGTATAAGTTGTACTTAAAATTTATTCAATATGTGAATTAAGGGGAAAACTATCTATTTAAAATTAATGGGTCGAAATTTAGACATCTGGATTAAAAATAAAAAAAATAAAAAAAATAAAAATCTAGAAGGGAAGGCAAAGCCATACGATTCAGATACGGAGCTTGATGACAGATGGGCAATGCGCACAGTTGGGAGTCATAAATGCCAAAAGGTTGGTTTTGGACTTCACTGTTCCTTCCCTAAGTCAAAATAAACAAGACAGAGCTTGGTTTGAGTGGCTCTTGTGCTCCACAATCCTAACCCCGCAATGGGATCAGTTGACACAGGGCTGTCTCAATCATTTTAAAGATCCTAAACCGAAAAAATATTTAGGGCCTTAATATATATATTAAAACAATGTAATTAAAAAAATTAATATAAATAATATTAAAAATATTAGAGGAGTCCCAATAAAATAGGAGTCTTAGCCATAGGCCACAGCCGTATGTGCCTTGAGCCGGGCCTGAGTTGACCCTTTGGCTCCTAAACGCTCTCGTTTCCACCCTTAACGTCCAATTATTTTTCCTAAATCTCTGTCTGTAAAGAAGAAGAGAATTGAGGTCATAATGTGATGGAGAATGAGACAGATCAACAATTGAGAAGTCCCTCAGCTTATAAATATCCCTTTCCTCCACCGTAGCAACATCCACAGCAGCTTTATCTCTCTTCGATCTCTCTTGTAATGCTCCTAAATCAACCTCTCTTTGTGGTTTAGGATCTACAGTCTTCCTGTTCCTCTACTGTGATTCCCCTTGCTTTCTATTTTGTTGCAATTATAATTGCATAAAAATTCCTATTTTCTTGTAAGAGAGACCAAAAAAAACAGAGCTTACTTGAGATTAGCCGAGCAGAAGTATTGCCGGAAATCATGGATGGTATGCAAGAAACCCTAGCGCCGGGGGAAATTCCCAGCGAGATTAGCGCTGCCTTATCGAAGATCCTCCTGTCGGGGACGAACGCCCTTGACTCCATATTCTCCCACCTTCCGCCGCCGCTTACGGAGACCAGGTCGCCGGCGATCCCGCATCTCGGCTCATCCGTATACCTCCAGCAAACGGAGCTTCTGCGGCAGTTCGGCACCGGCTACCACACGCGCACCGCCCCGTCGATCTACAATCACGCCGCGACAGCGATGGTTTCTGAGGAGATTGGGAAGAAGAAGCTCTACCGGGGGGTGCGGCAGCGGCAATGGGGGAAGTGGGTGGCGGAGATCCGTCTGCCGCAGAACCGGATGCGGATCTGGCTCGGCACCTACGACTCCCCAGAGTCGGCGGCGTACGCCTACGACAGGGCCGCCTACAAGCTCCGCGGCGAGTACGCGCGCCTCAACTTCCCCGACCTGCGCGACGCCGGAGACTACCCCGAGCGATTAAAGGCGCTACGCTCCGCCGTCGACTCCAAGATCCAGGCCATATGCCAGCGCCTCAGAAGGCGGCGTAAGGCAAGGCGACCGAACGACACGGAGAACAAGAGGGTCGCGGAGAAGTTATCGACGGCGACCGCGGAGAAGAAGAGCGACGTTATTGAAGCGGCGTCAGCGCTGGCGCCGGCTTCGCAGACGTCGTCTTCGGCGCTGGCTTCGCAGACGTCGTCTTCGGCGCCGGCTTCGCATACGTCGTCTTCGGCGTCGGCTTCGTGGGAGAGCGAAGCGGACGGCGAGTGTTGGCTGGCGAGGATGCCATCGTACGATCCAGAATTAATCTGGGAGGTGCTCGCTAATTGATGTAATCTTCAGAACTAATATCACGATGAGTATACCAATACACAACTATACAAGAAAGTGATTAATAATAAATTAGAGCTTTTACAAAAATAATTATTACTAATCAATCCTTGGCCTACCTCTGGATCAATATGATTTTAAATCTATGTGCAATATGATTTTAATTATCAATTAATTAGCAAACACTATAGGATTTATGAAATAAAAGTATTAAAGAGATCATTAGAACGATACTTAGAGAAATTTTCATAAAGCATGTTTAAAATAGTATATACACATGATTAGAGGACTATATAACAAACATACACATCAAATATATAATGAGGGAAAAAAATCTAAAACTTTTTAATTAATAATAATATAATATAATATAAAATATTTAAATATAAATGATAATACATATTGATCATGTCCAAAAGTTGATGGGATGAAAAACTGAGGATGCGGCGCTCCTGCTGATCGTCTGTAGATT